>NC_079425.1:10088603-10221103 GCF_026213295.1 Gadus chalcogrammus | reverse complement strand
TACTATGTTACATCCTAAGAGTTCAATTTTGTTTTGGAAATAAATAAAAACATGTATGCATGTAGGATGTGGCAATGGTCCTTTTTTGGGGGGGGGGGGGGGAATCAGTAAACAGAGTCAGGTTTTCACTGAAGTATAACGGTGTGTCTTGTTGTGGGGGAGATAAGGCGAGCAAGGGATAAGTAAAATGAATCACGCGATGACTTCTTAGCGATAGACTTAGACCTCACACATGTTGGCACCGCAGAAGAAAACCACCACCACCATTATCTGATTGGACGATCCTTATCATCCAACCCAAGACGTGAAGAAGAACAAACTAGGGATGAACACCCACTATTAGGGGAACTGGCACAGACACATTGCATAAGGAGATACCTTGGCGCCATCTTTATTTTTCTTTGAAACAAAACATATTAGAGGCAGCCTCTGTAAGGGGTTCAACACGTATCAATCAACTTATTTGTAATGATATGCGATAAAATAAGTCCAATCATTTGCCTCTTCATGAAACATACAGAAAGAAACAAGAAATGTTAAATCCCTTTTGTTGATTTCCAACAACAAACACAAAGTTGGACCATAGGCACTCAAGTACTGCCATTCCACTCAAGATATGGCAACAAAGGAGAGCTTCCACATTTGTGGAAAGAAAAGAAAAGATGGAGATCTAGAAACGAGAGGGGTGTGGTATTTCAAATAGCCAGCCACTGGGCGTACACATAGTCAGTGCTTACCTACCTACACAGGAGCTTTTGTCTGGCTGCAGGGTGTACCTGACGTGACACCTACATATGGGGCCATCTTCCATGTCCTCACAGATGTGCTGGCAACCCCCATTGCCATGGTTACAGGTAACTGCAAGTTAAGAACACAAGACCCGAGTTCAGATATTCTGTACAAAAGTCGGGGCAAATTGGTCAGATGGCAGGAATAACGGAACCACACGTACTGATGCAGTCTCTCTGATTCCTTGCCAACTCGAAGCCTGGGCGGCACTCACAGGCAACGCCTCCCTTGGGGGTCTCTTTGCAGATGTGAGCGCAACCATGCTCCTTATTCATACAGTTGAGGCCCTCTGCGGTTGAAAAACAAAGACACACACACACACACACACACACACACACACACACACACACACACACACACACACACACACACACACACACACACACACACACACACACACACAATGGAACTCTTAATGCTGTGACAGTCTAGACATCAAATCAGCGAAAGTGAGCATATGTTATATTGGTTTAGTTCATAACACATCATGTCAACAACTATATTACATTTTAAAATTAAAATTCACCTTGAATCAAATATACTTTTTATAATCAAAGCAGCATACAACATAACAGAATACGCTTAAAAAAAAGGGCATTACCTAAAAGTTTTATGTATCTCTTTGCATACATACATTACACACATACGAACATACATGCATACCAGTACTTGAATAATTTCTTCAAACAGTTCTGGCCAAACTATTCTCATCTTTGACGATTCTCTCACCCCTTCTCTTGCAGATGGGCACTCCACAGGCTTAATGTAAATGCCAGGTTCCACAGCTAGATGATAAAGGTTCTAAAAGGTGAAAAACCTGTATTCATAGCCACTCACCCACAGAGCGATGGATGCATGTGTGCTGGTTGTCACTCAGAAAGAAACCTTGATTGCAGCGACACTCATAGCTTCCCATTGTGTTGACACATGTGTGCTGGCACCCTCCATTGTTGAATTTACACTCATCCACATCTAAAAGAAAGTTGGGTTTCAGAAATTAATTATAAAAACACACATACAATTTTGTGTGTGTGTGTGTGTGTGTGTGTGTGTGTGTGTGTGTGTGTGTGTGTGTGTGTGTGTGTGTGTGTGTGTGTGTGTGTGTGTGTGTGTGTGTGTGTGTGTGTGTGTGTGTTCGTCTGAAAATTGAAAAGCAAAATAGGCAACAAAATATTGTGAAGCTTGATGAAATTATACATATAAAGCATGTTTTGTTAACAATATGAAAAACTAAAAGAGAATACTCTCAACAGTATTGACAACTGTCAGATAGGACATTGCCTATCTCCAATGTATAATGTATGTACAAACAGTTAGCAGAGATTAGGACTAACGTTACTATTAGAATGTTGTAATTACCTTCTTTTTTTTAATATACTTATGATGCAACATAAGATGACTGCTACTGTTACAACTCATAAAGTAGACTACACACGCAGTTTTTCCGGAACTTTACACTGAAATATTTTCTTACCTAAACAATTGTGGCCGTCGTGCGCTAGATGGAATCCATCGTGGCAAGTGCACCGATAATTGCCTGGTATGTTGTTACACTCGTGTACACAGCCGCCATTGTACTCAAAGTCACATTCATCAACGTCTACAAAATAAGACACGTGTAAAAAAAAAAACAAGTGTACCGTTAGATCATAAGGTCAAAAGTTACGTCGATTCATATGTGTATTTAATTAGCCAAAATGAACAGCCTATGTATCCACAAATATGCCATTAAAGTCTCGCCTCTTCAAGATGGTGGCCACACATTGTAATGACAAGACAGACCTCAACAGATGATTACCTTCACAGTGTTTGCCATCTCCTTTAAAGCCTGCTTTACACGTGCACTTGTATGAGCCTTGGGTATTTTGACAAATAGCATCGATGTGACAGCCATCACTTTCATCTGCGCATTGATCTACGGAAAGCACGTAGAGATGGCGCGAGGTTAAAGTAATAAAGTCATAAATAATAACAACGCATTAGAATGGCCAGTTCTCCATACAGGCAGCGTGTACTTGGCAAAATAGTACAAATAGGCTAAAATACGGACAAACTGAATGAGGTAATAGTGATCTAGGAATAAAGGTTTTTTGATTGAGGGCTAATGATTGTTTTGTTTATATACACTTTAAAAGTTTAACACTAGTAATTGCATTGGCCTGCATCATTGTAATACCATAATGTAATAGATGTGCTTAGAAAAATCCGTCTGGTAACGTTAGCATATAAAAGTGACATAGTAAACTTAATGTAGCCTATAAATGAGCGCTACCAAGAGTAGAAATAAAGGCTATGGGAAAACAACATAGTGCATAAGAATATTGCGTGGCCAGTCGGGAGTAAGCTTACCTTGACTCTCTGGTAGTGCTGTGCTTTGGCGAGTATTTAACAAGAGCAAAAACAAACAAAAGTTCCTCGCAATCCAAATAGCTCCCATGGTGATATCCAAGTTTAGAGGTCTCCTCAAAAGGACGTGTACGCACTGAAGTGGCGACCAAGTGTCCGCCTCATTTTCATTGTAGCCTGTCAGTGTGTTCACCAGCAGGGCTTTAGAAAGAGAAAGGACTGTGTGGGCGCGCGCAAGGAGAGGAAAGGGAGACAGAGGAGCGCGAGCTTAATACTTTCCCGATCCTACCATAAATGTGGATGAACACTTTCCTGCCGTCGTATAATGTATGTATAGACGCAAGTCCAGGCTACATACATACATACATGTTGTAGTTATTTTTCCCCTTGCGGTGTTTATTTTGTAATTGAATAGTTTACTCAGTTTTGTATTCGGGAGTTCACTATTTACATAACTCTTAGTGGCAGGTAATGTATGCACAATCTTAAATGGATACAATGTGATACAGTGCGTTGCTATATAAAAGCCTAGTAATGAAACTTTTCCTTTAACAACACTTTGTTATTCATAGGAGACAATGCATATTGAAACCAACCCACGCGCTCTTAAGTTTGCTTCGCCCAGCTGTCTTGTACGAGACTCACTTGCACCACCTAACGAAAATATTACACCAACACAAATGGGCTTTTTATTGTATTTTATTACAGATGACCTATTAGGTTGTGTACAGTATAGAAAAAAACATTGAACTACAGATATTGAAAGGAAGTGCACAAAAAACAGATAGAAATGAGAAATATTTAAGCTTGTACAAAATGTTTTGTAATAAATATTAAATTACATAAGATTGATATTCTTATAAAAAAAGACTGGCAATTGTTAAAGGCACAACTCATAACTTAACGTGTACCTTGAACAACTTTAATATGATATCTACCCAAACACAAAAACAAGCTTAATTTTAACCACAAAGGAAGCAGCAATCATCCTTTCAACAAGAATATAAATTGTTCAGCTTCCAACTACCCTGCCGCAGAAATGTATTTCATAAAACATGTTTAGAGCATGGTCCTTCAAACCATTTTGTTTAGGTAGGGTCACAATTTTCAAAGTAACCCTTGAAAAGCACAGTTTACTGGACATCGACATTATGCACAATGGCAAAAAGCGTGCAATATGAGCATTATTTTATAAAATATATGGTTAGAGATAACATGGCAAAAACAATTCTTTGTGAGTGACTTAATTATTGCTTTACAAGCCAATTTGGTTAATAAATAAACACCTGAGGCTAAGATATGAAATTGAACTTTCAGGTCACTTCTCACATTCAAAATGTCTGCATAGTCATAGCTTTGAGAGTTGCCTTAAAGAAAAACAGCAACTGCAATAACAAATATATTCAGTAACAGAACATTAAGCAAGGCTGTAGAAGAAATGCAGAACAGTCATGATTTGTAAATTACAGGTTTTACCCCATGCATCCAGCATAACTTTTAATGCTAGTGAAAATATCACTGTAGAAGTCTGAGTTTGGAATTTCACCTCTTAAAAAAAAAGAAAAAATCCTTGAGGACAGGATTTATGACGGTTATCCAGCAGTGCCTTTTTCACAAAACATTAGAAAGTAGTGGTTCACCGGTTATGGAACCCCATGGCACAAGGCTAAATGTGTATTTACAAACCCCTTTAAAACATCCGCTTGGAAAAAAAACATGCCTTTCAGTTCATAAAAAAAACAACTACAAAAGCAGTAGTGTATACACAGTCTAACCGATTGTTAAAATGTGCACACACACACAATGCAGATTAATTGAAACAGTAATGTCTATTGTACAGAAAAAAGTATATTGTACAGTACTCCAGTCTGTTAAACTACGGAACTTCAGACTATGCGCGTATTTAGTATGGGCATTCGACAAAGTCTAGATTTGATGGAAAACAGATTGGAGCATGTTCACAGTGCTAGCCATTATCTCTTTGTGTAATATAAACCAAGAGAGCATCGTTTTGGTAGACTTGGAGCAACAACAAGGACAAGGTGTGTTGAAAAATACTCACACACAAACTGGTATTAGGAATATCTGGTGATTTTCTTGAGCACATTAACAGAATTGATATGTATGGAAAAAGTCAGATATTTACAGAAAGCTGGTCAGTTAACTCATAAGAAACATTAAACCTTTCATGGCCATATTATAGATTACTAATGCCCTTACATTTTTTTTTTTTTTTCTTCTATATAAAAAAAGATCATCAAAAATAAGTCGATTCTATACAAAAAGCAAATACAAATAGAAAAAAGGAACCGTAAGAGGAGTTGATCAAACTTCTCTCCAACGTTGCAAATTAATTTGAAGGGTGGAAGTCTGCCACTGGAGACAAATCTAGGCACCATGGACAACCCTGTGGGATTTAAAATAAAACAATGAAACATCACCAGGTTTCTTTCAGCTCTTCTGGGACTGGTGCAGGAAGCGTGTCTGGAAGGTGTGGTGCAACCTGTGCGGGCACCAGGGTGTTCTGCTTCTTAGAACTGCAGCAGGGCTTAAATAACCGAGGATCAATGATCACCTCCCCAAACCGTCCTTTGTAGACAATGCCACAGCATATCTTCTGTCTAAAGAAAGGGGAAGGTAAAATCTTTATTTTAATATATTGTGAAAGCATAATGCACGTTACAACATTTTTTTTTTTAATCTATAATGCATATTTCTATACCTCTATCAGAATAAAAACTTGATACTGTATGTGGCAAATGAATAAAACCAAAATGATCAGTAAATAAGGTTTGTAGGATATACCTTTTCCAGTAGGAGCGGTCAAGGAAAGAGAAGGCAGTGGGAGTAGAACGCCTCTGCTTGGACTCAATATCAGAACCATCGTCCGACTGGTTGCTGTAGCTGGGGGACTGGGAAGGAGACATACTGGATGTGGTGCTTTGGGCATCAGAGTCTGTGAAGAATGTGCAAACATAGCTTTTTAGACAAACATTGCAAACCACTTACATAATTGATTAGTTGCTTAAAAAGCATATTGTTGGTCTGCTCAAGTTAATTATTGCATTCATTACTTACTTTGCCTCTTAAACTTGTGAAGTTTTTTAAGCTTGCTTTTCCTCTTCACATCCCCTGTCTTCATCTTCTTAGGTTTAGTTAATTTGAAGCCTGGTCCTGCTCTGGCATCCACAACCTGTATTATGAACAGAGACATGTCACTTGAATAAATTATCCTATTAAAACTGAAAGAAAAAAAGTTCATTTGAACAGCCCTTACGTGATTCCAGTTCTTCTTTGAGCCATTCGGTAGCTTTTTCCATCTCTTTACCAACAGAACACAAGCATTGCAGATATCTCCAACACGGTCTTCTGACAAACTACACACAAATAATAAGTAGCATCAGAAACAGTATTATCAAGACAAACTAATGGTTAATTAAAGAGCAATCATGTGGAGATTAACAAGAACCATATGAATTCAAGAAGAACTCACCCAAAACACAGCCTGAAGGTTTCTTCATAACGACCGCTGTCTGTAAAACGTGAACTTGAGGACTTGGTTTTACAGATACAACATCCATCATTACTCCGGTAGATCTTGGACTTATGAAAGCCAAACATTTTTTGAATCCGTTGATCGCTGGTCCAACACCTGAAAATATACAGAATATTTGGTCAAAGGTGGTCTCGATTCACTGCCCACCACTGCAGATAGACGCGCACTGTGCAATACAGGGGGGCTGCACCCAATACAGACACGGCTGACTCATCAATTAAATATGATTCAAGATACCATAACAAGATAGCCGGACTTTAACGTTTAAGTAATCTACATAGAACAATTGCTTGTGGATTAAAAAAAATGGGGTTATGAAGCCACCAAGTTGCCGCCGGTTTGCGAATTTGCGAATCAGCAGGAAAAAGAGGATGCGACGAATAAACTTCACAAGGCATCAAACCAGACAAACTACGTTATTCAAAACTAACAAATATATAAACAGTTCGAAATCATGACGCACGTACAGTTACAATAATAATATTAGCGACTTCACTTCATGTGACGCAACAGAATAACACTTTCCTATTTGAGTTAAAAAAAAATTGGATATACACTATATTCCAGGGCCGGGTGAAACTCATACTTGTATTCTCCTCTATATTCAGAGGATCCACTGTTACATAAATATCAGCGAAGTGTGTACATCGGTTATATTGAAGATAATGATCGTGTGTCAAGACGTGTGTTTTGGTTGTCGATATAGAAAAGCGGGCAGTGCTCTCTGTAGTCGAACAAAAAGCTACCGGGGCTTGTCGTTCAACTATTTATACATGCTGCTGTGTCGAATATCTACACTTAATGGTATTTAGTATTATACAAGTTCATTCGAATTAACGTAGCAGAAATACAGTCTACCTTCCCTTTAAATTCAAACTTTTGTCCGCTAGAGCGCCAAATACGGCTTATTGTTGTTAGCTAGCGGCTACCTAGCGTGTTAGCTTCCACGCCACGCTCTCATTCACTTCCACGGCATCCCATTGTTGAGCGCAATCCTCTTGTGCATTGAACTAACTTCAACATGGACGTCAGACTAAACGCAAACCACGAAATTCCTACGGCGGATACGATATAATACAACCGATCAACATTATTTATTTCCAGAATTCCATAGAGAAGACTTACCGAACAAAAACTTTGATCTTGACGGTTTTCCTTTCACGCACTGCGCATGCCTTACTACAACATACAGCTGTGTATTATAATATTATTAGCATAAAAACACGGAATGAAAGGGCTCGACGTAGAAAGACCATATAAGGAGTGCAAAGGTCTGGTTTGAAAATGCTTTCGACCAATCACTGCTGCCGTGTATAGTGTTTATCAATGTTGCATTTCGGTAGTTGTAGTGCTCACGTTCAAATACTGCGGTTCTACGCTGTGCTATCAGCCAAACTTTACACTCAAATTCCCATAACCGAAGATACGCCCATAAATGGGAAAATAATCTCCTCGAGTTGGCGCCAACGTGTTTGTTTACGTTCTCTCGCAGGCTGTGCGATCTACTACGTATTATGTTCCCGTACCTTTGTTAATAAAGAAAACACTCCAATTATATACAATTTTTATGCTTACGTACGTTTTATTCTTTATACATATATATTTATTTTTTACACTGTACACAGTTGCCCACTTAGTAAACACTACATTACACAGCTATGTCAATAAATGTACAATAGTATTGGAAAACAAAATATATATCTCCCAAGATGCTCATGTAAATTGAACACAGAAGTACAACAGAAATAATCCAGATGTTGTTGGCACAGGCAAATCCATCCTTCACATTTTATATCAAATCCCTTGTCCTGCACAGTGATTTTCATAAAGTAAAGAGATGGCGAGTACTCTCCAAAATTGTCCTGCCTCTAAGCCCAATAATGTTTTCACCTGGAGATTGCATAGCAGAATCCATGACAAATCAGAAGTGAAGTGTGTGGCATCCCAACATATGGTCATGTAGATGTCTTTCCAAATCTCAAAACAGTACCAAACAATCATACTCAAATGTTCTTCAGACAGCAGGCGTAGTGTTAATAGTTTAATGAGGGATGAGTATCAGGGCCTGGTTAAAGCTATTTGCACAAAATGTTAATAATAGCCAGCATTCCCCTAAATAAGAGGTGTATGACGGTGAACCGATGTACAGAACAAGAGCAATGCCTCACACTCAGTAGCTCAGACATTTGCCGTAGATCCACTGCCATGAGACTGATCCATGTAATATATTTTCATAGTTCTATACTTTTCAGAGAATAGCCAAACAAACAAGACACTGTTTGGTTCATGTAATTGAATCTATCTCCATACTACAAAAACATACATCCCCTGTCATGGGCATACTTATAAAGCATACTTTTACATATTTTGCTTCAAGCTCTGTATTATGACATTTGAATCTGAGTTACAACAGAGCAAGCAACTTGTCAGACATAACAAAATAATACTGTTATCTTTGAAAATATATGAAACAATTCTTGTTTTCCCAAATATCGCTATTGTCAGCACTTAATGACAACAATGAAAATATTGTATTTCAACAGTAAAGCACAAGTGGGTTATCATCAGTAATGTCAAAGTCATGGATCATAATAGAAAACATATTTTAAACGTAACACATCTTGAAAGGCTCATTGCACTTCATATTTATATATGGCAAAACGTATCAGTAGCTTTAATATAAGCCAGAAAACCTCATTTGTTCAAGTCTCCTCCTATTTAAAAAATGTTACTATGGTTTTTGTTGTTGTTTTTGTGTGGTCCCAAAATCTTTCCTACTCCGTCCCAACAGCAGAAAGGAGCGGTCTTATTAGATGCCAACACCTTTTACAAGAGAAGCTTCTAGGGTAATGTTGAACTCTTGCAATGTCTGTAGCACTCTGATCAAAGAATTTACCAATGAGTGTTCCTTAATCATTGCAATCTCCTCGTACATCTGGGCCGTGATGGGGCAATCTGCAAGCAGAGCAATCCAATGGTGCAGCAAATGGTCCCTAAGAGATGAGGTCAAATATAAGTCAACAACGAGAGCGAAAAATGAGGTGAAAATAGATCATGACTGGTAACATTCTTATTTTGACATGAACTGTAAAGGTTTTGGGCAGCGCTCACCACACAGTTCATCTCCTCCCCTCTCACTCTCCCATGTTGATATAAAGAGGTGCCTTAAGACTAAGCGCTAAGTGCCTACCTCGCTCCGAGACATACAAGCATCTGGAACTTTCCGTCCTTTCCAATGTTCCGGGATGTGCTGTTGATGGCACGCATGAAGCGGCAGAAGTCGCTCACTCTTGTTTGCCAGTTCTCATCTAGGCTCACGCCCCGCTGCTCTGCATTCTGAAAGTGCACTTGGGACTTTTCTGTAAAATTTAAATAAATCTCAGAATAATTCAAGTAGCTTGATTATTATTGCACACAGTTATTGAATGTTAAATGATACTTTAAAAAAAATGTTACCTAAGAAGTCCCAAATGAAGACATTCTTGAAGAGCCGGGGTGACTTGAAGCCATGCTGAAACACTTGCTCCAGTGCCCAGACCAGACCATATTCCCCACACAGCAGGAGAGTCAGACTGCCCCTCTGCACTCAGCACACGTGGAGGAGAACATTGAGAGAATGAATGTTTAGAACAGTCCAGATCTCTAAAAATAACGTAGCCAACTTGAGCAGTTCAGGTAACATTCACCAAAACGAATCATTAGGTTTTTTTCCGATGTATGGTCAACCACTACATTCCTGACATCGATTCCACATCTTCTTAATCTCAATCTAAATCAGGATTTTATTGCGATAACATCACAGGTGAAAATCTGAACCAATAATGAAATACAGCAGGATCCGTCAAGGAGCATCTTAAACCATTGAGGTGAGATAAGAGTTAAAATATATGTATTAATAATACAAATAAAAACAATCCATTGTGAGATTACTAGGGCAGTACCCATTCTTTAGTAAAGGGTAATAAATAACAGAGGAACAAGCAGCGAGGTGCCATCTACTCAAGTCGTCTCCTACCTCCTTCTCTGGCTTGTGGAAGTGCTTAACGATTCCATTGATGGCCTCCCCAACTCCTTCTTGGATCTGACCTGTGTTTAATTCTGGATGATGCAGGGAGAAAAAAGGGAGAATTCTAATCATCGACAGGAACACTCTCGGAAGAACAAGATCCAGATTCAAGTGATCCAGGGCGCAAATAGAATGTGTTGAAGGATTTCAAAAAGTGCTTCGCCTTCCAAAGTATAGCTCTGTTATTTAGGAAAAGCTTAGCACCTCGAACGTAATGATTGCAAAGAAATCTGACGTTTCATGTTTTTTTGCCCAGCCTATGTTGTTTGAACTTCGGAGATACAAAGATGGTTCCGCCTAGGTCAGGTTAACTGCCTGCTTCTCAGATGTCGGTGCTACAGGCCGTGTATGGCTTTAGAAGCAGAGCAAACCTTCTGAAAATGCAAGGTTTCAAGCCCTTAGCAAAATTGCGTGGAATGGACTTCTTTTGAATTGATACGCAACTACGCAACCAATATGTACGAGGCTTTATGTGAGGCAATCAACAACACTCAGTAATAGACAATCAACAACAATCATTCATGTTGTCGGTTTTAAAAACAGTAGACACTGCTAAAGGCAGTCGAGGGTCGACTCACTTGGTTTGCTGCTTGGCGAGATGGTGACAAACCTCCTCATCATGCCTGGGGACTGCTGCATGGGGGGGGTCCGACACATGCGCTCGTCGTTCTCCGCGCTGGCGGTCACCAGCTCTCCCACCAGGATCCTCTCTTGACTGCCGTCGTCCACCCCTTTCCCCAGCCACCGGCCGCATGGGAACCTGGCGCAGGCACACAACACACGCATGGTCAGGCCATTGGGTCCAAGCGGAGCTCAACATAAATTCATGCTTGTGGTCGTTTTTTTTTCTTCCGTATACCAACGTACTTGTAGGTGTGTCCGGTGATCTCGTTGCGCACCACGACGCTCTCCACGAGCCACTTGGCGTAAAGTCCTGTGTTGTCGTGGCCTATTTGAACCGTGGTCAACTTACCTAGGTTCTGGCACTGAACAGGAGAAGAATAATGGATTATGTTTTTTATTATTAACATTCGCCTTGGTGTTTTGGTAAAAGATATATTATTTTTGTTTATTTGTATAAACAAAAATCACACCAAAAACAACTTGAATTATTGACAAAAGAGAGAAAATGTGCACCAATCATCATCATCATCAACACCACCACCACCACCATCGTCAGCCTCACCTCAAAAGTGATTTCCAGGGTGTTCCTGGGAACCTGCAGCACCCCGGTCTCAGCCAGCTCCCCGGAAACACACACCCAGGGGTTAGCTGTGAACATGGAGCCCCCCAGCTTCTTACTGGAGACCACCAGCACATGGTAGGGGATCACTGTGACCACAACACACAGGGAGGAAACATGTCAGGGAATGGCTACAAGTGTGGCATGGCAACATATTGATTTACATGGAGTGGGGACCAATATGGATAGCCATTGTGCGATATGAGTAGAGCAACTCACTGATGGTGGTGAAGACGTTGGTGAAACAGAAGTAGTCCACAGCGTTGAAGGAGAGGAGATGGTAGAGGAACTGCTCCTTCTCGTCATCACAACGCAGGAAAGCATAGCGCTTATACAGTTTTCTATGGGGTGGGCCAAAATTCATTCAGTAATAAATTCATGAATGCATTAGCATATTTTTTTGGTTTGATTAGTTTTGTGCTAAATGGATACACATTGTATTTATAACAATATCTGATTGCATCAATGGATTACAAAACAAATAGATTCATCAACAATATTGTCCTCATATTGTAAGGTTAACAACAGCACAATTCCTGGCATGGCAAGGTCAGAAACTCACGTCGGAAATTCCTTTGAATGTGACCCAGTTCAACAATGATTTATCAATTATGAACAATCCTGTGAATAATTTATGCTTCAGTGGACCGTAGTATGACGCCCTGCCATTTTAAAAGGGGCTTATTAATTATGTATGAGTGGTTGGTGTGGTGGATATCAGGTTAATTTCATAGTGCAGTCCTACAATAATAATAACAGTAAAAACTATTTATTCAATTGTTCTCCCATCATAGAATGGGGTCATTAAGTGAGCCTAGAGGGTAAGAAATACCCTGATTACCCAATAAGAAAGGTCAATAGACTAAATTTAAGTCAAGTAAATTTCCTTATTTGTCCCATACACATACATAATTATTGAATTAAATTGTTTACCTATTGTTTGCCCCAACATCATGTATCAAGGCTTTTCATGATTGAGTGTGGAGGTGTTACTCACTTTGTAAGCTCGTGGTCGGACAGCAGTTGCTTCAGGTGCCTGGAGAGCAGTTTCTTCTCCATGGAAAGGCGCACCCAGGCCCTTGCTTTGCCCACGTCTGTCTTGATCTCACTGATATTCTGAATATGCCTGCAGATACATATGACAAAGTCAAGGGAATCAACCATAGGTAATGGAGGGTGCTTATTAAAACCAACATAATTATTAAAACCAAGGGGAATGCTGAAATGAATCTGGAATATGACATGACATAAGCATTGACAATCAAACAATACACCAGCCTCACTTGAAAAGAAAGATGGATATTATGTTCCATCTCTGCGCCACCATGTGTGTGCGTGTGCGTGTCTGTGCGTGTGTGTAAACATCCCAGGACTGTAGGACGGATGCAGAGAGCCACTCTCCACCCCCCAGCACGCGAGACGCCGTCGCTAGAGGCCTATCATGCCTCTCCCCCGTCCAGACATATTCCCTTCCACTCCACCTGGCTGCACGTCTGCTGCCCTGCTCGTGGCCCCTTCCCGCCTCCCTCCCCCCACACTGCCGCAGCCTTCTTCACACACCATGGGAGCATCCCTCTCTCGCATTAACCCACTTTCGGCAACACACTTTCTCCATGGCAACGGCGCTAAACTGCGTCTACCGATGGTGCACTGTGATGCCAGACATGCTGTTAGCCTCAGACAACATGCTGTCAGCTTTCATTTTACTACTTCATTTTGATAAGGCACCAAAGATTATTTTGGATGAATTAAGAAACATTCAAGCAAAACTCAGAGATTCATGGTCATTATGTAGAATCCTATTCATGCAAATAGGAAAAAAATGTAGGTCGTAAGATATCGCTTCATAATTTAAATGATCAATTCAAAAATAAAATTAATTTAAACTTTAAGACCAAAATAATAAATAAATAATGTAATTCTTGCAAATAATATTAGCAGAATATGAATTGGCTTTATTTAACAAAAAAATCCACAAGGTTAATAAATGAATACAAATTTTATATAGGTTTATTATGATATAATATAATAAAAAAATTACATCATATTATAGATCTTAGTTCTAGTTGTGGCTTGCTGGTAATGGTCACATGTGTTAGCACATTTGTTTGTGTATGACGACGAGAGGGAGTGGTCTTTGGGCAAAGCATACAGCCATGTGAGATCTGTTGAAGACTGACAGGCTGCCTGGTAATCAGGCTGGAAGTAACGTGTTGTTACAGTTTGGCTGTGAGCTCCCTTTGAACCACACAGGGATTGACATGTTTAAAGGACGACCTCTGCGGATTGGCTGGAACATGTACATGGTTTTGTAGTGTAGAACCTGGTTACATACGTACTAAATAGTAGTAAAAATCCATGAAAAAGGTTCCCAGCTTATGATGTGAATCTGGGTGGACACAAATCACAAACTTTAAAGGGTTGTGAAACAATTTCTAACCCTCAATAAATCTGCTAATATTGTGCGTTTATGTCAGCTATCACTTGAATACACATCTGTTGACCACTAGTAGGCAGAGTTTGACATCCACAACGTCTTCTGATCACTAGAAGGCAGTGTTTGACATCCACAACTGCTTTTGACCACTCAAAGGGTCAACCACAAAATGGCAATGTTACATCGAAAGAAAGGTTGAAAAGTTCCAAGGCATTTGAAGATAAATACATGCGAAGGGACTGTTAAAGCAGTGGACTCAATGAAATTAATAGACCAACCTCATATCCTGTATCAGAGAGACTTTTAGAGGGGGCATGGCACAGCCTCCATCGGATTTGCGCCGCTCAGAGTCGTGAATGAAACCTGAGAGAAGAATAGCATGGGAGGTGAACTACAGGATAAACCGGTGGTGACACATTTACACAACAGGCCTACCGATAACACATATATGGGCATTGATCAACAATCATTTCCTCCTGAATATTTTCTGTGTATTAAGTGAACACTAAGAGATTTCCCTATTCACCTGGGGGTCCTAATCCGCCTGGTGTTGCATCATTCTTCTCTTTGCTCTCCTGGTAGTGGAGCAGGTGGGACCACAAGGCAGATTTGCCCTATATAAACCAATAAACAAACACAGGAAGTGGTGAAGTAGCACAGGAAACGGTGCAGACAGGAGCTTGTCAACATGTAAGCATTTCATTTGCTTTCATGTTTGTAAGAGATGCGTCACCACATGACTCAATATTTTGTTGCTATGATGAGGATAGATTTTTTTTTTCAGCTGAACTATTCATCACAGACATCTGGCAACAATTCTTTAAGAAATGCTAGGACCTCGTAAGTAGAAGCATTTATTAATTCATGATAATTTTACTAAAGCACATAAACTGAAGCCTCATGAAACCATCCTGATCTCTGCACATCAGTCTGACCTTGATTCCTTTAAAAGCTTGTGCTTTTAAAGGAAGTGTCACAGTCTGCGAAAAGTGAGTTGAAAGTGTTGAAAGATTAACATAAATCTGCAAGGAAGGTTTTTCTAAGATTAGAATATACAAAGAGAGCAAGAGTGTGATTCTGAGTGGGTGCAGTTCTTTGAACAGCGTAAGGCCGTGGCCTTATTTGAAAATTGAATGACTACCCATCCAAGGCCAGACTGATACTCATAGATAAACACATGGTTATCTGGATGGTCTTAAGAGGCAAGATCAATTCTACAATGCAACTCAATTTATGGACTGCTACTCATATGCGGCTATGTAAATATATAGTTAATTTTTATGATTTTATTTGTGATTTTCTCAATATACTATTCCTCTCGAAACCATTCTAGCCAACCTTATAACGTATATGTACATATACCTTGTGCCTTAGTTATATATATGTATTCTATCTCTTGACTATCAATTTCCATTTTTATTCTTTCATTTGCTGCTAAGCACATGTATGTGCCCAAAGCACATGGAGCATAAATGTAGTTTCATATTTGTAGTATTAAATTATTTAGTAATAGAATAAAAATAATCATGTTGTTTTTTAACAGAGCAAGGGACAGACTTTTGCAAGGCTGTATTTTTATTTTCTTGCATAGAATTGAAGTCTTTTATGTTGACAAAAATCCCCCAGGATAATTTTGCGTATCCCGACCCTGCCATGCACCTTGGGCTTTTATTTCCAAAATCCCCCTCCTGGGATGAACAGAACTAGTGGCTGACCTGTTTAACCTGCAGCCCGTGGCTCCAGATCCTCTCCAGCAGGTCACAGAGGCTGGCGATGAGAGTGTTCTCTTCCACCCCCGTGATGCTGACCTCCCCGTGGCCCAGCTCCACCGCCTCCCGGCCCATCTTCTCCACCAGCATGCGCTTCGTCTGCACAAGAACAACACAGCACCCGATGAGCACGTCTTTGCACGTCCTACCCCCGACATGAGCCCTTTAAAGTCAAATGTAGACACCTGTACACGGTGGACTGATGTAGCAATCTGTGTCAGATCAACTCAACCTACACCAAATCAAATAAATATGGATTCTGGAATATGGAAAGATGGAAAATATGATAACATTAAGCTACGACAAGGCAGGTAGACAAAAGGAACAGAAAAATGTAACTGGAAAGGTGGTTGAACATTCTCGTGCAAACACTAGGGGGGTGCATCTCTCCTTTATAGGACGATCCGATACGTATCTAGATACATGTGCTACGATACGATTCGGGGACGATACGATTCGGGGACGATACATTTAAATAAAACGATGCGATTCGATTCAATGTTCTAACAATCCGGTGCAATTTGAGGCGATATGATTCAATCCGATAGACACATTCGTTTAACGTTAACATTAATTTTCTTTTAATTAAAATAAGCCTTCTATAAAAGAGACATTTCCTACTTTCAAATATATACTGTATATGGTATAGGGACCATGGAATTTTAGGTTTTTATATTTATTTCTTTATGGCATGGGGAACAAATGGAAGACAAATTTATAAATTTAGAACTACATGTCTATTTATTTGTTTATTTATAGACTTGATCACTGTCCTACACAATTTAAAAAAAATAGCGAAGCTTTTGTCAATATTCCCCTCCTTTTTATAAGAACCAAAGGAGTTCCACACGTTTAATCTCAGATTCGCCGGTGCACTAAAAATCGTTTCACTGTTTACCGATATATATGGCTGTTTTTCGTACACTCACAACTCCGGTTGTTAACTACTTGTGAGACGGAGGGCGCGCACGTAGACGCGTGCTCAAACATACACCAACAAACACACACGGATCTGCCCACTTCCTTGAGTTTCATTTTCCGGATCCGTATGGAAATGGAATGAAATTAGTTGACAATGCTTTCTTAATATCAGGCTAAAGCTTCACTTGACAGTGAAGATTCGCACCATTTAAACCGGTGCATCGACAGATTCTTGTATCGATGTAGTCCCATCTGTGTTAATCCAACCGGATACCGATTCGTATCAGTGAATCGTTACACCCTTAGTAAACACCTATAAAGTTTTCTTATTTACCCAGGTAAAAATATGTATGACTTAAGCAACATAGCGTGGTCTTGCATGCTGGATGGGAATGGGCCCAAACCTTGTTTCTGCACTCCTTAAGCAGTCCCTCTACAAATTTCCAATTGGTATGAGCAATGACGGAAGGGGAGAGGTTGGACAGTTTGGGCTGCCTGATCGTGGTTCCCAGGTTCCTGGCCTCCTGGATGTACTTCTGATGATGGAGGTGGAGAGAGAGCGAGGTAGCACAGGAATATGATCAACAGAAAAATCAAGAAATACTGGGACAATTTAAATAGGAGATCACTTGGCAAGCAAATTCGGAAAAAACACAAAGGGAGGTACACAGGTTCATATGAATACCGGTAGTAGGGGAAGCCACAGCACAGCGTACAGTGTGAAAAGTAAGGATAGGATAGGATAAATAGGACAATATCAAGGGAAATTATTCAGAGTAATAAACATTTATTAAGACCAGCATCTGCAAATGTAGCATCTACAGTGTGTTCTGCACTGCAGTAGTGTAAGGCCTAAAAAAAAAAAAGTTGGGTTCCTGTTGGTTGTCAGTGAGGTCATGGGTAGGTTGGGATTATTATTATTTTTTCTTTATTTTTTCAAGTTCATAAAATAATTTGGATCGCACATAAATTGACAGGGTCGGTCGGAAACCGGAACCGAACAAATTCTTTTTTTTAGGCCTAATGGGCCTTGCAGGCTTTTCTGTAATTTCCTATTGGACAAAGCAGCCAGCTACTATTCCCATGGAAGTCCCTTGAGGGACTCTAATGATTGATGCAAACAGAGTCTAATACATCAGCAATCTTCTGTCTTTCTCTCATTTTCCATCTAGAGCTCTGCAGCCCGGCGGGCCTTAGACCTGGTAATCAGACAGCAGGCTGACATTTTATAAGCTACATATTTCTTTTGACGTTGCAATGACAATATGCCAGTTCATAAATTCCATTTTTCATGTTCAAACATATTCAAAATAGCAATAGCCATAAATATTATTCTGGTTATTAGTAGTTTGTAGTCTGTAAAGTTGACTTTGTATGTGCATGTAAATGGGCATATGCATGTGCGTGTGCGTGTGCAGTTGTGCGTGTGCTTGTCTGCAATCAGCGCGCTGCAAATAAGTCAAGTGGTTCACAATGCTAATGTGAAAACAGTTCATTTGGTTAGAGTCAGCATACATAGCACTCCGATTTTCTTTTTCTTTTTTAACTAAATGCTAATTAGCAAAAACATGTTTTGGCCAGTTTCGGTGTTTGACAGTGGGGACTGGTGGGCTCAAGCTTTATTTTTGGCCCGATGCCAACCTCTACTCCCCTACCAACTACAAAACTGTAAAAATCCAGATTTCTCTGCAGTGCCAGCCAAGTTAATAAGGTGTGAGAGGGATAGGGTTTAAGGTAAGGTAAACCTAGCGATGGAGTGAGAGGCAGGAGGGAAAGAGCAAAGTGCTGGGTGGGGGGGGGGGGGGGGGGAGGGGCCATGTGGACACAGGCCAGACCGACACCTGTCACATACCACATCCACAGAGACAGCCTTTAGACAGGGCTTGTAGGCCTGAGAGAGCCAGTAGCAGTCAAGAAACAGCAGGAGCTGCAGCTCCGGAAACAGACACTCTGCATGCTGAGTGCGTGTGTTTTTGTGTATGCACGTATGTGTCTGAGAGAGGGACAATGTAAGAAACGAGGATGAGTAAGTCACAGGACACTGAAAACCCAAAGAACTTAACAAATAAACACTTGGTTGGTTAAAGATTGGTTAAAATAATTGCAAACGTGCACTACAAGTCTTGCCAAACAAATGCATGGTACTCAGAGATTGTTAAAAGATGGGTTACAAGAATTGCACACGTGGTCTGCAAAGTCTTTCCAAAGGAGAGCAAAGTGTGGTCAGAATAGCAGAGCACACCATGTACAGTGTGCTCGGTATAAAAGGGTTGGCTCACCTCTCTCTGGTCATTATCTAAATAGAGGTGCTCTGCGTGCTGCTTCTGCCGATCCCTTCTCCTCCACTGGGCTGGGGCGCTCCTCTTGGCCCACCTACAGCACAAAGCACCGCAGTCAGCCGAGATGCACCGACCTACGCATTAACAACAAGCAACTGCATCGGCAAAACTCCAAAGGCAATTGTAGGTGAGTTGAGCTGACTGGCAGTTTGAGCGATTTCAAATTTCAACGAGCCAGTTAGAATAACACCTTCAAACAGGAATCAGTGCCTTATTTATGCAGTATTGAAAGATGGCTTATAGCTCATAGAGTGCTGAAGCAAAACACTGCAATGGCAAACACATCCCCTCGCAGATTACTTTGAGAAATAGCCCCCCCCCTCCCTCATCCTAAATAAATAATATTTATTTTGCAACTGTATAATGAGCTATTTTGAATTGAAAACGGCACAGGGGTGCAAGTTTGCACCCCTGATTGATTGTGGACTGATTCAGTGCACAATCTTTTCTATTCTATTCTTTCATACATCTCTCTCTCTCTCTATATATATATCTATATCTATATCTATATATAAATATATATACATTTATATAAATATATATCAATATTTCTAGATATGAACAAATATAGCTATATCTATATTTATATGGAACATTACCAGTGTGCGAAATACCCAGTTTGAAACGGGGGGGGGGGGGATCACACATGCATCGCCAGTCGTTTTCTTTTTGCCATGTTTGCAATGAACAAATTCATCCGTTCAAGTAATTATGGTTGTAACGACGTGGTGTTGTGCCACCAGGAGGCACTGCAGACAGTTATGAAGAGAGTGATCCGTGTTAAGACGGGCAGAAGAAGATTCTGAGAAGTTTATGCTGATGCTTATCATTCACTTTTCTTGATACTTGACACTTGTCACTACGAAACCACAAATCCTTTCAGGAAGGTCTCTCGAGTCAAGCGCCCCGTATTTCGCACACTGAACATGACCCAATCCAACAATTGTTGAGATGTGTTACTAGAGTGGGGTAGTCACTTGTTGCTGGTGGGTCCGGCGGAGAGCACATCAGACTGCAGGCGGGGGAAGAAGCCTTGTTGGTAGCGGCCCTGGCCGATCCTCATGTCCAGCAGGTGGGGGTGCAGGGCGGTGTGGTCCATCTTCGTCACCCTCATCTCGATGGCCTTCTCTGTGGGGGATACGAGGGAGAGGGTCCATGAGTGGGGAACATCACAAGGCCAAGCCCAGACTTCTCTCTTGTTGGAACTATACCAGGTGTTTTTCAAAGATTAATTCACCAACGAAAAAAAAAAGGAGACTTTTGACTTATGTAAAGGGATTGAAAGAAAACATAATGCAAATAGTATTATCCATGAGCGTGGTTTGAGTTCAATTGTGTGTGTGTACAGTATATATATATATATATACGCACGCACACACACACACACACACACACACACACACACACACACACACACACACACACACACACACACACACACACACACACACACACACACACACACACACACACACACACACACACACACACACACACACACACACACACACACACGCGTGTCTGTGTGCATTGTAATAATATGTTTATATATACATATATATTATATCAGTAATCAGAAGTGAAGACAGAAAAAACACAATTGGAAAGAAAGCACACCCATAACAAAGTACCCATGACACGTGTGGTGCTAGGAGGATAACATGCATGTAGTGTCACCATTTAAGAATTATATTCAACTGCTATGAATCCAGCTCTAACCAGTGTTTGCAACATCATACAATATGCTCAATGCTACAGAAACACACTGCATAAAACTGTGTTTCATATTTCCCAGTTAACAGCAAACTGCATGCTATTGCAAAACAAACGCCCAGACTGACTGCCAACATTAAAAAACGGTTAATAATATTTTGGTAAGCGTCGTTAGTTTAAAACAGGCACAAAGATTCTGCTACCTTACAAAGAATGAGATGAGACGTGAAGCAGCCTCAGCTTTGCTAGGCTAGCTCGATAATCCTATTTGGAATTAAAGGCATCTGTGAGTGTTTTACCAACAACGCATAGCAAGCACACCCAAGGGCCCTGCCACCAAGTGATATTAAAGGGATAACAAATTATTACTAATGGGGGCTTCGTCATCGCCTTGGTCAATGGCGTGTGGTCCAGGGGCCACAAAATCCAGTTTTTCAAATCGCTTTTTAAGCAGGTTGTCTGAAACAAGAACAGTCCATTCATTCACAAGAATAGGCTGTGCATCGTGACTCCTCCTCTGTGTACTAGGGAGGAACAATTTGGGGAAAAAATCTAATTAGGATTATTTCGTCTTCGATTTTTCTTTTTAAAGATCATTATGTTCTGTACTATTCACAAGTAAACAAGCAATAAATCATTCTATAGTATGACCAACACATCATTGGAAGCAGTCAACATATAAACTGCCCTTTAGGCCGGGCCTATGTGTTGAGATGAATTGACGCATGAATTGATATTATAAACATATTTAACTATTGCATTGTAAAATAAAAAAAATGTGATGAACCGTTTGAATTTGATTCATCGTTCAGCCATACTATATACTTCACAATGCTTTTTCTGCGGTCAATCGCAGACCGTGCATCCATTTGTTGGGCTCACCCGCTTCTTCGATGTTGGTGCACCTCTGGTACATGGAGGTGCGCAGGGTGGGGGTGCGGACGTTCAGCATGCGGATCTTGTCCACGCGGGCGTCGAACACCCGCAGCGAGTGCTCCTTGTCCTCCTCGTCGTGGCAGAGGATTTTGCCATCGATGAAGGAGGCAAACATCTGGGTCTCCAGGAAGCGGGACAGGAAGGGCAGATAGGGCTCAGGCTGGTCGGAGAGGAAGGAAGCCTGGGGGGGACCGCATCACAGACGGATCGGATTAGTGACAGTCCATGCAAATGAGAATGGCCTTTCGAGTGCACAGCTCAATAAGGACTACAACCCACACATTTTCCATTTGAAAATGAGGTGGACGGGTTGGTTCACTGGTATGAGGTTACCTTCCCGAATCTGGACATTATATAAAACAGTAAATAGTTGATTGAGTGATCCTAGAGGTACATGAATCTGACTTGATCAAAGGTAACCAAGTTGAAGTGGTCTACTACGGATACCTGAGTATCCTTTTAGACAAGGATAATAGGAATGTGTTAAAAAGGCTTAAACATGGTTATCTTTCCTCAGGAAGCCTAACCTCAAAGGTAACTGTTTTTGATGCTGTGTGTGTGTGCTGTGTTCACAACCTCAGTCAGCAACAGAAAAAGAATAAACTAACTTAACAAAAAGACTGTCTCTATAATTAGCATGCCTCCTGAGACCCTAGAAAAAGTTTAGGATGTCATGACCAGTACAAAGGTAAAGACTATATTAGATCATGATATTCATGCAGTATCAATGGACACCAATCAAAAATTATAAAGTGGGCTTCAACAACAAGTGCTTTAAGTGAAAAAAGGAGAGGACACATAATGATATCATACTATGTGTCAAAATATGTGTACATACGTATATACATACAGCATGCTTTCGGAAAGTCCCATAGCATATCTTATAAACGTCCTGAGAGTTAAAATAAATCGCTTGCTGGTTTTAGTTACTTTAGTAATGTGTGCATGTAAAGTGAAACTGAGTTTTGCGTGGGTTGTTGGAAATGTAGAATAGAATACAATTGAAGGTGGAAAGAAAAATTAAATATAGAAAGACAGATATGGTTGGAATGAAAAATAAGGCCTGTAGATCAATAGATTAAAGTTA
This sequence comes from Gadus chalcogrammus, assembly GCF_026213295.1. NCBI lineage: Eukaryota > Metazoa > Chordata > Actinopteri > Gadiformes > Gadidae > Gadus > Gadus chalcogrammus. The sequence continues at coordinate 10,197,901 of NC_079425.1, read as the reverse complement.
GATATAGGTAGATAGTAGGGCTGAACGATTAAGGGAAATAATCTAATTGCGATTATTTTGAACAGTACGATAACGCTTTAATATGCGATTTTTTTATTTATTAAGCTCCTTATGTTCTGTATTAATCATTAAAAAATCAATAAATCATTCTTTACTATGACCATCACAACATTCGAAGCAGTCAATATATAAACTGCTCTTTCCTTTAGGCCAGGCTGATGGGTTGAGATGAATTTATATAACATCTTTATCTAACTATTTAATTGTAAAAGAAAAATAAATATAAATCGTACTGATCTCCAGTCAGTAACGGTAACAAATCAGAACAAGTAAAAAATTTGCAGCCCTTGCAATTTGCGTACCACGTTCTATTAAATCGCGATTTCATTTTTGGATTTGATTAATCTTTCAGCCCTAGTAGATAGGCATTTAGATATAGATTATAGAACAATTTCAGATTATAGATAGATAGAACGATGGATAGATTAGAGATCTATAGAACGATAGAACATTTGATCGATTATAGATAGATTTCTTCTAAATAGGCAGATAGATTGATTGATTAGGCCTTTAGATTATAGAACAATTTAAGATTATAAATAGATAGAACGATAGATAGATTAGAGATAGATAGAACGATAGAACATTAGATCGATTATAGATAGATAGAACAATTATAGATTGAATAATTTCTTGCTCATGTCGCCTCCGCCTACATAGAATCAAAATAAGGCCCCGTTCACACGAAGCCGAAACGGGCGAAACCGTTACGGTTTCGATCTATCCGGTTTCGAAGTATCTCCGTAAAGACGAAGCCAAGCGAAACCGGGTAGATCTGTAGAAAACGCTGTAGTACACATTCCAGGCCCATAAGGGGCGCCGCTTCTGGTACAGAAATCCAGAAGAAATGAAATAAGAAGAAGAGGCGAGCATGCGCATAAAGGCTGCCCTTATGCGCATGCTCGCATGTGATTTCTGAGACTCTGCGGGCTTAAGAGCCATTGGCTAGGAGGTCGAGGGGTGGGGCGATGACGTCATGGTTTGCGGTTTCAGTCGGTTTTCAGGCGTACACACGAATCCAAAACGAAACCGGGTAGATTTGAAACCACCTCCGAGGGTGGTTTCAGAAGTTTGCGGTTTCGGTCAGCGGATTCGCCGGCTTCGTGTGTACGGAAGGCCGAACCGTACAAGACCTTTGCGGTTTCGCCATGAAATCGGCTTCGTGTGAACGGGGCCTAAGAAACTGGAAATTGGAACACCAAATATAAAAGAGTGGTTGTTGAAATGATAAGCAGTCTCACATGTCTCACATTTTGTACCAAATAAAATCAACGCTTCAATCAATGACTGTTTTGTTTTAATTCCATGCTACTTGAACTCTATACACTGTATATCATTCATTAAATGTATGTGCTGCTTTGTTTCCTCTTCTTAACCTCTTACTTCTATTTTCTATTCTGTTTCACTTCTAGCTATAAGAAAGGAGAAGGGCTTTCAGAGGTTGCTAACGAAGCCTAAACGTGTTTTAGGAAGTAATTTGTAACTTTTTTTTTTTTTTTTTAGAAGGCACGGTTTTTAGAATAGCCACGGTGCGAAAATATATTATTTTAGGCTCTGCCAGCTGTGTTGTTTGTTTCACTATTTTAGGGTACTGAAAACAGTCCAGGCCTGCTTCATACTATTAACGTGGAGCTGTGGAGCATAACAACTTAAGTGTTGAAGGTAAAGCCTGACCATATGCTAATCAAGGGTAAATTCAACAGAGGACGATCTTACCTTGTCAAAGTTCTGCATCTGGTCTCGGTTGGTGAACCAGGACTCCTTGTCCTGGCTGGGCTGGATGACAAACACCTCGTAGTCGGCAAACATCTGCGTGAAGCGGTTGGCAAACACCTCGCGCACCTGGATGTTGATCTGGTGCATCAGCAGCTCTTCCTGGTCGCACTGCACTCTGGAGTCCTTGTTACTGCTGGAGTCTTCCCTCACGTCCAGTTGCTACACAAAAACAACGACAACACGTATCATGAAGTCCTTGTTACAAAGTGTCTTCCGCCACGTCCATCTGGTTAACAACAACAACACATCATGACATTATTAAGACAGAAAACACCATTTATACCCGATTTATACCCGATTATCGGGTATAAAAACTTTATCTTTCAGGCATGTTTAGATGTGAAGGCAAATCGAGTGATAGATTGTTTAGAGTCTGTTTTGTCTAAGCCAGGATTTTGAATGAATGAAGATATTCAGTTTTGCCCTATAATATAAAATTCATGAAAACAAATATAAACAGACTTTTATAAATAATAGGTAGTCTAAATCTAAACGTTCTTCCAATAAAGGTGCTGCATTGGAAGTGAGATAAGAGTGCTGGCAGTGCTGGAGACTTTTAGCTGGCACTTCCGTCACACTCCGCTGCACTGACACTTATTTGCAAGTCTCTACAATTCAATTGACCTCAAAGACGAAAGACATTTTTCAAACAGAGGGGTGCATGTTTAAACAAAGTACACAGACACAGTACACGAGACAAAATACAATACAAAACAAGTCACACCTGAATATATACGTACTCATTCAAAAGAGGGCTTCGAGCTATCGTAATCATAAACCTCTTAGAGATAGCCCTAGATGGTTATTAGAATGAAGAGAGCCCCCCCCCCCCCATGTTATCTTATCGACTTGTTAGCGCAGGCAGCTGAAGGAGTAGCAGGGTCATGGGAAAGGATGTGAAGGTCTATTGTTCTAATTTATGGAGCAAAGAGATAGCTGGCACGGCACATACATTCCTTTCAATTGTCCTGATAACGTTGAAAGGATCACCATCACAGATGTCAATCAAAACACCCAGAAGCATCCTCATATGAATATACGATACGGTGTGGAAGAAAACAAATGAATTGAAAAATATAAACTTTAACAATCTAAATAATCCAGTTTGCACAATGACCGACATGCTTTCTGATAAGACCAAGTTTCTGTCAGGCCTTGTCCAATGAATAGTCATGCAGATCCTTCAGTGGTAAAGGGATCAGTGTTTACATGAGAAAGACATCTCATGGTTTAACCAATGATGGTCCCTAAAAGCAAGTGCTTTACTCTACCTTGAATGGTCTATAGGACATTCCATGGACGACACTGACTAAGAGGTCACAATAATACAAACACCCTCTTAGTTCGCTTTTGGCCAGCCATGATGCATGATCCTCACCTTCTCCAGACTCAATCCTGTCCTCTTGACCAAGGCCTGCAGTCTTGCTATGGTCTCGTTCTCCCTCAGCAGGTAGGAGTTGAGGGGCGAGCTGGCCAGGTTAGCGTTGCGGTTGTCCGGGAACATGTCTGGGGCGCGGAAGCCCCCACCCCCGCCCACCAGGAATTTGGCCTGAGCGGCGCTGGTGCGGAGGAGGTTCCCCTCAGGGGCCATGTCGAAGGACACAAGCACCTCCGAGATCTCCTGGATGAACTCCAGCTTGTTGGGGAACTGGGGAAGGTCCTCCGGCAGCTCGATGAAATGGTTGTCAATGTCCACAAAACACAGGTTGGCCTGTGATTGGGGAACCGCACCATTAATGAAAAGTATAAAAAACACATGACAACACTGTCACTGGTAAATAAAACAAAGGTTCTCTTATGCAGGAACATGCACTTGTGTTGAATGTGTATATTGTGTGTATATTTCTGGCTTAGTGTCTTCTAGTAGGTATTCTTTTAGAGTGATCTGATTGTGATCTGATGATCCAGGATGTTATTTTTTAAATACATTCAACACAATAAATAGGATTTAAAATATGAACAAGAAATAATAGAAGAGGAAAGCCACACTATTGAACTTTGTTCCATTTATAGTGAAAAAGAAAATCAACAGGCAATTTTCTCCAAACAGAGTGAATGCATAATTGAACATCTTTGCACCAGTACAAACTGCTTTAACAAGGTCAACAGTTGATAACAACTGATGACAATTGATAAGAGTTCCTTTATGTGAAATGTTGACACACATTATACTGATGAGTCGTATTTTGTGTACTGCATTACTTGGCTTGTACTGCATGCAACGGCCTGCTAGAGAGCTGAGTAAGCAGTAAAAATGACATTAGTTTCAAATCATAAATAATTTATGATTTTAGACTGAGCATAACATTTAGCTTCCTGTACAAAATAAGAATCATGATTTTAAGATATTTATGGCGGTTACTGCCAAATAATGCCACGATTTTTTTTGGTTTTGATAAATGACCATGCAGCATTTTCTGCTGTATGAATTGATCAATGGGCCGGTCCACTGATCATCTATCCAGTGAACCATATGCGAGCTGGAGAGTTGATCGGTACCTCCTGGGGCAGCTCCAGGTTGGTCCTGTCATCTTGTCCGTTAGAGTGGAGCCCCATAAGGTAGGGCACCGGAGCGTCCAAGAAGTGCAGGAGGGAGGCAGGCAGGATGGGCACGTAGACGTGCTGCCACTGGAACGGGAACATTAACGCTGTGATGCTCTCTGCCACCGCCATCAGCCTGTGGTAATCTGTGTCGAGCACACAGCACAACACACACACATACAGGCAGACGCATGAATACGCACACACAGGCACAAACACACACACAGGTAACAGAAATTAGTAAGAGTGCGTGCTAGTCTCAGTGCTTTTATTCTGCAGTGGAGCATCCTGCGTGGATCTTGGAGACACCCCGCTATTGCTCTCAATATCTTCCTCATTACAGCATACACAAAACAAAATCGTGTTATACTATATATTGTAGTTTTTGTTTTCTTTTTTTATTAGAAATAAGGCAGCCGTGAACCCCACAAATATATTTCAGTAGCGTGAGAACTTTAACTTTCCATTACTGAACTACAGATATGAGAAGGAATGTAGGTCAGTGAGCAAGGCGTACGTCTTTTGCTATGACTTCATGGGGTTGTAGTCACAGTAATGTCAAGTGTTCGTCATCCATGTTAACCTCTGTTTAGCCCTCTGTATCAGCATTTCAACTCTATCCAAAGTCCCCATACCAACAGTAGTGCGGCCTTTGCAGGGATATGGTGCCAAAATAGATCCCAGTGCCTCATTCGGCCTTTCTCTTGAGCTCCACAGCAGTCTTATCACTCGGCCAGGCCTCATCCCCCTCCCAAACATGCCACAGCACCATTCCCAGAACACGGACAAGAATACTAATGCAGCGTTCTTCTTTACTACTACTTAAGCACAATAGTAAGTTCCTTTCTACTAAGCTCCTTTCTAAACACATGGTTGCAGTATAAATAAAACATGCAAATGATTTCCCAAACTTGCTGCTTGATGTTAATATTCAGGGACATCATCATTTCTTTGGTCTGACACATCAGGGTTGAAATAAATTGTATGCCAGACAGACCTGAGCTGTGCAAAATGATTGTGAAAGTAGGAACACAGTTTATCTTATCAGGCGTGTTTATAGCTGCAAGACAAATGAAGTGAAAAGTTTATAAGATGGGATTTGTCAAAGCCAGGATTCAAATGAGAACATTGGGTATTGCCCAATAATACGCAATTCTGTGCAAAGAAGTGTTACAAAATGAGATACTTTCTAGTTCAGTTATTTTGAAAGGAGTCAATAGAATCAGTTGTAAGGTTCGATTTTATCGTTTTAAATTCAATGTTTTTGGTGAACTACTTTGCATCTCTGGTGTAATTGGTTAAAAAAATGTATAAAGTCAGTAATTAACTAAATAACATATAAGTTATAATTTAGAAAAATTCAAGTCTACATGCATCATGTTTGTATGCTGGAGGTTATGGTCATGAATGTGTATGTTGAGGAAAGATTACAGGGAATCCAAGTGAATAGAATTTAGCTGAAACAGCTCAATTATAGCTGAATTCATTGATTGCACACTGTGTGTGTGTGTGTGTGTGGGGGCTGTTAACAACAGGGATACAAAAAAGCATAACGACTCATTAGCTCTAAGAGCCAAGGAATTGAAAGACTCTCCAAAGACATTTGAAGCAAACCCACAGAGACACAAGCCCTGCCTGTATTAACAAGGCATTTAATTCTCCGTGTCATCCACACTGAAGTGAATTCGAATCGGATGGCCACTGCTTCGAAATCCATTCCAAATAGGACCGTACAAAATGTTTGTGATACTCGCCTTGTTAGAACACTAACAAAATATTATAATATTACAATCATGTACCAACTGTGGGAAACTGCTGGGGAATATTATCTAAATTAGAAGCAATTTTTAGTACAAAATAAGTTCTCTCTTCCCAGTGTGCGCGTGCGTGCGTGCATGCCCCTGCCTCTCTCTCTCTCTCTTTAAGTGCTCTTCACACACTCTGCAGTGATGAGCCGCGTCCGGGGGAGGGGCGTTACGTCACCAACAACCAATAATAATCATGCTGCAACACTGCCATCCTCCTCGTCCAGGGGGTTGCCTAGCAACACCATAGCTTTGCCCCCTTAAGCGCATCTCTCTCCCCCCCCCCCCCCCCCCTCTTCCCCTTCCCCAACTCCCCCCTAAAGCCTCTGGCACTCAGTAAACAATTTACCTTTTCATGTCCCTGTAATGGATCCAACCACTATGCCAGACTCCCCAAACAACCCCCACACAGACACATGCTATCCAGTGTCTTGAGAAAGATATACTGTATATTCATAGGAATGATGAGGTTGCTAAGAAAAATAATGCCGAACAGGAAAAACAAATAAGAGCTGTCATCTGAGCTAACAAAGACAGCCCTTCACACCACACTGATGCCGAGCCTCATGTGTTCCCCAAGGGTTAAAAGTACACAAGACAGAGCTCGAACCCCCTCTCACACATGGCCACGACTTGAGTTACATCCGGTGGGTGCAGCCTACGGCAAGAGAAGGGTTCTTAACATTTGCACAAGCTGGGATTCATGTTGTGCTTCTTTAAGCACTTCTATTCAGCAGGTTACATAATGTGATGGATACGAGTGGCTCTCAGCATACCAAACATGTGCCAAGTAACCAAGTTGCTTCGGGCAATCTGAGATTTCTTATGCAATCAGTCGACAATAACTGTCTGTCCAAAAGTTTTACATTTTGCTTTTCCAGCAGATGCATGTGAAAGGGGACTGTCGATTGGATGGTAATGAAGATCTTCAGCACACTCTTCTGTCCCATCTAAACCTAGGATCATGTTGCCAAGCAAATACGTAAAAAAGTATATAGCCACCATAAATAGAGGAGCAGCAGCCCAGACAATGAAATATTTGCCTTTGAAATATTTCATTGAAAAATATTAACATTTTCAGTATATTTACCAAATCATTATGAGTAAAATTATTAGAGCCCCCTTATGTTAAGCATAGTCATATACATTATTTTAAGATAAAAGTGCTTGATGGAACTCACGTCAATAAATTAATTAGAGGTAATATACACAATTAAAGTTTGCTTTGAACAGTTTGATCACATGACTGTCATCACTCACAATGTTGTAGCGCCACAGTATTGGTTCAGGTCAGCCTAGTCTCCAACAAATGTACTCCCCTCACTCAAGCTCTAGTTCCAAGCCCAATAATATGCATTCCTATCCCCTTTTTTTTTTCCAATCTGAAAGCAGTTAATTAAAGTGTGTGTCGGCTCCATACGGAAGTAAAAATCTCGTGACAAAAAAATCTGCAGAATTGCTTTACTTACGCTGGGAGTAGAGCAGTATCTGGATCTCCAGCAGTGCGCAGGTGAACAGCTGGATCACGTTCTCCACCCCCAGCAGGTCAAACACCTCGGCCATGGCAAAGTCAAAGAGGGGCAGCTCGGCCGTGCTGGGCCTCTGGCACACCACGGGCCCGTAGACGCCAGAGAACTTGAGGGAGCGTCCGGCCGGCGGCAGCGGCACCTCGTAGAGCACGTTGTAGATGTAGCTCTCCAACGGGAGGGGCGGGGGCTTGGGGGCGGTGACGGCCAGGTGGAGCTGCTGCAGCACCTTCCTGCTGGCCTGGGTGAAGGCCATGGGGGCGATCAGGCAGATGCACTTTGACACAAACAGCGTGTCCCGGCTGATGTCGTACGAGTTGAAGCGCTGCAGGCGGGAGATGGCGGGGGCGGCCTGGAGCGTGGGCTGGGGCCTGGGGAGCTGGCGCGGCGGCAGCGGCGGGAAGGGCCGCGGCGCGGCGTCCTCGGGCCCCTGGGGCGAGGTGGCGGGCGTGTGCAGGATGTCGTACTGCTCGGCGTTGTGCATGTGGTAGAGGGTCTGCATGGCGCTGCAGATCTGCTTGCTGGTCACCTCCTCGAAGAAGGTGAGGGCGAAGCCGTACGTCCGAGAGCCGTCCTCCCGAGTGATGATGAACGAGTGGAACTGGGGCTCCCGTGTGTCCACCTGCGTCCGGAAGGCCAGGCCCTTTGGCATGCACAGCTGAGGGGGGGGATGGAGAAGGAAAGAAAGGCTGTTTGTGTGGAGCAATGGGCCTTACTCACGGCCATCTTGGTTGTTAACCATAGCTAGGTGGTGGAATCGAATGCTGAATCCTTCATTGGGCTCCCCCAACCAACTAGTGTTGAGCACCAATATGGTCAATAGGTGAATATGGCCCATGACAGATTTGTGTGAGACTAAACAGTAGAGCCACTGTTGATTTAGGCTATTGTAATCAAGATCATTTGTCATTATGATAGTTTTTGCGTCATAGAAAACGTAAATGAATCAGCATATTATACCATGCCAACTGCATCCTGGTCAAATGGGTTCCATTCCACATTCTCTGGATAGTGCGCTAACACTTTGGACTTGAAGGTTCTCCGCAGGGGGCTCTGCTCAAAGTTCTCACCTAGAGGAAGGCCAGAACCAGAAGAACACACAAGAGAAGGAAAGGGCTCAGTCAAAGACATGTGGAAGTCCAGTCAAAAGCAGGCTTTGAGTGCAAAACACTCCTCCAGGGAAATAGGAAGTCATTTGATTTATTTCTCGGAGAAAGCTAGTATTACAACATATGAAGCCATCAACTGCACCCTATATAATAGATGACAATATCCACCAGAATAAATCATGAAATAATAAGTATTCCAAATATTTCAAACACAATTTAATCAAAGTAAAGAACCAAACGTACAGAATATATAGATGGGTTACGAAACCAAAGACATTTGAATATCTAAAGGGTTGATGCATTTCGTGACAGCTTTAATTGCAAAATAAAAAAGCAATAGTAAAACAGAAAACGTTCAAGAAGATTTGAACCCAGATTGAAGCAGAAGTGATGCGCACACCAAGGCATGAATGAAAAGTCATTCAGAGGGTAAGGGGAGAGGACATATTGACCAAGCAGCACCCAGTGCAGGCTGCCCCGGTACGGGTGCGTTGTTGTGTGAGAAACAGAAGCAGTGATTGTCAAACATAGGCCCGATGTTCCGCCGCTGCTGGCAGATGGGAGGGAGGGGGGGGATACAGGCAGGCGGGGTCAACGGCAGAAGAGGAGGAAAATCAATTTGGAGCGCAAGAGAGGAAAGGCTTGTTCCCACACCGGAGCAGAATTGCGGAGTCGTGAAAACTCAAAATGTTTAAGTACAAAAGCCGGGGTGCCATTGAAGAAGGGTGTGTCAAATTTAAAGTTGAAGGGTAAAAGCTGAGCCAAGTTTTATAAGGCGGGATTGTGCAGAGATTGGGGGAGCAATGGGGAAGGGGGGGAGGTTACCTTCATCTGCACCCGCCAAGTTTCCTCTGGCCCCATCTCTGAATTTAGTAGCCTCTATATATTGGCATAAAGCTACACAACAAATAAAACAAGAGTATTAATGAAAGGTTGTCCCTATAAGGTTAGTGCACCGCTTCTCAGAAGGTGTGCTTGAAATTAAATACACATTTTGTTCTCTGCCCTTGTTTGAAAAAAGAGAGTAGCGGTCAGATGTATTGACTCTGCCCTTTGACACTGACTAAAACCTGAAGGGTAGGTTAGTGAAGTGCTGTTTCTAATACAGACATTTTTATGAAAGGGGTTCTGTCAAGAGGGTATTAGTTCATGCGCGTGTTGAACAAAAGTCATTTTCAGGATCAGACCAATGGGGAACGCAAATCCTGAACAAATGATGTCAATGGCCTAACTTCTCTGCTCTTTAATTTTCGTGGAAACAAGAGTTTATGGCCATTTTTCACACGTATTAAACAGTGCTCTCTTATATAGTCAATAGCTGAGCATGACAGTTCCCTTTTATGGCAGTATCAAGACCTTTAATCATTTGGTTATTCAAAAATTCAGACTGCCATTAATTGTGCTATGTGAAATCACTCTACATGCAAACTATGGCAAGTGGCATCAGGCATATTGTGTTTGTTCACGTATTGGGTGAAGATCCTATAAGGTTTGATGTTAGATTTTCTGATTTCTGAATGATGAAGTCTTCTTTGGAGACACTTACCATTGAGGTGTACCATTGTAAATGTAAAATTTTCAATTCAATTTTCCTTTTCAATTTAACATTTCAGACTGATATGTAAGGAAATTATGTTATTGAAAACAGGAAAACAATTTAATTGAAAACAAAAACTCACACAAAAGTTCACAAAAAAGAAGTTCACATGACACAATTATAACATGAAGATGAAGACTACAGGGTAAATGTGGTCACATTCAGAGATCATAAGATGAGTGCTTCCCCTTCATCATCAATACCACACCCAGACACAAATAAACAGTTAGTTGCACAAGATGAGAAAGGCATGTTATCACTTGGCTTGCTACGCCCCTGCTGTCACACGACCCACCCGATTAAGCCCAAGTGTGAATCCTCATGATCCCCCTTGTCCTTCCTGGGGAAATCAAAGCACCCAATATGGCTTCTCAGCTGGTATCATGCCTTCTAATGTGTTCATGTAAGGATGTCATTGGATTGGAGAGCAGTAGATTGTGGCAGGGCTTATCTCCCTGTTTAAGCTTGTTGTGTCGCGGGATGCTATGACTTAGTGATGATGAGATAATAAGGGCAGGTGATGCAGACTCCCACAATCCTCTTGTCTTTCCCATCAAATAGCTAGTCCCACTGAGCTGTTTTGAGCATGACCATTCCCCATGACCTCAGGAGGCAAATAAGGAGTAGAATCGTGTCATCCAATTAAGTCCCTATATGAACCTCAAATGCTCCAGCGCGTTTAGTATGAATATAGAGTATAACATTACTAATGACCTACATGCTAGTATTTGTAAAAACAGACATTTTGATAATAACCAGCCTGCTCCAAGTTTATTGCAATAAACGTTGGTATTTTCTTGAAAATCTAAGTTTGATTGATTTAATATTTGTTTGTATGTGCTTCTGAATGATGCTCTTCATAGGCAAATGCCATAAAACAAAGGACAGACAGGTCACATACAAAATCTTAAGGATTTGGATAGTACATGGTACTTTATTTTTACCGCAGGCATTTTTTTCTTGATCTCTTTTACTAATTTTGTGTTACAGAGCCTACTTACAGTTCTGACACCCTCCTAGGCAACCCATAATAACAAGGATAAAGAAAAGAGAATAGATCAACAGTTTTTTATCGAAAGGATATACCTTGTATGTCTTACATTAATGATAATTGATTAGTGATTAATAATCCTTATTATTATTACTTTTTCCTGCCTTAGAAAAAAGCTATTCTTTTTTGTTGTAGATCATTGTTCATTAACTTGTCTTCTGCTAACCCTTGCTCGACTACACTGTCTTCCATCTGCTCTCGTTTGATTTGACGAGCAGCCTAGATCTCATCATATGATATTAAAAAGAGTGACAAAATGCTAAATATTGCAATTCTGATAAATAATTCTGATTCTGTAAAAACGTTGACACAATGTTATGACCTTTTGTTCTATTTTTTCCTTTGTGTGGTTTAACGTATCAGTTTAAAATTGGGGTTTGGTTACTATAGGTCTGTCAGTATCCACAATCGTTTTTTATATGAAAGTGGCTAAACCGAAATTAACCTAGTTGAGAACCTAGCGAGTCTGAATGTTTCCGCCGCGATTACATTGACATTTCTGGATGCATTTCTTATTTTTTTCAATCGGGTATTGCGGATGTAAAGAATCCAAAAACTCACATTCCTCGATTTTTTTCCACTACTGCTAACTTTAAAGTGGCCCAAATCCAATTTCAGAAAAATGTGAACAGCACAAATCCAGATCCAGATTTCTTTATCCTGATTTCGGCCACTTTCCTATAGGGTCCTAAATCTATACAGATATTCACATGTCTCAAGATCGACATTCGTTACCATTCTGCACTGGCGGGAGCCACTTACTGAATACGTCAAACATAGAAGACAGCTTCAGTGGAGGGAGTCAGTGGAGGGACAATAAAAAAAAATAACTTAATCGTAGTAATGTTGAATGTGATATTTTTTACGAGCAATAAATCAAAATTTGGCAATATTCTTGTCAATATAAACACCCTATATAAAGGTAATCTAAATCTCTAAGGGGTCCCTACAAAGCGATCTAGATAATCAACTTGCACCTTGTGTAAGGGCCCTTTCAACTACAGCTCCTATGCTATAAAATATCCCCATAACATATTACTTCATTTTTCTTAACAGTTTGGTTCTATTCGTGCTATTTCAAAATGTGGAAGAAAACGTGATGTAATGTTGTATGATCTGTTTGTCAATTATTATCAGACACAACCACCGATGCTTCAAAAACAAACAATGACCAACAATAGATTTGCTGTGAGTGTTTCTGCTGAACGGAATATAATGTGACAAACCCCTGATTCATGGATCTGGTTTCTCGGTATTACTTTTACACGCGAAGGCTAGCTTTATGTGACCTAAAAATGCATTGACATCCATTGTGACCAATTTAAAAATGGATCTGCTCTTTGATGGAAACAGTGTGATAGGGAACTCCTCCATAACAGAATAAATTCCCCTGCCGAGCCCACGACAAATGGACAGGCAAACTGAAACTGTAATAAGGGGCCTGACTGCGTTTTTTGTTACTAAGCAGAATCCCCTAAACCGCCTCCCTCGACCAGCAAGCACAATGAAGATAAAGAATGTGGGAGCTTTACTTCCTTTCTTAACATGTGTTATGTACCTAGAACCAACTTCTGCTCTTATCAGATATTTTCTTTAAAAGAGTCGGCTAACCTATGAAGTCTATGGGTTGTTGATGTTTGGTGTTGGGGAATAGGTTTTCAAATCCACAGCTAAAGTGTGAAAAAACATTCATTATTGATTATAGTGGTGGCGAAAACTGGTATATTGTATTTAGCAGAATAGTGAGTGGTCGTTCCCCTAAGGGAACGTAGTGATGTTTGTTTCTGCATTTAAGACCACTTCCTTTGATGAAAGAAAACCACTTCCTCTACGGCTGCATTTAAAACATAATACATTCTTTAACATAATGTGATAGATATCTCAGTATCATCACCAAAGCTCCTCCAAAAACAATTGGCAATTAATAATGTACTATGTTTTTGATCTAGCATAATAAGATCAAAAATAAATATATCTGTATACAACTAAGATTTGTTTCTTGTTAGTGGGACCTCTCCACCAAACCAACCTTATTCACTCCTTTGTAAAACAGGTATACCCTTATTTGCATCTAGCTCTATCATTTAGAGTTAGGCCTACACATAATGTGGCTAACACACGACACCGCAAACAGTAGGCTATTTGAATTACTTGTTAATGTTAATACACTGTTCAACAATAGGTTACACTGAAAAACAATAGGTTATTGGTCTCCCCTTAGATGAAAGAGCCTGGATGAAGCCATTGAGTTTTTTTAAGCCGGACCGTTGAATATATCCAGAAACATCTTAGCCAATAGCCCAAAATACAAATGAAAATCCTACTAGTACTGACTTACCAAAACAGCATTGTACTTAACATAGAAATATGTTGCACAACCTGTTTCTTGTTTCTGTTCTCTTGAGCAAACGTTTTTGGGTGGCCTATTAGCATTTACTTCCGATGTTAAAAAATAAATAACAATCTTTTCAACAAAAAAGGAAATATTTTGTATGTAATGATAATGAATAAAGCGAAACTTTGATATTTAACCAATTCAAATGCACTGTCCAAGTTTATTTAGTAGCTATTTAGATATGAGCGAGGCAATATTATTCTTTATTTGTTTTAGTTAATGTAGCCAAATACATAGTGTAGGCTACATCCCAATCAACCCTGATTGAATGGGCGATTTTTTTGCGCATCCACTAACAGTCGGCACGGACACAGGTACGTCCAGATGCACGAGGCCAGTATTAAAACATGTCACTACTCACTAGTGTCACACGCCATCGACAATGTCTACAACAATACAATTCACGGATGACCTTTCGTTAACTTCATTGGTTAACAAGGTAAAATGTATTCAGATATAATATTTTCAGTAAACGCTGGATAGTCCAATATAATGAGCAGGCTAATGTTTATGACTAAATCAGTACACAATAAACAACCTTTTTTTTTATTTTGACAACCAAATATTATTTGGCTACATGTTAACATTAGGTATAAACAATTACTTATTATAATATCAGTTAATTTACCTATAATATGCCATTTTTAGCTAGTAGGCATGCATTTGTATGGATGGACAGACGCGTTTTGCTGCAAACGGACAGGAGTCGAGTCCGAATGCGCAGCCCTACAGAATGAGAGTTGTTTATATGTAGCCCTAGAGACGTTACCTTTTTAACAAGCCCGGATATTTGTCGTATCATAATAGCAATGTGTAGGTTGTATGTTGGAACAAATTAACTGCTTATATCCCTACATGGAAACATGTCGAACGAATGTAAAGCGCATCTGAATCTTCGAGTTGGTGTTAAAGCGCACCGAGGCTAGCAGTTAATCCGTTCAACCCCAAACTAGCATAAAATAAACACAGGCTGTGTAAAGATTTGGGCCTATGCGCATTGTATAACGTGTTTGACAATGAAATGATCATGAAAGCAAATATATACACCGTTTAAAATATACATGGAAGTAGCCACCATCAGTATCATTCTTGAGCATCATTTCTTTTCTGCCTTATAGCTAACGTTACTTACCGGACAGTTCGTCTGGTTCCAACCCGCTCTCGGTATCGAGTCCGCAGATTACAAAATAGTCTGCGAACCGACAGGAATTCGAGCTGAAGCCGGTGGTCATTTTGAGACTGGTCCGGTGGCACCCTTAACCTTATGCTCTCAATAAGGTGCATATTAAATGATATCGCTGTGATTTCCCTCTGCCATCACAGATGCTGTGTTACTGCGAAGCTCGGAAATCAGAGTGTAGCAGTCGTGATGCATTGTGGTCCACCAGCAGAACGACAGATGTGTTCATGTGCCTTCTTCACCCGCTGACATTCCGATCAACACCTCCTTAATCTCGGGTGTGAGCACTGGGAATGTGCTAGTGCCCCAAAGAGATTACGTTATTACGTTATATTTACCTTATGTATGTCACTAGCTAAATACATCTGGTGGGTAAAATGACACAAATGGTCTGTTCTACGCTATTGTAGTATTGGTGGCCTACTACTATAATAACATTCCATAACGCTCTATTCTATTATATTCTATTATATTCTGTTATATTATATTATATTCTGTTATATTATATTGTTGGTCTACTACTCAGATTCAAAATCCATACTTATATTCATATTTAGTGGATATAATAGTATATTTTATTCTACACTCACATCTGATCAGCTTTATTATATTCTCTTCAATCCTATTCTATCTGGTTTTCTACATACTCAGAATCACATTCCATACTATTCTATTCTATGAGGCCTGTATTCTATTTTATTATCCACTCACCGATTGATTGTCTGAAAACATGGGCTATTGTATGATGTTAATTGCATACAATTAAATTGAGAGTGTAATTGACAGTTCTTCAAATAAATGAATAATCAATATATTATTTCGTCATCACTAGGTGGTGCTAAAGCCTCCCATAGACAATCGAGGCTGAATGGATTTTTAAACACGGTTAAAATACCATTATAATAAGTGTTCATATAACATTTCTCCTGGGTTTATCTCACAGGGAAGACTGGTAGCAATTTGTGCTTATGCCATTATTGTTCGTCCTAAAGAAAATATAAGGTATAAACCTTTCCATAACATAATTTAGAGATGTAGAAATGTAAGTTCTATTTGAGACCTAAAGTCTCATTATTTTTCTTAGAGACTCATCAAGGAGTTGAATTGCTATCTGGTCTTTAATTTGAGGTGTATATGGGTTCCTTGTTGTTTTGAACTCTGGGGTAATCTAAGTTCATGTTTTGTTTACTGTGTGTGTAGTTACCATGCCCTAGGTTGGCAAGAAAGGTGCTTTCGATGTAGTAGGGTTATCCTTTTTGGAAAGTTAACTGATAAGATGCTTCACACATTTTTATTAATTGCTGAGCTAATATATAGAACAAAAATTAAAGTATATTTCATTACATAAAGGCAATACGTTTTTGTAAACACCCATCCCACTTTATACACCACTGATCTGCAGCAGTTAATGATTTTTGTTTCCAAAAATCTTTACAACGAAGTTTGCGTTATCTTTACAACGAAATAGGTGTTAATTATAAGGAGTCAGGGTTCTGTTCAGCATTGTTAGGGCAAGTATTCCCTTGTACATGAATGTTTATTATTTTGCAATTTGAATATAAATACTTAATATAATTAAAAAATAAAATTGTGTGTACAAGTCAATTTGTCACAGTAATCAGCTGCAAAAGTAAATGTTTAGAAGGATGGTCATTAAGTGTAAAAACAAGTATGTATGTGTGATTGAATATGTGAAAAGTAATATCCCATGCATTTATGCAAGAAGCTACCTTTCAAATATACTTTCCATGTAGTATATGATAAAAAAATGCCTGAGGTACAAATATTGTATGAGTGTTAATACAGGAACATGAATTAAAACAAAATTTTAGCAAATAAATAAGAAACAAAAATCTTCTGATTGAAAACAGAATTTGAAAATCAAAACATAAACATACAAGTAATCTACCAATGTAAATGTTGTCATCAAATATCAAGTAAATATTTAAATATCTGCATCAGCTCCAGTGATCCCCTTTGATCATTGAGAAACACATATTTAGCATACAATCTAGAAGTTGACCAGCAAGGAAATTAAAAGTTAAGAATTCTCAACATCTGATACATACAACTCTTAAGTTAGTAGACAGACAAATCAAGGCATGGCATGGCTTGGATACATCACAAATCCCGATCATGCTTAAGAAATCTACTCATCCACCACACACACCATTTGTATAATGTTAAACAGCAAAGTTTAATTCCAGTATCATGCAAGAGTCATAGCTATTGAATTGTTTTGTTTTTTTACCACACTGTGCACCATTTTGAATTCAGCTATTCCAGAGTGGAGTGCATCTCAAGATCCCCAGTTTAGATATGCTTTGACCGCTCAAAGTTGTAGATGTAATGAGATACATCACTTATGCAAGTCTTGGTGTGTGGGAGTGTTTTTAGTCGCCCAACTGCTGCGGGTAAAGAAAAGGCTATAAATATAAAAGATCTGCAAGTGTATTTGAAATTGGCTACGAGACTTTCTTCTGAGTAAATAAAATATTAATCTAAAGGGTATCTAATGAAACAATCTACAGTTGAACCCCCCAAAAAAAATGCTTTGCTGGACCATAAAACTAAACTGAAAACTAAAGACTTAAATAAATAAAAGTTAAAACTTGCATTGCAAACACTTTTCTTCAACTAAAAATGACATTTCAAAGAAGTGTGCCAATTATTGCTTCTGAGGATACGTTGGCTAAGATGCCATGAAATAATATTGACATGTCATTGGCAGTTTGAAGGGAGTGTTGCGTGGATACCAAATACCTAAATAACCTTCTTATGTTGCTGCCAAAATATTTTCTTTCAAATATTGAAACAATTGTATCAACCTTGAATTGTGTATCAAGTCCCTTTCATCTTTTATTTAAAATCAATAAAATCCATTCCCGCAGAATGAAGAGGTATTCCAACAGATGGTTACACACAAAGTAAGGCAGTAGAGCCCTTGACAACTGCAATACCCGTGCACTGGGATCCCGTATCCAAGTGTAAGGATATTGCTACTTGAAAACCCTTTTATAACAAATAATGCTTCAACTCAAAAAAAACAAATGTGTTTAAGGATGTGCCACAATTTCAAATATAAAGACATAAACAAAAGCAAGCACAAGCTTGGGGTTCTTGAGCCTAAGTCACGAGGAACCCATAACGGCATGCAGTTTTCAGGAGTGCTCTTTGTGCCAGAGATCACGAGTTGTACCTCCCAGCAGACTGAGGAGAGTGAGGGCGGAGGCAGCAACTTGAGGGACTTCTCAGAGTGCTGTTTCTGGCAATCAGGCGGGCGATCTGAACGATGTAGAGCATCCGAAGATGCTCTACTCTAGCTTCTCCTGCAGTTTCTTCTGGAAGCAGACGGGCAATATGGAGAGCACGGCCAGCACCCCCAGAACCGCCAGAGAGTTCCAGGACACGGCCTCGCCAGCAGTAGTTAGTTTGTACAGGGTGGTGCCGGCGTTGATTGCGACAAATGATGGTGGTGCCACCCCTGATGGTGCAAAAGAAATACATGCCGCTTACAAATGAACTTCCCGTTCCTCAATGCTTCAATGATGCATTACAATTCAAATTGCTTAACATATGTAGGAGTTGGATTGAAGGAACAGAAAAAGCAAAGCATTATATATTGTGGCCTTACCAAGGAATGTACCAAGGAAGAAAACACCCAAGGGTACATTGATGACAGGCGAGGTGATGTTGATGAACCAGTTTGGTAGGAAAGGGGTTATCCTCAGGAAAATGATGTAATTGATCAAATGTTTTCTGTGCTTGTCAACCTGCCAATGAAAAGTCACTCACAATCAGCCTTTTTAACCTAAACCCAGCATGCATTAATGTAAAAAGGATAAGCTAATGAAAGCATGGGTTGAGTTACCTGCTGAGACCATTTCTTAGCTCTCTCTGAAAGATATCTGTAGACCACTGGTCTGCCCACAAGATAGGACAACATATAACAGAAGGAGGCCCCCAGTCCAGAGCACTAGGAAAGAATGAAAAGGACAAGAATAAACCTACATGTATCATGTTTGTTGAGGTTGAGGTTGTCTAGGTCATTTCTGAAGCTAGGGGTCGCTCAATCCAATAAATGACTTCATGAAGTATTGTCAGAACATGGGAGTTGATGTCTTCTCCACCATCGCCAGTGATGAAAACAAAGTTGTCATATCATGTCATTTTTTTTACTTTAACTTACATGAATTGAATACCCCCTACAGCTGTAGTTTATGTTATGTGGTGGTCCAGCGCTGTTTTCCGTGTTCCAAACAATCATAATCAAGGTAACTTAAAGAGCATGATGAACGTTGTTGTAACTTCGTATTCTCAGCATACATATAACAGTGTTTCCCCAAAGAATTTGATACTACTAGGGGTTTTGGCTGACAAGGGGGGTGATGATTGTGCTTAAAAGTTATTGGGATTTGTGCCATCCTTTAACTTATCAATGTCCTTACTCGAACATTCTCTACTACTGTATGAGACACTGTCATCGATAACTCATTACTTTTCATTGGTATTTTTCCTTAAATTAGTAGAACTAAACACGCGATAACTTGCATCCGACCCGTGTGACTAGCAGTGTATACCTGCAAAGGAGACGGTCGGGCAGCAGCCAACCCCTCTATAGACATTGTTGAAAATTCTACACAATAACCAAATACAAGGTACCCATCCCTAAACAAAAGCCAAAATAAAATGTTACTATTTCCATTGAAACGTGCCCGTGTGGGGGCTTGGGTAAAAGGGGGTGTCATGAATATTTGGCCTGTTAAGCCCTTTGAGACTGTAATGGTGATTAAGGGCTATACAAATAAAATTGAATTGAATTTAATTGAAATAAACCACTGTTTAGAAGTGTATCACGCCATACAACAGTAAAAAGCAGATAAAGAACTGCATTGCCATTGGAGCGCTGGGGTGATGGGCACATAGAATGTATATAATACAGATTAAGCTGACTTTCTATATGTGTACATTGGTGGAAATCAGACTTTTTCAAACCAAAAAAAATGCATAAAAAAACTAAAAGTCCTCGTTGACATTCAGACCGCGAATGGTCTGAATCTATTCGTTTTTTTGGTAATTCATGCATCCCTAATACTGATTTGTGAACTACGGATAGACTGTAAACTACTTTGGCCAGCCGCCTTCTGTGTGGGGAAAAGCCAACCACAATCCTTCCTCCTGATGTGAATATATGGGCTATTCAGTGTGTCGTCAGTGTGTGAGTGAGTGAGTACAATGTGTTGCAACCCATTGCTCGCAGCTCTACTATCATTTTTATAGATGGATAGTACAAAAAAAGGGAATGTATGGGGATCGATCATACACCGCGTTGTTCTCGTTTAAATTACTTAAATTACCCGCATAAGTTAATTCTATGGGTGTGATTTGCTTACCCAGCTTGGCTGCTGGCATGAGCACCTTGTCAAATAAACACATTGTAGTTAGCCAGATCGATATTGAAATATCATATATTTATTCATAAATAATGTCCCTTCTGGATTACGTTTTTTGCACGTTCCCATATACCGGTAAGTAAGGGGGTAAAGGGCATATGATGCCATTGACATTCAACCAAATGTTACGGATCTACTGTGAATAAAACAATGGATTTCTGTTTTTGAACATTGTTGAAACTAATTGGGATAATGTTAGTACACTACTCAACAAAAAACATGATATGGGTCTTATTGTTTTTGGATATGCGGAATGCCAAAATGTTACATATTATACCAAAAAGTACTACTCTTTCTGTGAATTGAAGTCGCAAAGTGGTCAATTGAGCTCCTCCCAGTTAGTAGACAAGAGACTTTAAGAATTAAGATGAATAAATAACAGTGTTCTGTCCACTCTTACTGCTGGTGAAACTTTGTGATGCAAACTAACGTAGGTCGGCGGCATTTGTGGGAAGGGTTTTGGGAGTGTCGATGGTAAGATTCTGATGTACAAAGAGAGCGGTATGGGCTGGCCTGCCTTTTTTATTTGTATAATATATCAGTTTTAGGATGAGAAGTCATTGTTTTTCACTTTGAAAGCCCAATATTTGTCAATTATAATGTTGATTGTATTTTTTCAACGTTACATTTATTCTCACATTTGCAACTGCAGCACTTCAACTGTGTCTAGAAACAGGAAATTTGGTCAAAGAAGCATACACCTTGCGCTGTGGTTTTCCTTAAAGGGGACATATTATGCCACAAGGTGTGAGTGTGATAAGCCTTACGAGCCCCATATGACAACACTAGTGGGCGTGTCCAACTAGATGATAGTGATGTCATATGGGGCAGATTTTCGAAACGGCTTGTAAGGCTAATCACACTCGGGCCCCGTTCACATGAAGCCGAAACGGGCGAAACCGTTACGGTTTCGATCTATCCGGTTTCGAAGTATCTCCGTAAAGATGAAGCCAAGCGAAACCGGGTAGATCTGTAGAAACGCTGTAGTACACATTCCAGGCCCATAAGGGGCGCTGCTTCTGGTACAGAAATCCAGAAGAAATTAAATAAGAAGAAGAGGCGAGCATGCGCATAAAGGCTGCCCTTATGCGCATGCTCACATGTGATTTCTGAGACTCCGCGGGCTTAAGAGCCATTGGCTAGGAGGTCGAGGGGTGGGGCGATGACGTCATGGTTTGCGGTTTCAGTCGGTTTCAGGCGTACACACGAATCCAAAACGAAACCGGGTAGATTTGAAACCACCTCCGAGGGTGGTTTCAGAAGTTTGCGGTTTCAGTCAGCGGATTCGCCGGCTTCGTGTGTACGGAAGGCCGAACCGTACAAGACCTTTGCGGTTTCGCCATGAAATCGGCTTCGTGTGAACGGGGCCTCAAACCTGGTGGTATAATATGTCCCCTTTAACATGTCAGTTGATCATTTTGATGACTTACTTGATTACAAAAAGGTGTTGCAATGGTCAATTTAAATAATGGCATGGATTAATGCGAATTCATAGCAATTAAAACAAGAAAACCTAAAGATTTACCCTTCAAAAGTACTTTGCACAACTTCTTATATTTAAATCATAGATTCTTACTCACCAAGCAGACCAGGAATAGTGCCAGAGGAAAAGGATAGAGATACCCAGACAGGATACTGAGAAAGATTGATCCTGGGATGGCAAAAGTCTGAAGGCTGAGACGTATGTGTCAAGGTAAACGTCCAGCATCAAAACTCAATCAAGTGATTAAACAGTCATCCTCACAGGAGAAATAAGCAGGTTAGCATTGCCAACTAAAAAATAACATAAATTACAACATTTTAATGAATATAAATAGAGTTGTACCTCAATCTGAATGTAGGCCTATTACTAGGTCAAGGAAATGTTCTGGTTATTGCAACTACAATCACAAAAAAAACATTGATTACCACAAATATCCTGTTGCCCAAAGATCTGTATGTGGAAATATTTCATAGCTTTTTCAACAGGAAAGGCCGATAATATAGCTTAATTTGGTAATATTATGGCTAATAAAACCAAACAAAGATTTAAACTATTAACTGTGAACAGGCTTTTCAAATCACAGATTCCTAAATAGTTTTGCGTCATGCATTTCTTCAAAGGATACAAGATATAGGTGGTGAAGTAGGCCATCAAAACCTCAGTGTAGTAGGTGTCCTTGTATTTGGACAGCACAGTGCCTAATGCTTTCGCGTCCTCCATGTCTTTGGGAATCTTGATTTTCTCCATTTCATCGCTGTATGTCAAATAAAAATAATGGTGAAAATGTTTAGGTGACCTGCTAAAAATTACCAGAGGTTAAGTTGCAAAATAGGCGGGCTTTGGCTAGTTAAAAAAAAAGAATTAAAGTAGGATTTGGAGGACAGTTGCTGAATAAACCCTTAACCCTTTAGAATGACCTGGGTATCTGCATATTTACTATCAACATGAAGTGAAATCATCATCATCCTACAAGTGTTCAATATGAAGTGACTAAATGCTATACGTAACCATAACTAATAAAAAATTCATGACTACTCTCACAGGGAAGGTCAAATTAAATGAATCACAATATACATTTTAAAAAAGGACAATAGGATACCCTTTTCATGAAACAATGAATTAGATACTATTACACATTTGGGCTTTTTCATGAGACATTGTTCCTTTTCAAATGGAATGTAGAGAAAACCACTTACTCATTCAGCTCTGGGAAGTAACTGTACACTAGGTACATGATTGAGGCAGAACATGTAAATATAGATAGCAAGATTAGAAGAGACATGCGAGCTGAACCCCCTGGAGCACTTGGTGTGTCTGTGGGGGAAAGAGGCAAATATTGTCGTCATTGCTCAAGTCACACAGAACACCCGGTAATGGAATAACGTTCATGAGGAAGGGTTAGTGGTAACGTGAGGGACCAACAACAACCATGTCAGCTGGTTAAGGTCAGATCATGTCAGAGCCAGATTAATAAAAGCTTAACGGTTCAAATTGACATACATAATATAAATAATTTTCTTTTAGGTATTTTTAGTGTTATTGTTATCGAATAAATTATATACACAGGGCAGTCTACTGCACTAGGCCGATCTAAGCTAACTGGAATATGGTTAACAGATGCGGATTATGAACGACAATTTACCTTTCGTTGAATTCACTTCCTCAAGCTTCTCATGTTGCTCTTCATGTGCTAAAGGCACTACCCCTGCCTCTCGCCGATCTCTCCGTTTTTTGGCCATATCTTGCCCAAAGAATTTCTGTTGTATGCCGGCTAAAATTTGGACTTTGGGTCCAGGCACCACATACACCCGTCACGTTATAACATGACCTTTTACCTTTACACCCAGCTTCAAGAGGAGAGATTCCAGGAGAGCGCCCCCTGGTGTACACATGGGTATACTACACACGTCGTATACCGATTGGAAAGGCATATTTGTCCGCGAACCAAAACCGTTATCTTCGTTTTGTCATTTGTTCAACTGTTGAAATATTAAAATGTTTCATTCTGAGACGTGTTCACACCTATGGTTGACTCACACATTTGTAGGTAGTTATCATTGCATTAAATGCGTATGTGCATATATTTCACATTTCTAATTCGTGGGCCTATTTATTATGCTGTTTTTTTTTTATTGTTAAAGTAAACGTAACCAGAAAGTCCAGAAAGTTTGCCCGACGTAGTCGCCTCGAATCAAGAAGATAAAACTACAAGTCCCTGGAGCTAGAGCTACAAGCGGATGTTCGTACTGCAGAAACTTGGCGCTGATTTATCCGGGTACTTCATGCACTTCTTCCTTTCGCGCCGGTAACTGGAGAGCCGTGCGTCCATGTGCGCAGCGACTGGGAATTGAACGACAACTGAAAACCAGAATCCGAGCCACAACAGACTATTCGCTATGGATCCAGAGTCTTTAATCGAGGCCCTTCGGGGGACCATGGACCCCAATCTGCGTGAGGCTGCCGAGAGACAGCTGAACGAGGTAAAGTTGTTGTGGTGATAATGGTAGTTGTGGCGCGGCCCGGGATCGGGCCTCGTTCGCTCACAACATCAAAGATGGTGTGATCACGCAATCAGGATCTGCTATCGTTAAGTTTCTCAGAAAACGTATCATTGGGAATTTGATATTTATTGATGTAAGAACGACATTACTTTTGCTTATGGTAAATACACTTGAAGTGTATAGTGACAACTACCCGTTGTGATGACAAGCATTGACCGTATCTAACGCTAGCAGTATTACCAGTCAGCTAACCTCGCTGTTGCTAATGCTAGCCATGGTGCTAATGGTTCCCTTGTCACACACAGTTGCTGCGCTGCAGTTCCTTATTTAAGAAACGTATTAATAAAACCCACTAGTAATGGCATGTGACAGTTAATGACGAGATATGACTACGGTGTTTGAGTGAAGGAAATGGCAGATAAGTTGGTTAACTTTAGCTAACGTAACTAGTTGGAAAACCTCCCCTGTTCTGTAGCCTCTGCTCACGTGTCATTACGAGTAGCCAGCGGTGATGACATTTAATTTTCACGGCCCAGTAAAGAATGCGACATCACTTTAAACCCCCATGTACATATACGATTTATTCCTGCATTTGAAGACCAGTCACTTAAAATTGTGTTACGATGTAAGCTACGTACTAGAAAGTTGACGTAGTTTAACTGTTAGACTCAATGTCACAGTGGTAGAAAAGCCACGAGAAACAAGGCCATCCATGCACGGTTAACCAAGTTGGTCAAATGTGTACAGTTTTAAAGAGCGTCCCAAAAATGAACCATGCGTTAACACATTAGTCAAAATGACAAGCAAGCCGGTTCGGCGAGCTAAGTGCTCATGTCTATTCTGTGTCAAATGCATTGGGGAGTTGTCAATTGGTTTCATATCGGTATTAGTGTTTATCCTTCTAACATCGTGTCACGTTTAAGGCATTCCATAATAACCCGACTTGGATATATTAGGCAATAATGTAAGTCATATACTGCCAGTGTGTCCATACTGATGGCACATTTGCCTAGGTCAGAAGTTCACGTAGACCATCTGTTTGGAAAAAGCTGGATAGCAAGTCCCCTGCCTAACTTGTATATATGTATGGATAACAATGATGGATGTTTTTTCCTGTAGCACCTGTCAGTTTTCTATTATATCCATAGTCAAACTATTGGCCACCTTGATGGTAACTAATACATCCACAATATTTAAAACTATAATGACTACCGGTAATAATCTTGCATATACCATGACATGCCTACTCACACAATTCCATCTCTAATCTGCATTTTCACTGTTTTCTAATATTATTTACTTGTATACAAATGTTTTGGGATGGGGCCGGGTTTAATCCAGATTGTCTATACTTTCTGATTTATAGGGACACACCCAGGTCAACTTTGTGTCTACTCTATTACGAGTCACCATGTCAGATCAACTGGATCTGAATGTGAGGCAAGCAGGTGAGCCAAAATCTATGTTGAAATTCTTTGCATGGCATATATTACATACTTTGAAAAAACGTATATCATGGCTGCTATCGTAGCCATGGCAACCATTCAATATTCCTCCTAACAGTCCTAATTTATTATGTTTTAGATATGTATTTATGTTTTTATGGAAATCCACTTTTAAATTTGAAAATAACCTGCAACGCTTGAATACTCTCCAAACATTGCCATGTCTTTTAACTGTTGTATGTTAATGTATTATTTACATTGGACTTCAAAAGTGTTTTTATATATGTAAAAAAAACAAAAAACTAAAATAGACTATTGTGAAATGTTGCCTGCCGACAGACTTGCCAGGGCCCATGAGCAAAACGGGCTCTTATTTGTGTGCATGTAAGAGACTGTTATTTCTCCCAAAACTGAGAGCTCCAGTTTGTGTGCTGCCGGAGAATACCGTGTGCCTAGGTAACCAAGCACACTCATTGTAGTTGGCATAATTAAGATGAGACAATCAAGTATCCACAACGTAACTGGTTAATTGTTCTTTGCCCCTCTGAAAGACACACGCACACACAAATAAATATGTTGCATTGGCCCTTTTTTTTTAATGCTGTTTTGAGAGTCTAGTCTGCCAGTATCGGGGTAGTAGTGTACTGGGATGGCATTTGAGGCTTGGGTAAGGGGGTTACGCTCTGTCAGCACTGATGGGCAGGATTATGATTGCCTCACCGGTGGCATAGACACATGTGTCAGCAGTCTAACCCTCCCCCTCCCGCATTCCCTCAGATGCCTTTCCCTGCAGGCAGTTGGCCTTAAAGGGAAGCCCCATTAGCCGCTCTCGTACACAATTGTCACCAGTGTGCTACATTTGAAATGTGACACAGCTATTTAGAATTTATTTTGGTAAACTTTTTTGTCGTTGTAAGTGTTGGCCTCAAATACTTAGTTGACCCTGTATGATGCGTTTAAATAAATAAATAAAGGATTCTAATGTAACGTGACGTCACTGACTACTTGGAGAGTCGTAATGTATTAGTCAACCTCGGACAATACCGCCGCCTCTGCTTGGCCTGCTTTCTCTGTTTTATTACCACCAAGGCATTGAAACTGAGCTCCCTTTGCAATTGTTACATTTGGTTTTTTCAGATGAAACTACAGCATCAGATGGAGCTACCCTGTACTGCATTGTTTCCTCAATAGACTTAAGTCGTCTGACTAGTCGGGAGGACTTTTTTTAGTAAACAATTTCAGAGCTTGAATGTGTCATAGAAAAGGCTACACCTTGGTGTTTGGTGCGTGAGACCATCAAGATATTCACCTTTTGAATTGAGCAATGAATATCTGCCTTGGCTGGGCAGCAATAGATTTTCAAAGATGGCTGCGTCTTGCATTGTTCAAGAAAACTCCAGCCGATCAGACCTAGGCTCTTGCTCTCGATGCTCTTGCTGAATACTGTCGAAACAAACGGCAACGACACGATCTGAGAATTCAAAGTTTTTTGTTTGGGCCGTAGTTTACACTTTTTTTGTTGCCACTATTCTTGTTTTATTTTGGCAGACTGCGCTTTTCCTCACCATCTGAAACTCGCTGATTGGTCCTAACATAGCACATTTTTGGGGATGGCTTTCAAAGGGATCCAGGCCGGACTGGCCATCTGCAGAGAGAAACCTCCTAGGAACAGGATGGTCTCACGAGGCTAGGGTTGGTGTAGCTGTATCTAAAAAGGGGGTATAAAGACTAAGTGTTTGGGTGACTGCAGCAGATGAGCAGCACAACCAGGAGTTTGCAACATCAACACAACCTTGCAAAACCTTTCAGAGCCTTCTCCCGAAAATGTCGCTCAAATCAAGGGCAAGACGGCAACGTGACATCCACCTATATGTTGCAGACCATTGATTGGTGAACTGACACATGGGTCTGCGTGTTAAACCTAGCAAAGCATTGATTTGACTCAAGACCAAATGGCATCTGTGTCCTTCATAATTGTCTCTCCACTGAACTAAATGTTTTTCCTATGGATTTGTTTCCCTCCCAGGTGTGATTTACCTTAAGAACATGATAACCCAGCATTGGAGTGAGGGCGACAGCTCCTCCACCGAGCCCCCGGTCAATAACATCCCGGAGGAGGACCGGCAGTTCATCCGAGACAACATTGTGGAGGCCATCATCCACTCCCCAGAGCGCATCAGGTAACCAAAGTGGAGTGGGTTGTTAAGCGCAAAACGAATGGTTCTCATTTGCCTGTAGACGAGTCATAGAGTAAAGACATGATCCACTATCTTTTTAAAACCAATACTGGTAGCCTTGTCTTTTTCTTGCAACCCGAAACCCACAGTGGTTATATCCCAAATTGATTGGGATATTTTCAGAATATAAAGTAATTCTAGGTTCCGGAGTTATCCACCAGATATATTGACATTCTGGACTACACGTTCACAAGTAGTACGAATAAGCCATTCGTTGATTTGATTAATTTCTAAACTTCTTTACTGTTGTAATTTGCCTCCCTGCTGGCCTTTCCCATCAACCCAACTATTGCTGAACGCCCATTTTCCCCGCAACCTTTTTAGAGTTCAACTGACGACATGCATACATCACATGATCAAGCATGACTACCCAGGGAAATGGACAACCATCGTAGACAAGATTGGCTTCTACCTACAGTCTGACAACAGTGCAGGGTGGCTCGGAATCCTGCTCTGCCTCTATCAGTTGGTCAAGAACTACGAGTAAGCAGATGCCTTCTAAGAATCTCCTTTGTTAAAAATCGCACCTAAATAAAAGTTCAAAGGTTTTGCTTTGCCAAAAGAATATCGGACAATGATGAACTCGGTGTTGTCCAGGTGTTTCTCTGGCTAATTTGACCTCTGTGCTCAAAAAGGTACAAGAAACCAGATGAACGTCAGCCTCTGGTGGCAGCCATGCACATCTTTATGCCCATGCTGAAGGATCGCTTTATCCAGCTGCTGCCTGATCCATCCAGCGACTCTGTTCTGGTGCAGAAGCAGATCTTTAAGATCATCTACGCCCTGTTTCAGGTACTGGTGTTGCATTGAATGACGTTTATCTTCAATATATATATATTGTGTGTGTGTGTGTGTGTGTGTGTGTGTGTGTTATCCTTTTATTTATAAATAAATAAGTGACGTTATCTGCATTAAGTTTAAATTGTATTAGTTGATGAGAGACTGCCTGCCTAACAGGTGTTTTCAACCTGGTGTGTCATTATTCCCACAGTACAACCTCCCCCTGGAGCTCATTAACAGACAGAACCTGACGGAGTGGATGGAGATCCTCAAGACTGTAGTGGACAGAGATGTGCCTCCAGTGAGTTAATAAAATGCATTAGTCATGGGATTAAGCTCCCATGATAAGGTGCCTAGAGAAACACTGATTTCCTTGCATTCCCCTTCCCCCCCTTCCCTCTCAACCAGTTGATGTGTTGAAACTCCACCTGACAAAAGTCTGTCTTTTTTTCCACAGGAGACCATGCAGGCAGATGAGGAAGAGAGGCCTGAGCTACCCTGGTGGAAGTGTAAGAAGTGGGCTCTTCACATCTTGGCCAGGCTGTTTGAGAGGTAGACATCACCTTTTGTTTTATATTTGAAACGTCATTGTGAAACTGTTTTAAAACGGATATTACTAAAGGACAAAACTCATTCCAGGTATGGAAGCCCTGGAAACACAACCAAAGAGTATGCAGAATTTGCTGAACTATTCCTTAAAGGATATGCAGTCGCTGCACAACAGGTGTGTGTCTGTGTCTGTGTGGGGTATGCTTTGATAAATGTGATTGGACAGTAAGGGACTATAACAAATTACCTTTTCTTTTCTGACTAGGTGCTGTTGAAAGTGTTGTATCAGTACAAGGAGAAGCAATACGTGGCCCCCAGGGTACTCCAGCAAACACTTAACTATATTAACCAGGGCATCGCACACGCAGTCACCTGGAAGAACCTCAAACAACACATCCAGGTTTGAATGCATATATTTCTCCCGAAAGCCTACACAACTACTATCAATAACAATGGAGGGCTTATCTTGTTGCATATAAGCGATAAATGTAAAGTTCTGTACTGCTAGTTGAATCATGGGACCGTCGCGTTCTTATGTTTGATTGCACAACGTGGTGACGACCACTGAAATCGTTTTATGTGCAGTACTGAGGAAATGGTGAAATACTGAAATGTCGTTTAAAAAATACAGTTGATATCATGGCTGTGGCACTGTAACCATTCTGACACGCCTTGTTTCTGCTTGACCTTCTGCAGGGCATCATTCAGGATGTGGTTTTCCCACTCATGTGTTACACAGACAGCGATGAGGAGCTGTGGCAGGAGGACCCATACGAGTACATCCGCATGAAGTTTGGTGAGTGGTGGCGGAATGAGACACAAGACGCATCTCGACCATTATCTCTGGAACCTATTGGATGCAGCTGTGAATGAACAAGTGGTCTCACTGGTGCCCTTCTAATGCGTCACCTTCCCTTTTTGTTTTAAGATGTGTTCGAGGACTTCATTTCCCCCACTACGGCGGCACAAACGCTGCTCTTCACTTCCTGCAACAAGAGGAAAGAGGTGGGTTAACTGAGCTTCGATCAACGGAGCATGTGAAGCAATTAATTGAATGTTGCTCTTTTAGGCCTTTCACACCAAAAATAACCAAGAGCCAGTTCCGGGCTGGTGCTAGGGCCAGTTCAAAACTGGTTCCAGCCTTATCCCTGTTATAAACCAGTTGGTTTCACACTGGCCAGAGCCAGCCATGGAGCCGGCGAGAGCAACGTCATGACGTCACTGCAAACGTCTGCATACGTCTCCGCTTTCCTAGCAACCCTCGTGCCTTGACGGAACTGTACAATAAGAAGAACCCTCGTGCCAGTTTCAAACACGACAACAATTTCGTCTTCGATTCAATCCGTGTATGGTTCGTTCTTTGAATATTCCGATTTAAAACAAAATCAGAAAAAACAATTAACAGTCGTTTTTTTGGTTTCTCTGATTTGGTTTTGCCAAGGCAAAAGGAATCAACAAATAAACTGCATTTTTCAGTTTTTTAAATCAAAACGGGAAAACTGAATAATCCAGTTGCTTGTTTTGTTAACGTGATATTTAGATAAAACGGCAATGAATGCCGGGAAAAGGGCACGTTGTTTAAAAAAAACATGTAAAGACGTTTCAAACGTTCTATCGAGTCTCGCATTCTACAGCTTTATTGTTTTCCGTGGGAGCCGGCGACTTAGTCTGCGAGTGGACGATCTAAAACTAAATCGGAAACTAGATTTCTTCTTCGAAGGTTGTGCTCCACACTGAACCTCCTCACAGTCATAACGGAGCACTTCGGGGCACCAGATTGCTTTAGAGACTGATCGCGTCGTGTGCCTTTCCAGTGTCAAATAGTTCACGAATAAAATCACAGGTTCAAGTGCGGCCATAACTAAGGCTAAATATAATTAGACAGTCTATTGCTGGTTTGGGTGGTTGGCTCTTTTTTCTTCGCTGCGTTCTGCCTTCTGGTGTAGCCTATAACTATAAATGTATCTATTTTTGTTTTTGTTTTTCTGTTTCGGGTTTAAAGAACCAAAACACACAAACTCAAATAAAATGCCGTTAATTTGTTTATTCCTTTTTCCCTTTTTTAGTTTCAAAACAAAATCAGAAAAACCA
This sequence comes from Gadus chalcogrammus, assembly GCF_026213295.1. Classification (NCBI taxonomy): domain Eukaryota; kingdom Metazoa; phylum Chordata; class Actinopteri; order Gadiformes; family Gadidae; genus Gadus; species Gadus chalcogrammus. The sequence continues at coordinate 10,166,322 of NC_079425.1, read as the reverse complement.
AAAAAACGACTTAATTGTTTGATCTGATTTTGTTTTAAATCGAAATGTTCAAAGATAGGACCATACAAGGATTCACGTCCATTGTTTACTTCTGTGTTTTTAAAAACGCTGGTCTTCGTTGGTCTTCCTGTTTATGAAGGTAAGGATAACCCCGCCCCCTGCCCCTGGCGTAAAGGCAGTTCTCGTTCAAGCCCAGCTCAATCCTGGGGTTGGAGTTGAACCGGTTTTTACAGGCCGGAGCCGGTTCTCTGGCGATGTGAAACCAAAACACTGGCTCTAGCTCTGAACTAGCCCGAAACGGGCTCAGATTTTCCGGCGGTGTAAAAGGCCCATTTGAGAACCACCCATGGATATGTGACTGGTTGAAAAGACTATTCTGGGCTAAAGCACTGACGACTTGGTTTTCTTTGTGTTCTGTTCAGGTTCTGCAAAAGACGATGGGCTTCTGCTACCAGATCCTCACCGACCCTGCCTGTGACCCCAGGAAAAAGGACGGCGCCCTTCACATGATTGGGTCGCTAGCTGAAATCCTGCTGAAGGTAAGGTTGGCGCAGAATGTATGTAGCTGTGTGCAGGTGTTGCCTCGTTCACCAAGCTTTTGGCCCTTTTTGTTTTTCTTATGCTATTCCTCTATCGTGTACTTGACCAAGCTGTTTACAACTATTTAGAGAATTAACCTTGTCACCTGCTTTTGTTCATATTTTATCTTATCATTAACTAATGAAGTGGCGCATCTCAAAACTAATATTATTTGTTCAAAATTACACGGCCTATCACAACTTTGCAATAAGCAATCGTTTGGCTTATGTGGTGTTCTTCCTTTGTTCCTTTTACACAGAAAAAGGTTTATAAGGATCAGATGGAGTTTATGCTGCAGAATCACGTCTTCCCTCTGTTCCGCAGTGAACTGGGCTACATGAGAGCTAGGGTAAGAAGTGTTGAAAGGACTATTCTCGGGTCCATTAATGCATTGTGAATAAACAGTACGGCTACTTGTCCATTCCTGAGTAACCTCAGCCTACTCCTTTAATATTGCCTACATTCATTTACTGTAAGGCAACTAGGTAATGGTAATAATGTCCTCTTTTAAAACGCCTTTTGCCAACATATATGCCTTTATGTGTATAAATCGAAGCACTAAAAATCCATTTTGTGGATGCTTGCATCCAAAACGTCTTTATAACATCCATCATTGGTGGCCCTAGTTGGAATAATAGTCTTGTCGTTAATTGTATTATTTTTCATTGGATACACAGGCCTGCTGGGTTTTGCATTACTTCTGCGAGGTGAAGTTCAAGAGCGACCAGAACCTGCAGACGGCTCTGGAGCTGACCCGCCTGTGTCTCATCAACGACAACGAGATGCCCGTCAAGGTGGAGGCAGCCATTGCCCTGCAGGTCCTCATTAGCAACCAGGAGAAAGGTAAAGAAGTTCAGCACATCAAAAGCAATGGAATGCATTCCATGTCCAGTGCATTATGTTGAATATTGCATATACCATTAACATTCTGTTAATGGTATTAATATTTGCATGTATTATCCAAGATTAACAGAGATATGAACTGGAAGGTTCAGACATGTGATTGAATCATGAATTTTGTATTTTCCATGCATGGGTTAATACAACTACACACGACTTGAAACACAGCTTCAAATTAACAGACCTGCCACTTTTACAACAGAAGTCGTTTTAGCTTATTTCTGGGCTATGGTTAGTTGAAGATAAAAGCCCTCTGCTTATGCCTTCACGCTGTTCTCCGAACATTAGAGGGAAAGAGAAGAGTCCTCCCGTCTTTAATCATGTTAAGGATGATTGCATGTAACATGTTTGGGGTTTTATAATTGGTTGTTCGCCCAAGGATTCCACTCTTATCACAATGCAACCCTCCGAACCAAAAAAGACAAAACGTAGCATTCAACCAACGTGTTTTATTTCCTCTGTGACCACGTGGCCCGTTTGCCTACCCCTTCTGCAGCCAAAGAGTACATCACCCCCTTCATTCGGCCCGTGATGCAAGCACTGCTGCACATCGTCCGGGAAACGGAGAATGATGACCTCACCAACGTTATCCAGAAGATGATCTGTGAATACAGCGAAGAGGTCACGCCCATCGCCGTGGAGATGACGCAGCATTTGGTGGGTCCCTTTTTCTTTTCTTCTTTAATTAAGGGAAGTGACTCACTGCGAGTTCCCCGCCACTGGCTACGAGGTGTAATAGAAGTGTGACTATGTGGCGTGTGACTAATGTACAAACGCCAGCGTGACTCTTTGTTCTTGCGGACAACAGGCCATGACATTCAACCAGGTGATCCAGACGGGCCCAGAAGAGGAAGGCGGAGACGACAAGGCGGTCACGGCCATGGGCATCCTCAACACCATCGACACGTTGCTCAGTGTGGTGGAGGACCATAAGGAGGTTGGTGCCGCACTCCAAAGCCCATTCACTCCCCGCTCTGGTGCGATGTACTGTGGCCGGCAGAAATCGTCAGCCGCCCACCATCGGGCATGAGTGCTCTTTCTCTCTCCCCCCACCCACAATGCATCAGTCATAAGCTAGAAATAGTGCTGGACGGCCACACGGGTCCGCCGAGGCTCTTCCTCACGGCAGCAGCAGCCCTCGGTTGCGTAACACTGTACTACTCGGAGCTATCTGTGTACCGCTCTTTCTAGGAAAGAATCAACCGCAAGCAGCAGAGCTTATTTTACAAGGCGTTAAGCACAGCCAATAAAGGGAGAGATGACAGTTAAGACTGTCAAGAATTCCCCAGGGAAAGAAGTAGATTTGTTCAGGTAAAATGCTGGTGTAGAGCTGTTGGCGGTTTTTATGTACAGTGTCCAAGTCAGTGTCAAAGACTACAGAAAGCTTGCAGGGTTTTCCATTTGATCAGCTTGGATCTTTTTTTATATCACAAGTTGTATCTCACGTTGGAGGTACAATGTGAGAAGTCTTGCATCTTGATCCAAAATGAGCCAAAGAGGGCTCATCATCACCTCCCACCACCACGCCCCCCCCCATCATGAGAAGTGTTCTTTCACACATCTGTGAATGAGTGACAAGATAGATAATTAGTCAGGGTAGTAATGAACCAGGGAGAGGTATAAAAACAAAATGATCTTGTACGGGGGCAGGTGTGTGGTCGCAAAAGAACATTTTCGTCTCCCTAACTAACAGCTGATGGATGGCTGTGCCATTGCTAACTTGGTACTCAAACCATAGTTTATAATTATAAACCTGTTTTTGTTCGGTAAGTTATTTTAAATTCTAATGTGCTTTGTAGATCACCCAGCAGTTGGAGGGTATCTGCCTGCAGGTGATTGGGACAGTCCTGCAACAACATGTCCTTGGTAAGCAGCGCTCGGTCTTCTCGCTCCGCTGCATTCCTGTCCCTACATGGGCCGAGGGGAGGAAGGTATGTGGTCGTCCGTCGACTGCTCATTAACCTGCTCGTCTTTCTCTGTTCCCCAGAGTTCTACGAGGAGATCCTGTCGTTGGCCCACAGCCTGACCTGCCAGCAGGTGTCGCCACAGATGTGGCAGCTACTTCCGCTGGTGTACGAAGTCTTTCAGCAAGATGGATTCGACTACTTTACAGGTGCGTTGTTTCTACCTGACCTCAGCGTTTTCCATTGATGGTGGTTCACGTGGTCTACTTGATTTTGTTCACAACAAAGTCAATCGACAAACTAACAAATGGCCCATCTCCTCGGAGGACATTGTGCACCCTAGGGGTAACTCGGACCTTCTTCATCCCCGTCTCACAGATATGATGCCTCTGCTCCACAATTACGTCACCGTGGACACGGACACCCTGCTATCCGATACCAAATACCTTGAAATCATCTACGCTATGTGCAAGAAGGTAAGCCCGGGGTCATGCGGTGGGACTCCTCTGGGTTTGGGGGTCTGAGCTGCCGCGGCGCTAACCGCTCCCTCCTGGAACCCTTTGGTGCAGATCCTGACGGGAGACCCCGGGGAGGACCCCGAGTGTCACGCCGCCAAGCTGCTGGAGGTCATCATCCTGCAGTGCAAAGGTCGAGGAATTGATCAGGTCAGCATCTCGTGCAGAGCCCCCTGATTTATCAGGAAATAAGTGAAATATAACCAAAACAAAATGTAGCCCTACAGCAAATTCAACTCGGAAAATATATTCTTTCATTTTACACACAAATACCTGACAATACTTTTTTTTTTTTTTTTCATCAAATTTCAATTTAGGATGGTTCCTGAGTTGTATAGGGAGGCTATTGATTTATATGGTTCAGACTTTGTCCTTACAAACCTGTACCTACAACAGAATCATAGATGTGCTTATATTCAGTATTTCAGCCCTCGCAGTCGTGGAATATTGGGTAAATATTAGGTCAATAGTACCCTGTATTCTATGTCAAATTGAATGCTGACATGACTGAATGAACACATTGCCGTCATAAGGAAAAGTGACTTTCTTTGCATAGGCAGGCTGTCTTATAGCAGTAGAGCTGCGCCTTGCCATCGAAAGCTGGGGGAAATCCTGAGCTCCAACCCCCTAACTGAGCTTTGGGCGGTTTATTGGTTCTCAAACCAGTTAGGCTAGGCTGATCAATGTCCAAACTGTTGTCGACCTGAAACTCTTACAAAAATAATCTGTGGCAATGAATGGCGCACGGAAGTAGTCTTGGACCAGATATATTACAAAATAATGAACCAAAACATTTTTTTATCTGAATGTCTGTACAGTGGACCAGTACTCAGGTCAGTCTACCCTTCCCTACAGGTCGTGCCCTTGTTCGTGGCTGCCGCTCTGGAGCGTTTGACGCGGGAGGTGAAGACCAGCGAGCTGAGGACCATGTGTCTGCAGGTGGCCATCGCCGCGCTCTACTACAGCCCCCCTCTGCTCCTCAACACCCTGGAGAACCTCCGCTTCCCCAACAACACAGAGCCCATCACCAACCACTTCATCACCCAGTGGCTCAAAGACGTGGACTGCTTCCTCGGGTAAGGAAGGATCGCTGCAACCTTGTTACTTCCTTTTCACCTGGCATTAGCATTGCGTTTTTGGGGAACCAGAAGTTCGCCACTGCTGAAGCCAGACGTCTGGGCGGGGAGACTGCACATCACCTTGGCCTGAAACCAGTCCACAGTGTGCTAGGGTTGGAGTTATGGAGATATTTGTACGGACTTGGAGAGAATCTCATCTGAGAGTGGCAAGATGGCGGTTTCAGAAGACTATTTTAAACTAATGTATTTCCACAGTGGCCAGTTGACTACATGTATTAGATTTTAAACCTTTGCAGACACTTTGGCTAAGGATATTGGTGGCCGGACAGGACGTTATAGCTTGACTTGACGACAGAAGTTGAAAGTTTCGTTCTTTTGTGCGCTTCGTGTGACACAATTTTTTCTCTACGTCCAATACGCTCAGCTGTGTAAGCGCTACTTTCTTCCAACCCTTAAACAGAATGCAGTCTGGTTTCACGGCCAGAGTTTTCTTTCTAGTATTGGTTTGTTTTTTTACCAATCGATGTTCAGGTGTTTTGGTTCCATTGATCAGGTGGTTTCTAATCAAGACAAACGTGCGCCTTCCCCCAGGAATTCGTTTTTCTATCTTTTTAATTTAGAAAAAAAATTAAGCAAAAGACAATGAAATGTCCCTTTCACGCAGGTTTCCGTTCTGCTTCGATCATAATTTAGATATTAACCTTCTGATTTTGTCCTCTTCCTTGTCCAGTCTCCATGACCGGAAGATGTGTGTGCTGGGGCTGTGTGCGCTGATCGACCTGGACCAGCGACCCGTGGCGGTGAACCAGGTGGCCGGACAGCTCCTCCCTGCAGCCATCCTGCTCTTCGTCGGCCTGAAGCGGGCCTACGCCTGCAGAGCGGAGCATGAAAACGAGGACGAGGACGATGAAGATGGCGAGGATGACGAGGAGACTGGTAAGAACAGAGAAACGCAAACGCCTGCTAATAGAATCCCCCAAAAATGCCTTTATACACTATACAAATCCATTTAGTGGATAAAAAGAGGGGGTATCTGACGATAGCCACCTCGTTGACGGCGATCGGAAAATAAGATGAGATTCAAAGATGGCAATGCCGTAGTTGAACTGTATCACTTAATTTCTATATTTTTCACCAACATTTGAAAGGTTGTTTCATACATATATATGATTTTAATCAGTGCTCATTTATAGATGGTCTGATGGGCTGTAACACTTAAGTTAGAGCTGAAAGAGTTTTTTATTTCCTGGCACAAAAGGGAGGAATGAATAACAACCAAAATGAACAAACCTCAGCATCTGACAAATCGGTACTGGCCCAGAATTGTATAATCGGCCCTAGATACAACCTTCATTTGTGACTCTTGTCAGAGTCTAGCTCTTATGCGTGTGGTTGGATCCCGGCGTAAGGCGCTGACGGCGGCGTGTCCCTTCTCCCCGTAGCCGAGCTGGGCAGCGACGAGGACGACATCGACGAGGAGGGCCAGGAGTACCTGGAGATGCTGGCCAAGCAGGCGGGCGAGGACGGCGACGACGAGGACTGGGAGGAGGACGACGCAGAGGAGACGGCGTTGGAAGGCTACACCACAGCCGTGGACGACGAGGACAACCTGGTGGACGAGTACCAGATCTTCAAAACCATCCTACAGAGTAAGGATGGCCGCGCCTCCCCAGCCATCAGCGTTGGTAGACCACTTGAGTTGCGGAGGGGGGGGGGGATATTACTAGTTTGGCCCCCACATTGGTGTAGATGGGTAGTTCCTGCACTCTCTGGAGATATATCCGTGTTTCAGAGGTGTGCGACAAGTCGCCGTTAGAACTGTGCATGAGGTGGGCCGTGACGACCTAAATTTGGTTTCACGCACAGCAACCATGAATTGGGTTCAAGCCAGCAAGGTCTTTTTTCAACATATCGCTCATGAACCGTAGCCATGAGCAACGTACTACTTCACTGGGACGTAGTCAGATGAAGAGTTAGCTCTGGTCCGATTTAAGAGTTAGGATAGCACAAAGTCTCTGCGCGTCGTCATGTAGAGCTGGGTGTACAGCCATGAACTAAAGGTACACAATTGCAACTCACTCATTTTCATTTGAATACCCTCTGGGCGTTACTTTCAAGGGCACTTGAAAGTAACGCCTGCATCTAAACGGTGTGCTGTTCTCCATACGGATGTGATTTTAACCCTTATTTCTTGTCTTGGTTGTAGATCTGCAGGCGAAGGACCCTGCGTGGTACCAGGCTCTCACGCAAGTCCTGGACGAGGAACAGGGCAAACACCTCCACGACATCGGGACACTCGCCGACCAGAGACGGGCAGCACATGGCAAGTGTCCCCCCCACCCCCACAATGCATGAGTGAGCGGTCGCTGTAGCGTGCTTTAATATCTTAAAATGGTCTGGCCTACCGGCGCGTTTCCTTATTTTTACGACTTGCCGTTTTGTCTCGTCGTTGCAGAATCCAAGATGATCGAGAAGCACGGAGGATACAAGTTCACAGTGCCAGAGGTGCCAACTAACTTCAACTTTGGAGGCAGCGCTCCAGGAATGAATTGAGTCCACCCCCCGTCGTCTTTTTATTACTCTGTGACTGATTGTAGTGAAGTGAAAAAAAAAAAGCTTGTGTTGTTCCCTTCAATAGCGGTCCCAGAACTGGTTCTTCTCAGTCATTCTTCAATCTCTGAAATTGGAAATAGCACCAGAAGATGTGGGGGGGGGGAAAGGAACACAAAACGCAGCCAATGACTGGGGTGGAAAAAAAAAACTAAAAGGAAACCAAGAACTTGAGCACTACGCGTGAGGAAGAAGCTCTCAACAGCGTGGTCTTCTGGGAGTCCAATGTGGACCGGATACCCTGATGGCAACTCTTTTTCTTTTCCCAACCTAACAAAATTGGGGGCTTCTAACAATTTGAAAAGGATGATGGGACGAAATAATGCATTATCACTGTTTAGGCCGTGATAACATTACACCTGGCAGTCTTGATATCATTTTTCTGCATAAACAAATTGTCATGTTTGTTAATGTACTTGCAAGCCAAGGTTATTGATCTTTCTTTGATTTTCTCTCCAAGTAGCCTCACATAACATCTAGGGGCAACTTTCAAAGGTGTCAACAGTATTCATATGTAGCATATTGGATACTCCATAGCACTATTTGACACCTGACCTCTGTAAATGAATGACTAGCACTTTCATAATGTTCAGGTCTCCTAGCCTTCTGTATCAGACTGCAATTTTTTTTAAAGCGATGAAGACTATTTAAAAACAACAAATGGCTGTAACTTTGTTACTTTTCAAAGCAACTCCTCCTCTAATGGCTGGTTGTCACATGTATTTGGTTATGGTGTTGGTCAATAGGCGATGTATAACTTTTACCAACATGGAAACATTCTAGATTTCTGAAAAAAGAGAATGCTCTTGGTGTTCCGTTGGGGTACAAGACGTAATTGGATGAGCTCTGAAAGTACGGACCGGGTACTTTTATGAAGCATGTACATTTGGACTTGGCGTCGAGGTCTCAAGCTTTTGGTTGGTGTATGTATGAACCATCTCTATATACAACAGCATATTAAAAAAGAAAAGCTAAGGGAATTGAGGCATTTGTGTCTTTCATTGTACGTTTTTAAGTTTCTCATGAGCTAATTAAGTTTAAATAACTTATTTTTCCGTTTTACTCCCCATATCGAGCCAGTAGTCTTATGTTTTGCCATTTGCGGCGTGTGCTGGAGAGGTGCGTTGTTATAAACACGTCGAATGGTGTGGATTAATTCGCCTTACCCAGCAAGCCGAGTTGGAAGGTCTGTTTGACAACCTGTTTTCACTGAATAAATGATTGCCTGATAGGTTATTTGCAACAATCCTTGCAAATAAATACATCCACTCATCTTAGACAAGGTCATTTTAGATCCCTATTGCAACGGTTTCTATTGCTTCCCCCCCCTGGGCGGAGTACCATTTCATATGTACCATTCTCATACGGACTGCCAGTGGAACGGTTGGAGATCGAGCGATGATTGGTTTACTTCGCGCCACATGATGCTCTTCATGTACAAGCAGTGATAATGAAGTATGAAGACGCAACGCCTGAAGTGAAGTTCCTTGTGTTGCCATATAACGTTAGGCCAAATACCTAGTTCTTTAGCCTATGATAGCCTACCTACGCCCTTTATATATCTATATATAGATGTAGATAGATGGTAGGCCCATTCACAGCATCTAAAGCTTTTTACAATTTCATATAACTACTACTCACGTTAGTACTCAAGTATACTTTGTCATCCATATGTGTAATTTATTTTGAGCCATGTAAAAAATAAATGCCTGTTTATTAACAAATAAATTGACTAACTTTTTTCTGTATTTTTTAAAGCAATCCTTCATTAGTGAGGTGATTATGAGGGGTAACCAATGTTCACCGGACTACCTAATTTACATGTGTTCACAGAAAATTAGCTGCGCCATCTGGGTCACATGTCTCCGAGTCTGGTAAAACCACAGGGGGATTGAGGCTTGACGTAGAGCAACGGTTAACTACGTGGTGTTCATAGACTCACTGGATTAAAATGTGGAAGAGTGACGAGCTTTTGAAACCAATATGGCATGCGTTCTCCGCTTTGGACGTGGATAAGAGTGGAAAAGTCTCAAAATCTCAATTAAAGGTGGGACGTTTTAATGTTTGTGTAATAGTTTTACTCAATATTTGTACTTTGTAATAGTAATACTAAATATAGGACGCATTATCATGCAATTATATATTGGCCCATGCAATTGTACTCATGATTTATTGCAAAAGTGGTAAATATTTGTATTCTATGCAGGCTACTTTTCTCCATAGGAATCAATGCCAGTTAATAGACTACTGCAGACCTGTGTAAAGAAAACTAGTTTTTGTCTTCAATTAAATCTTAAATTATTTCAATACCGTCAGAGCAATTAAAAAGCGTCTTGGTCGTTGATGGTCATATGGATACTAAGAATATCAATAGGCTATATAAGTAGCCTATTAATATGGAAGCATTGCTTATTAAAAATATTACACATTGTATTACAACAATTAGGTCTACATTAAAAACACTTTTTCACACTAAATGTTTATTAGTTACATGTCTCAAGAAATATATTACCCTTGGGTACGAAGTAAATGTATCCGAGTGGAAACAGATCGATGTTTATTGTAACTAGATACATTTGGCCATATTATTGGATTTAAAAAACTTAAATTACTTTATTGAGAGTGTCTGAATATTAAATGAGGATATCATTATCGACGCCAAGTAGGTTATGTTTTTTGTGCGTCTGGCCGAGTGCCTGTGAGCCGGGTATCTCTAAAGATAAGCACCGATTTTTCTCGAATTTGGTGTGTAGGTTAGTTATAGGCAAGTTAAGGAGTTATTAACTTTTCGTACAGCCAAAGGGTGCGTGTCATTCCCCAAAAGGTGAATAACTTCTTATGGTGGTTTCTTGTCCTAAAAGGGTTGTCAAGGGTTCAGGATGATTGATGAGTGACATCCTTATGCCCTGCCCACTTCCTGTGGGCGCCCCTCCCCCCTCTAAAGGGGGGCGCCTGTGGGGTCAGCTTGCTAAATTAACCTGTGAGAGCAGTTACTCTGCAGTAATTTTGTCTTGTACCAACATAGAAACTTTTATTAGTATAGGAGGATTGATTTCAAAATACTGCTGCTCACCTATAAATCACTAAACGATTTAGGGCCCAAGTGTATCACTGAAATGCTTCCGCTACATGAACCCTGTAGAACTTTAAGATCAATTGGACAAGTCAGCTAATTGTTCCCTGAGTCAAAACAAATCTTGGAAATGCAGGATTCAGTTTACTATCCAACACATAGGTAGGATTAACTTCCTAAAGATCTGAGACTTGCTTCAGCTCTGACTACTTTTAAACCATTTTCTGTGATTTTGCTGTATCTGCTTCACTAAACATTTGTTTCACCCAATCGACAACATCTGCCAATAAAATCAATGTCTACGTGAACAGTACGTGGTTAGCAGAACTGTAGTTTTGATCATAGTTACGTATCGTTACGCTGTTTGTATCTACTTTATAACCTTTACAATATTTGTTCTGTCAAAAATGTTTCATCAAAATACCTAAGTATATATATATATATATATATATAGATAGATAATACAAAGTTAGCCGTCTTCCAGGAGCCCATAAGCATAAGAGACCACCACACTGTGGGCTCCAACCCACAGGTTGGGAGAATCTGGCCGTGGTCGCATTAACCCGTGTTGTTGGTGTCTCAGGTTCTCTCCTACAACCTGTGCACAGTGATGAACATCCCTCATGACCCTGTATCCCTAGAGGAACACTTCAAGGATGATGACAGAGGCCCCGTCTCTAACCAAGGCTACATGCCTTACCTCAAACGCTTCATCCTGGAAAAGGTATAGGCCGGCATCGCACCCTTCATGTCACCTATCCTAAGATTGTGCTCGTCAAATGGGAGTTCGGCTATCTTCCTTTTCTGAAGCCGATCGTCAAATTTGCCCATTTTGGTTAATCTGTAGTGAATCTAGGGTAAGACATGACATAAATCCAAATTAAACAGATTTGATGGTAATGGGACATTATCCTTCCTTTACTGTAGTGTAGTATAGCTTTGGTTTGCTGATCTAAACTGCTGTAATGGGCTGCAATACAAGAAACCCTCCTACTAGCTTATTCTTAATGAGGTTAAGCACATCTGGGTTCCACTGCCCTGCCTTTGCTAGAGTAGAAACTTCCTGTTAACCATTTATTGATATATATATATTGGGATGTTTTAGTTCCTATTGTGGATAACATAAAACTTAACTCAGTTCTAATGAATACAATATATATAGCCCATTTCAGACACAATTAGCTTAGATAAGTAAAGATAAATAGTAAAACGCTACAATTAATGCAATTGAATCAAACTACTTAAAAAGTTTATCTCACTGAAAACATCCATGTTTCTCAGTCAAAGTATTTCTTTTTTAAATTCAACTGTGGTAAATACACAATACCCGGCCCGAAAAGAACCATCACCTGGCACATGTAACCTACTGCAGTTTCTTTTGTCCTTGTGCCTTCAGGGCTTTTCCGTGTCTTTCTCTCTTGGATTCTGACTTGCATCGTAATGAAGTAATTGAAAACATTAGCTCTATACGCCGCAACATCCTGTGGAATTCATTATGTGGACGAAAACAAATGACATTTTCCTACTGAGGATTAGTGAATAGTCTTCCCTTGTGTTTGACCTATACCTCCTGTTTGACCTTTACCTCCCTTTTTCTCTCTATTCAACTCATAGGCAAGGGACAATTTTGATATGCAGGAATTTAACAAGATGTGCTGGACATTGTCCTACAAGAAAAATATGAACTCGAGAAGTCTCCTCATTTCAAACGAGGACGCCTTCAAAGTCTGGTGCATTTTCAACTTCCTGTGTGAGGACGCATACCCGCTGGTCATCCTATCAGAGGAGGTGAGGGTGATCAGTTGAAGAGCGAATACACACCAAGTAGTTACTGAAGCGTGTTTCAAAGTAAACATTTATGGATGATATTTTTGCTCATCCAATACAAAGCATATCACCCATGCGGAAAGCAAATTGATTAATGTTGAATTAAGATTTATATAATTATATATAAAGAGAAGAATGCCAATGGAACCATCCGTTATTAGTAGCATATGAAACATACCAATGCATCATATATTACTGTAAATATACTGCTCCACTGCAGAAACTAGCAGTGTGAGCGCATATTCAGGCCAGTATACCTTCGCCACATTCACGCCAGCGATACGATTTTACAAAGGTAGTAGGGTAGTGACAAACACGCCACACAGTATATACGTATATATATGGTTTTGATCTACCTTTCCAGATTGAGTACTTGTTGCGGAAGCTCTTGGAGGCCATGGGGAGCAGCTGGAATCAGGACCGCTTCGCAGAGTACAAACTCCAGCTGAGCCTGCAGAGGAACAACGGGGGGCTGAGTGCCTGGGAGCTCATCAACCTGGTGGGCATGGCTCACTTTAGCAAGGGCATGAACCGGCAAACCGTGTCCATGGGCATCACTCAGGTGTACCAGGAACTCATCCTGGATGTGCTCAAACAGGTGAGCCCGTGTGGAGGAATCCACCTGATCTGGATCTTATATTCTCCAGAGCGTTCTATGTGATCGGCGCCTATGTGTGTCTGTACCTAATTATCACATGCTTTCCACTTGCTAATGAACCATTTTTAGGCCCCGAAAAGTCAGACCCTAGTGTCCTGCATTTATCTTCCATCCACCTTGTTTACACCCAATCCATCTCTGCCATTAAAGCTGAAACTCTTTTCAGTTTTTCCGGAAATTCTTGTTTTTCCTCGACACCAGTTGAACCATGACCTGTGCCGATGTAAAGTCCCATATTTATGTATTGTTTCATTTTGTTTTCAATCCTTCTGGTTGTGTGTGTTCTGTAAGGGCTACGTGATGAAGAAGGGTCACAAAATGAAAATCTGGTCGGAGCGCTGGTTCATACTGCGATCAAACACACTCTCGTACTACTTATCTGAGGACCTGGTGGACAAGCGAGGTGACGTAGTTCTGGATCAGAACTCCAGTGTTGAGGTATTTATAATAAGTAGAACAAAGGTGTTTATTTGAACTTCTGTCATGATCTGCGATACAACAATGGCAGTGAATGGTATTGCGTTTAAGGAACTCAATCTGTTTTTTTACGTCCATTGCACACACTTCTGCCCAGTCCCTCCCAGACAGGGAAGGCAAGAAGTGCTTGTTCGTGGTCAGATGTGCAGACCGAATCTTTGAGCTGTGTGCAACTGATAAGAAAAGGAAACAAGAGTGGATCCAAGGTATTGACATACATTGACCTCGTGTCTAATGTATTTAATTTAAACCAGCACTATAGCTACACTATTTATCTTGCTTCTCCAATCTTGATCCAATGCTTGATTGCCCTCGGGCTTACTTGTACATTTTGCTTTGGATATAAAACCTGCCTAAATGTACGTGTAACGTAAAGAAGCCTAAATGTGTAAAACGGACAATGATTGCGTTGAGGCTGTGAGATTGTATGGTTCACTGTGTCTCCAACCCTGTACCTCCTCACCAGCGCTACAAACCTGCCTGCAGCAGGTCCGGCTGGGGCTGCTGTCGCCGCACCGCGAGGCGCGGCTGCGGCGGCAGGAGCTCCGGCAGAAGCACACTGTGGGGGAGGAAGAGCTGACGGAGCGCATGAGGCAGCTGCAGGCCACCAACGAGAACAAACAGATAGAGCTGGAGGTCATGCGAAAGGTGCTGTAATGACACACGCTCACACAAGCTATGGAGGGCCGAAAGGTCCAAACTGCGCACCATTGAGTGATTTCATTGAAATAGACGTCAATACAGCGTTTCTGCCATCATAATGATGTAAAAAATACAAAATTTGTAGTTTTGGAACGCGTCAAATAGTGCATTCAATAGCGTATTATCATATCAGCAAAATTTGCTCCACCTCTTGATTCTTGCAGCCAGTGATAATGAAGCTTCTTCCCCCAATCAGCAATTACCAAAGTCGGATCACACTAGTCCCTTAATGGTCTTCTTTAAGCAGCTGAAGGCTTTATGGAATAGAATTCTAGAGAGGGTGTGTGTCTGATCTTAGGCCACAGGCTGAGTGGATGGTGCCTTGTTTGTGCAAACTATTTTAGAGTAAAAGTCTACACAATGAAAGGTTAATACTTACTCACACTGCTCCTCTTCCTGGTGGGAGAAACTAATCCAAATCCTTTCCGTTCTTTATGTTGCGTTTCCTTTCAGCCTTTCAGGGGTTCATTATAGATCAAGTGTTTTTTAGGACTTCATTGTGTAGACATATTTGGTTGAGTTGAGAATGTGGAATGGAAAGATTGCAATTACATTTTAATTGTGTGTGTGTGTGTGTGTGTGTGTGTGTGTGTGTGTGTGTGTGTGTGTGTGTGTGTGTGTGTGTGTGTGTGTGTGTGTGTGTGTGTGTGTGTGTGTGTGTGTGTGTGTAGATATATACAGTCTATATATATATATACTGTATTCCCTCAGTAAGTTACTTTATTATGTTTCATATTTGTCACCAAAATATGCTTTGGTCAGTATCATAATCATGATATCCTGCTGTTTCGTGGCAAACATGTATAGCAAAAAAGGAAGAGAAAGATAATATGCAAACATCTCAGACACCTGTGTTTGTTTCGAAGGGGAAGTCCGGGTGGGGTACATTTTTTTTTTGCAGTGTTTTGTATATCATTAAGATGAACTTCTGCTTTTTATCTTATTAAAATAACCATACCATCCTATGTACCTCTCCAATCGCTTCACTAGAAATGTTGTTTTGCTTCTGATTTACTTATGCGTATATACTGTAGGTATACTGTGCCCTTCCAAAGTCCATCGATATATTTTTTAATTATTATACAGTAGAAACACAAAATATTCTTCTAAAAACTGCTTCTAAAAACAACCCTGCACACCTTCATTAAGTGACATGTTTTCTTACATACAGTAAGTGAGCTTCATTTCAGAAGGATGGGCTTCTGAGATGGATGTAAGCATGGGTCACCTGTGGTCAACGAGCTTACACCTAAACAAGCAACAGAATAACCTTAACCTTAGAATAAGGTTATAGCCTTAATGTTCCTTATGCCTTTCAGAAACTGGAGGAGGCGGCAGCATTAGCTGCCATGGAGGAGGAGAGGAGGAAGCAGACACAGACAGACCTGCAGGATCGCTACATGCTGGACATGGCTAGAGAGAAAATGGTACAATGTCTCGTCAAATGCTGTCATTACACTTCAATGAGGGTACACGTGAAGAAGCCTCAAATGATGAACGGTAACTGTGTGTACCTGGCTGCATGTTGGACCAATGGCCGGGTGGATGGGTGTGTTGTACGTGTTTCTATCATGCGTGTCTTGTATGTGCTTGTTGCACGTGTGTGTCTGTGTGTGTGAATTGTTGATTTGTGTGTGTGTGGGTTTGTGCGTGTGTGTGCTATTGTTGTATGTGTGTGCGTGCATGCATACCTGCACGTGTGTGTGTGTGTGTGTGTGTGTGTGTGTGTGTGTGTGTGTGTGTGTGTGTGTGTGTGTGTGTGTGTGTGTGTGTGTTTGTATGTCGATGCATCCCTGCCCACATGTGCTTGTGTGTTTGTGTACGTTGGTGTATGGGTGCTTGTTGTACGTGTGTGAATGCATGCCTGCGCGTATATGTGTGTGTTGACCCGTGTGTGCGGGTGCGTGTCCGGTGGCACTAGGAGCGTGAGCAGATGGAGCAGCAGGTGGCCCAGAAGACCAGCGAGCTGGACCAGTACCTGCAGCGTGTGGGCGAGCTGGAGGACATGTACAAGCGGCTCCAGGACGCCCTGGACCAGCAGAGGACCGCCAAGGAGGAGGAGGAGGCCATGCGCAGGCGGCAGGCCAGGTCTCACAGAGCACACCGTCACACACACGCACGCGCACACACACGCACACAGGCACGCATACAGGCACCAACACACACTCACACACACACACTCACTCAGCAACACACACACACACACACATACAGACAGGTAGGCACGCGCGCACACACACACGCACGCACGCACGCACGCACGCACGCACGCACGCACGCACGCACGCACGCACGCACGCACGCACGCACGCACACACGCACACACACACACACACACACACACACACACACACACACGTGAGCATTCTCACAGACAAACACACCAACAATTAAAATGCACTTGTATGCATGCATGAATGTCGCCCGTGTGTGTGTGTGTGTGTGTGTGTGTGTGTGTGTGTGTGTGTGCGTGTGTGTGCGTGTGTGTGTGTGCGTGTGTGCGTGTGTGTGTGTGTGTGTGTGTGTGTGTGTGTGTGTGTGTGTGTGTGTGTGTGTGTGTGTGTGTGTGTGTGTGTGTGTGTGTGTGTGTTGGAGCAGGCTGCTGGCAGAGGAGGCAGGGAAGAGGGTGGAGCTGGAGCAGCTGCACCTGCAGCAGCAGAGGGCCATGTGCCAGGTCCAGGCAGAGAAGCAGGAGCTGGTGGAGGAGCGGCAGGCCCAGGAGAGAGCCCTGCAGGCCGCCACGCTGCAGCTGCAAACCCTGGAGGAGGAGAGGCAAGGGGCCCTGGAGCAGTACCAGGTCAGAGGGGCTGAGTTGGTGTGTGTGTGTGTGTGTGTGTGTGTGTGTGTGTGTGTGTGTGTGTGTGTGTGTGTGTGTGTGTGTGTGTGTGTGTGTGTGTGTGTGTGTGTGTGTGTGTGTGTGTGTGTGTGGTTATATGCACGTTTATGTAAGTGCACATCCAATTCAGGATGGAGTTCTTTTGTTTTTCGGGTTGAGGAAAATAGAATCAGTCAATATTTGCATAAGCATGCGTACAAACGCACACGCAAAATCCCGCACACACACACACACACACACACACACACACACACACACACACACACACACACGTGAGCATTCTCACAGACACACACACCAACAATTAAAATGCCCTGTGGTTCATCGTGCATGTGGTGGCGTGTGCACTTGTATGCATGCATGAATGTCGCCCGTGTGTGTGCCCGTGTGTAGAGCAGAGGTCCTCTGCAGTGAGCAGATAGTTCAATCTGAATGCATGGCCCCTCCCCAAACTTCCTCATTTTGTTCTTATAAGGCAGCCATGACTTTAACTATTTTGCAATTACAAGCTGTACGTAGACTTCAAATCTCCCCAAGCGTAGGCCTACATGTGCGAGTTTGTATGCACAAGTAATGATGTGTGAATGTGTGTGATTTGATGTGTACGTTTATTTGTGGGTTCTTTGGTACCGATGTGTGTGCAAGAAATCTGCATCTTGCGCACCCAGATATTGCCTGCACAAAATATTCCCAACCTTTGCATGCAGGTTTTGAATGCGTGTGCAAGCGTTGAAATTTGATTTGAATGAGTTGAAATTTCCTAAGTTGCCTCCCCTAACCAAACAAGCTCCAAACCATACACTCAAGTACAGTATGAATGACTGGAGCCTGTTATTCACATCCTTTGGGCTGCGTGGGCTGGTTATACAACACCTCACTTTTTCCTTTTCTTCCTGTTTCGTCTATTTTTATAGGAAGTGACTAAAAAGCTGACGCTGGCGGCAAACAAGACAAAGAAATGGAAAACTAGAGTAGCCGAACACGAGGGATTAGTACGACTCATTCAACCAGGTGAACTTTCAATCTATTATGTTTGATAAATTAGGTGTTATCAGATATGTTGCCTCAGTCCCTCATTATGAGACCTTCATTTTGGAACTGTTGACAGACACGTCAAAGAATGGCCTTGTGAAACATCTCTTGTATAAATATTGCTGCATACATTGACGGTTTGGTTGTCCTCGGATAATTGTGTGTCCCTGATAGGTCACAAGGGGCCCCAGATCATGACTAACTGGGGGCCAGCCTCCTTCACCGATGCCGAGTTGGAACTGAGGAAGAAGTCCTGGCAGGAGAAGAAGAACCAGGGGGTCCACTGACGCAGTGACCACAAGCACACACACACACACACACACACACACACACACACACACACACACACACACACACACACACACACACGCACACGCACACGCACACGCACAAACGCACACACACACACACACACACACACACACACACACACACACACACACACACACACATATGCACACACACTCCATGCGTGTTAACCATCAAGCCCTCACATGTTCTAATGTTTAACTCTTTTCGACTGCTGGGGATTTACATGATATTAACATGTAGTGTGACCGGCAACGCAAATGATTTATCTGCACTCTGAATCTGAAACTGAACATTTAGAAAATGCTTTAGCCCAATTTCCAATAGTCAGTATTTTATGTCTTATTTTTGATATTTCTTTTTTAACTGGATTGGATCCATAATTAAATGACTAATCGGACTTGTGTATATGGAACTTACTTGTTGTGATGACTTACTGTAACATTTGAATACAAGGTTAAAAGTGTGTGTTTGTTCATGTGTGTGTGTGTATTAACGTGTTTATGTGCGATGTTATGGGATGCCATGTGTAAAAAACGAAATTTGGGCGCGAAGCATTCAACCTAACCATTCCACACACAATAATTATTTTATTAATACACACACATTCATTCATATTATCCCCAATAGAAAGCATAGAATTTGAAACCGGATTGAAATTTAGAATTTCATAAGGAAGTGAGAGAACAAGACTGGTTTCATCCACTAGATGTCAGCGTAGTCACAGAAAACAGTCTGAACACGCAAGGGCAATTTTGGAGTCCGTATTTGCCTCGCAAGAGAGAAAAAAAAAGGTAAAATCACAAAAAGACAAATCGAGCATTTGCATGTGTTGTGTAATTATGCTTCATATTTCACTTTGCATGGACATACGTCTCCACTTCCTGGTCGTTTTGTTGGAGCCATGTGTCCGTCTCCCATCACGCATGTGAGGAAGCAGCTGGTGACACCAGCAGAGAAGAATGCGCATGGAGAGCTAGTTAGGGTCTCACTGGGCCCCAAGTGTCCTGCGTGTAGCCTTCAATGGGGGGCCAGTAAAACCCAGACAACAGTCCTGAATGTTCCTCATGAGGATGATCCGCAGATGTTCCGTGCCTCTCTTTGTATTTAATCAATTCCTCTATTATTTATAGTGTATACAGAGGGTGATTGATAGTTTTTAAAGCAACACTAGCCTGTTTTGTGCTATTTCTTGGTACTGTTAGGCTCATCTCAGAGCATGTTCCCACTATAACTCTGGCTCACTTTGCTTCAGAAATTATGCGATAAATAAAGTCTCGTATAATAGTAATAGTATTTTCTCCTTACCAACTTGCCATGGATAACACACTGAGTGCACTTGACAAATAACCTAGTCGGAGAAAATGACTTCATGGGCCTAATAGTCATAAATTGAGAATGACTTAAATAAATTGTTGTTCCTGTTTTAACAAGGTTTAGTTGACGTAAAGTCTGTGGCATGAGCGAACCCAAGTTGTCTTGCCATCGCCTCTTGTCAAAACAAATCAGGAGCTTCAGCGATGGAACACTGTTCGATGCTTCTGCTCTCCACTCATGCCTCTAATGGAAGATTTGATCCGTTCTACTTAAATGTTTTTCCACTGTTAATGCAATTTAACACAGGCTAACTTTGGTAGCCCTGTAAGAGCACAAAAAGACAGCAAAACAGCCCCCAACCAATCCAATATCTCAAATCGATTGAGATCGTCACCTTTGTCTTGGTCGACGATTGTATTCTGAAAAAAAGAAGGGCCAATTACTTAGCCAGCCAGCACTGTAGAAGCACAAAAGACAGCACAAAAACAAACAAACCAATCAAAACTCCTAGATTGCTCTATAGAACAAGCAAGTGAAGGGTTAGTTCATGCCAAGGTCATGGTTTGAGGGTGGGGTGATAAGACCTTCTATTCATACACTAAGCTGGGACCCCCCCCTCCCCCTATGAAAACATCAGATGGATGAAAAAGCCAAGTCTTCCGGCTCGTGCTGCAGTCAGGAATGTGATGCTCAACCAACAAACAACACAAAAGATAATGTCATTCGCACAACGCAAAAGCAAGTCCCTACATGGACATGTTTGTGTGTCTGATTGGCAGCACTTCAGTGGGTATCTCTATACCCCAGGATCGATTGGGTCCCGGAGGGAAGCCTTACTGCGACACATCGTTCTGACTCTCAAAGAACGCCAGGACTCTGCGCAACACGTTTTATGATGAAACTCATCGAGGTTATTAATAAGCTTCCTAGGCACCAGAGACATTTGGCGTCCAGTTCCTTACGTAGTACTCTACTGCTCATTATTTTAACTATTTGTTCAGGAACACTGTATCCAAGGGTCACTGCAGAAAAACAATGACACACACACACGTGCTTAATTGCTAAAAGTTGTGGTATTCCAAAAATAAGGAAAAGATGTCTCCAGCCGGCCGGCCAGGGCCCATGTGTTCAGGGGGGAAAAAACAAGAAGAAAAACCTTAATTCCTGTGTCCAATTCATCAAATCCCTGTCCAAGAGATCCCCATCTAAATAGATTTGAAATGGGAACATTCTTCTGGATGGTCTGGTGGTGAATAAATATCTGGCAGATGCCTGTTCTCAGGCCAACACGTCTTCCCACGGTGACCTCCACATGGTTGGCCCGGAGGACAGGAAGCAGAAGTTTGTGGGGGGTGGGGGGGGGGGGGTGGGGGGGTGGAGGTGGGGTGGAAGACACCACGGTGAGGGGCCAAAAGCTATGAGTCCGGGGCACGGATGGTCACAGTCTAGACTAAATGCATTTGGAACAAGTCCTGCCTGGTTCTCCCCCCACACACACACACACACACTTCGCGTGGAAAAGGCTCACTGTAGCTTGAAGCTGCTGGGGGACTCATGAGTGCTCTCTTCATGGATCATTTGGGGCAGATATCATCACCTGGGGGCCGCAGTGTTTTGTGTATACGTTGGCTCAGCAACAAACGCTGTGTTGTGGATCCCAGGTTGAGACCTGTGTCGGGGTGTGATACAGCATGAATCGGTGTCTGTGTGTGTGTGGTTTGTGTGTGTGTGTGTGTGTGTGTGTGTGTGTGTGTGTGTGTGTGTTTGTGTGCAGTCAGTGGGTGGTAAGCAGGTGGTATGCCTGCTGTAGATTGCATCCCCTCCCCCAGGTTTCCATCCGCGGTGAATCCACTGCATTTCACTATAACATTAGTAATGCATTCAGCTTTGTGTTACTATAACATTAGTAATGCATTCAGCTTTGTGTTACTATAACATTAGTAATGCACTCAGCTTTGTGTTACTATAACATTAGTAATGCATTCAGCTTTGTGTTACTATAACATTAGTAATGCATTCAGCTTTGTGTTACTATAACATTAGTAATGCACTCAGCTTTGTGTTACTATAACATTAGTAATGCATTCAGCTTTGTGTTACTATAACATTAGTAATGCATTCAGCTTTGTGTTACTATAACATTAGTAATGCATTCAGCTTTGTGTTACTATAACATTAGTAATGCATTCAGCTTTGTGTTACTATAACATTAGTAATGCATTCAGCTTTGTGTTACTATAACATTAGTAATGCACTCAGCTTTGTGTTACTATAACATTAGTAATGCATTCAGCTTTGTGTTACTATAACATTAGTAATGCATTCAGCTTTGTGTTACTATAACATTAGTAATGCATTCAGCTTTGTGTTACTATAACATTAGTAATGCATTCAGCTTTGTGTTACTATAACATTAGTAATGCATTCAGCTTTGTGTTACTATAACATTAGTAATGCATTCAGCTTTGTGTTACTATAACATTAGTAATGCATTCAGCTTTGTGTTACTATAACATTAGTAATGCATTCAGCTTTGTGTTACTATAACATTAGTAATGCATTCAGCTTTGTGTTACTATAACATTAGTAATGCATTCAGCTTTGTGTTACTATAACATTAGTAATGCATTCAGCTTTGTGTTACTATAACATTAGTAATGCATTCAGCTTTGTGTTACTATAACATTAGTAATGCATTCAGCTTTGTGTTACTATAACATTAGTAATGCATTCAGCTTTGTGTTACTATAACATTAGTAATGCATTCAGCTTTATGTAACTATAACATTAGTAATGCATTCAGCTTTTTGTTACTATAACATTAGTAATGCATTCAGCTTTGTGTTACTATAACATTAGTAATGCATTCAGCTTTGTGTTACTATAACATTAGTAATGCATTCAGCTTTGTGTTACTATAACATTAGTAATGCATTCAGCTTTATGTTACTATAACATTAGTAATGCCTTAAGTTCTGTGTTACTACAACATTAGTAATGCCTTCAGTTCTGTGTTACAATAAAATTATTAATGCCTTCAGTCCTGTTTTACTATAACATTAGTAATGCATTCAGTTATGTGTTACTTTAAAATTGTTTATACGTCAGTAATTCTTTCACAATGTGTCAACAGCTGCAACATGTTTACAACATTACCAACACCTTCAGTGAGACCTGATGAGAATTAGCATTTGTGATGCACATGGGCCTGTCATTATTATAGCAATGTGTAAGGGATAGGAATAGCTTGAGGGTCACCTTGCATTAGTACATGTAGCCGACCAAATCCCCCATAAATGTCAAACTTAAAAAAATGTGTTAAGAAAAAGAAACAACATTCTTCCTTCAACTTTGGTTCACGGGGACTCTTGTGGGAAACATAACCTCCTCGTTAATAAACAATATATGCGTGCATGTGCTGCTTAGTGCAACATAATAAGTCACGGAAATAGTTTCAGTTTATAAATCTGCATTTCAAAGATGGTTAAGTTAATAGTGTACAAAAGAAAACAAATCAAAGAAAAAAAACACAATGAAATGACCCTGAAATTGCCAAAATGTGTCCCTCATCTTCCTGGAAATGCTATGTGAGAGCCAACAGGTTGAAGAGCTAATCCATGTAACCAACTGGGGAGGCTAAATATGGCTTTATGCACAGGCCAGATGTGAGCCGAGGGCAGCTCATTGCACCTGCTCTACGATCAAGATGCTGTACGGGCTATAAAACGCTCCCTACTCCAAACCTTCGTTGGACAACGCTCCTTTGTTTTCCCAGTCAAGCTGGCAAAATCCAGCCCAGCTTGGGTATCCCGCCCAGGAAACGTCTGCAGATGAGACATGCCCGATCCTAAACACAGGCTGAAGCCGCGTCTGTCTCTGCTAGACCCAGCGTTGCTCCAGTCTCCGCTTACCCTTTATTGAAAGACTTTAAGAATGAAGAGATTTTTAATAAATGTCAGGAAACTTGATTTGGGCATTCTGATGTATCATGTGGTGAACTTCATGATACATGCCAACGAAGCCTTAGCCAACCTAGCCTCAATATTTATACGGAAATCGATCTTTGGCGCGTGGTTTTTGTCTGAATGTAGTGGATACAGCGGTAATTCAGTGATGCTGTGTGATGAATGGAAAACAATAAAGGTTGTCCAATCTCAAATGTTAAGTGTTACATTGTGTGGATGAATAATTCATCTATTTTAATGATATACAGAAAGACAAAAATCAGCACATAAATGACCCTGGGTGTTGTTTCAAGTACTTTCAAGTAGTTTATTTCCAAGAGAAGTTAGTGACACAACACAACACAAAAGGTACAAAGATACAGTAATACACAAAGGCTACTCGTATGACTTGGTAGTTCATTTTTTGCTTTTTTTTTTAAGAAACAGTATTGATGCACAGACAAAAAACTGATAAAAAATACGCCACAGCCTCACCAATCAGTTCACCCCCCCGTTTAAAAAGCCCTTAAAAGACACAGAGAAAGTCTGACGAATGGAGAAATACAGTTGTATCTCCTTCATTTTTTTTATAACACAAAGAAACAGGCTACTCAGGTATTTGTACAAATAACACATTATAAAAGTTTGACTGCGGACTGGTCACGGCATGGATTAAGATTAAGAAAAGGATACACATCGACGCACTGGTAAAAATGAAATGTCAAATGATTATTTACATTAAAGACTAATCCACAACACTTGAAAAGGAGTTACATTTTTTAATAAAAAAAAAAAGAATAATTTACATTTCAAGGAACAAATGTGTTATCCATGTGTCAGAAAACATTAACAACGTTAAACCCAAAGGGAGAAAACACTTATTTAAATAAGAAAAATTCAGGTAACTGTTTGAACTTTACTGTGCAAATTCTTTCTCCTCTGAGCTCTTGTAAGAGTAAATGTCGTCTGTACAATATAAAGTAATCTTTTGTCTTTCTGTCTGCGTCTGTTCAAAACGGATAAGGAGTGCATATTTTAGAGCTGAGTGCAATTAGATTGCCTCGTTGTGCATGAAAATCTCTGAGTTTTGGCGGATCATACTTTGACTCGAGCAGCAATAACTGTTCTTTCCTCATACTAAAATATCTGATATAAATTCTCTCGTAGGCTTTCAATCTACAATTCTCTTCCTTTAATCTAATAGTCTTAAATCCATAGACCTAACCACAGTTTGTGACGGCCAGTGATATTGTATTGCTTTCCATCTATTAGCCACGTTGCACAGGGCAACCTTTATTTTGGTAGTGTAAACCCTCAAACATATTAGCTTATCATAACTCGCTTCTCCTCACGTAGTCTGCGTAGTCTATTTGGTTACGGGCCCGGTGGGGGGGGGGGGTTGACAGCAAGCAGAGACCAATGGGGGGGGGGGGGGGGGGGGGGGCGGTGGCGTTGGCCAACTCCAACACTCAAGCAGATAAATATAGCGATGACAGCCCCAGCAGGCTGCCTTGAAACAGGCGGATTAGGGGGGGGGGGGGGGGGGGCGCAGTAACACCCACGTCCTCCCCACACCAGGCACTTGGTTCACTTGTGGTCCCCGTGGTTGACAGCTAAGCTAAGATAAGCCGAAGCTGTGTCTCTTTTGTGAGATAAAAAAAATTAAAAAAGATGAAAGCACCTTTGGGGGGCGCGGGAGACCTTTTGTCGGCGAGGACCCTGCCGTGACGAAGCCGTCAGGCCACGTGGTTCTGGGTGTGTGCACCCATCAGGCCACGTGGTTCTGGGTGTGTGCACCCGTCAGGCGTCGGAGATGCAGCTCTGGATTTTGTCCATCCAGACCAGAGCGGTGGGAGCGTCCGAGGCGCAGAAGTTGTAAACTCTCTTGCTGGTCTTCAGCTGCAGGAGAGACAAACCAGGCACAGGACACATATTTATATACCTTGCATTTTTCGTATGCGATTTACGCACGCACCGGCACGCACGCACACACTCACACACACACACACACACACACACACACACACACACACACACACACACACACACAAACACACACACACATACAGGGCTTGAGGGCTTGTACATCAGAATGAATCCAATACTGCACAGTATTGAGAGGCCTCATGGGGAGAAACTGTAAATATATAGTCATCTAGGCAAACTTTGTTTGGCAACATCTCACTTGAGCAACACCTTGGCCGTTTCAAACACAATCATGTCGTCCCGTATCAAGAAAGAAACTATTCATCACCGAACAATAACCCCAAAAGATAAACGGGACTACAGACAAAGTAACGACCATTCAAATGCTCCTGTGCTACTAAAAACGGCGGTGTTCTTTGCAATGTCTCGTCAGGAGGAACCAGCCCTAATGGCCGGCACTGAACCGTGCACACAGGGAGGGGGGGGGGGACTTACGTCAAAGAAGGCCTTTTCGCTGATATGTTTGGGAGCTCCGATGGTGGGGGCGGCGATCACCACCGACTCCACCTCGGCCAGGTCGATGTGTCCTCTGCAGTTAGTGTCCTCCCCGGTGTCGTAGTATCGCAACTGTAAGGACACACACACACACACACACACACACACACACACACACACGCACACACACACACACAGGCACTCTCAGGTCAGCTGATGGAGGACAGCGTGGCCTTTGAGGCGGTGAAACGGTGTGTTATCCGTGTCACTCACTTGATGCTTTGTGACGTCCAACACAAACCAGCGCGGTTTCCATCCCTTGAGGAGGGCTCCGCGCTTGTACAGGATCCCCTCGTAGGACCTGGGAGGAGGGACACAGAGTGAGCCACAGCACTCAGGACTCGTCGGTCTGGGCCTAGTTCTTCATGCATTCCGACTCTAAATGTCAGCGAGAATTTCAGGAGAACAAACCACCAAGAAGTTTTTAAGTTTTATGTTCTGTAGCGTTACAGGAGGTAACGTGTCATTTACCTCCAGGAGTCTCTTCGAACTTTGTACACGACAACGCTTCAATTAGAAGGTCTAAATAGCAACGTGCCTCAAAGGACTAGCAGTAGCAGTAGTATACAACAGAACTCCCAATTCTTTACAATGCACAGAAAATCACGTTAAAAAAACATTGTCTTTAGGCATGTTTCCCCAAAAGTAAAAGGAAAATGGTAAATGGACTGCATTTACATAGCACTTTTATAGCCCTTTTACCCAAAGCGCTTTACAATATTGCCTAACATTCACCCATTCATGAACACATTCACACATCGACGGCGGCGTCAGCCATGCAAGGCGCCAACCAGCTCGTCGGGAGCAGTTAGGGTCGGGTGCCTTGTTCAGGGACACCTAACCTCGACACCTTGCGGGTGCCAGCCAACCCTCCACGTCCTGAGCTACCGCCGCCCAGTAGTGGCTCCTATTCCTCCGGTCATCACCAGGGCTCGGCCGAACCGCCGCCCCCCCCCCGACGGGTCCCCACCTGTTCTCGTCGTTCTTGGGGGTGAACTGGTGGTAGAGCGTGGCGGCGCGGCGGTTGACCCCGTTGGGGGTGACGGCGCTGCGGTCCTCCCCCAGCCCGCTGTCCGGGAGGTGCATCATGGAGCGCCGCTGGAACGCCTGCAGGCCGGAGGTGGGGATCAGCCCCGAGAGGGACAGGGACTGCTTCCGGAGCTGGAGGACCCCACAGGGACATAAACACACACACACACACACACACACACACACACACAGAGAGACAAAGACACACACACACACACACACACACACACACACACACACACACACACACACACACACACACACACACACACACACACACACAAAGACACACACACACACACACACACACACACACACACACACACACACACACACACACACACACACACACACACACACACACACACACACACACACACACACACACACACACACACACACAGACAGGTATACAAAGGCAGACGCAGACATACAGGCAGGCAGATACAGAGACAAAGACACACAAAGACAGGCACACCGTTTAAACGATTAGTGAAAAGATCAACTGAATACAGATCCAACTTTAATTAGAGGAGTCCATATGTCTCTGGACAACCGATCGACTTCACACTCGGTGGCAGTTACGAGGACAATGGGATATCAGCGTCTGGCGGGGAAAGGTTTGGATGCACAGTTCTCGTCACACAGCATGCTGGGATTATTAGTGCGTTACTACCGCCAACAGTACAACGGTGTAGTATAACAAGATGGGGGGGAACTCTATTAACAGCCCCACCGCGAAACGGCGGTGAATGGACGCACCAAAAACACTGCACTCGTTTTTTGTCTAAATGAGAATCAACGACGAACTGGAGAGATGAAGGAGCTTTTGATGGGTGATTGGTAATTAGGTAAAAAAATTGTGCATCTGCAAGTGTTGGTATGCAGACGCTTACGTTTCCTTCTTGCTTGAGGTCTTCCTGGACACTGGCACGGACCTGCTCCAACGTAGTGTGCCACCTCTCTGGGGACTGGTGCAGCTCGCCCTCTAGCCTCTCTATGTCCTGCACACACACACACACACACACACACACACACACACACACACACACACACACACACACACACACACACACACACACACACACACACACACACACACACACAGAAACCATTTGAATTATTCCATGTTAGACCCTGCGGAGGGAAACAAGACAAAGCCACCCACATCAAGAGCAGAGAGCCCCGGCTCGGTGCTTACCGCCAGCAGCTGGGTGATGGCGTCGGGCTGGGCGCGGCTCACGCTGCTGTAGCAGGGCCACACGATGCGCCTCCTGCTGGTGGAGATGGTGTCCGCCTCGTCGCCCCCGTCCCCCCGCGACGCCATCATCCTGCAGTCGTAGGCCGGCCCGGTGGACAGCGTCTCGTCCGTGAAGAAGTCCCACTTGGCCAGGCTGGGGATGTTGATGATGACCGGCTTCAGGGTGGGCTGCAGGGCGGGAAGGGGGAACGTTTAAGAGACAGGACACGCACATGCACCCGCACACACATACACAGCGAGTGCACACACACCTGCAGCAAGCAAACACACGCACAGCGAATCAAACATTTTCACACACCGAAAACAAAATAACCTTGAAATAGAATAGCAATAAGCAGACGGAACACGATAATCTATCAATATGAAGTACTATTAATGGTAAACGGCCAAAGCAATTGAAGACGCACCACCAATGAAAATAGCTCAAAGAGCTAACTATGGCTCATGGGTTGACCAAGGGTCAAGTGGTGTGATAAAACTGTCTGCCTCTTGTGAATAAAAATAAGTAGGTTGTCCGACCATTGCCAAATCTTTAGGGCCAGTGGGAAAGAATGTGGTCAACATTAGACATTCCTCTGCATGCTAAATCACAACACAGTGTGAGCAGTGCAAACATTAGGTCCTGTTATTGCTGCGCCTATGACGATTTATACACCGTGAAATATGGATACAGACAGGGTATTATTGGCCAGTGGGCAAGCCATCAGCACGACTGGGCCTTCCTGGCGCAAACAACATCCCTATTAGACACACACACACGCTTGTTTTGATTCAGCAATGGGGATGCGCTGTTGCAGGCCATCCAGAGAATTATTCAGAAAAAGGTCATTATACAAGGTCACACATTCGCACATGCACCACACACACACACACACACACACACACACACACACACACACACACACACACACACACACACACACACACACACACACACACACACACACACACACACACACACACACACACACACTTTCGGTTTCATGGGACTCATTCCCCTGACTTTGATGTTCCTGAAGGGGGGCATTATCAAAACAAGAGCCCCCTTCATCCTTTCAAGCAGATGGCATGAATTACCCTTGTTTATTGGAAATGGAAGATCATTAAACTACCAAACTGCTTTTAAATAACTTTTAAATAAAAGAGGGAACATTCATGGGTCATAACACGAGATTTTAAAGAGCTTCGATGAGCTCCGGATCTAGATATCGAAAAACAGACTAACTGGAAAGTCCATATTAGCAGCCAAGCGCTCTTCTGCTAAAACCTAAAGCAGGCAGACCAAACAGTCTGACAAAGCACACGCACACACACGCACACGCACACACACACACACACACACACACACACAAGCCCTCACCTCAGTCTCACTGGGCCGGTACATATAATTGAAGAAGACGGGGCTCTTCCTGTGCATTCGGTTGATCCACTCCCAGATGCACACGCCCCTCCTGGCCTGCTTATCCCCCTTGTCCTCGAACAGCGTGCCTGTGGACGAGGAGGAGTTAGTCATCGGATTGGGGAGGCCATGGTACCCGGGGTGGTCAAACAGGCTGGCCTGCTTGAGTCACCACCATGCAAAGTCACCACTATGCAAAGGCCCCTGGAAAGCAAACATGGTGGTCACTTTGCATGGTGGTGACTCTCTGCCGACGGGTGGACGATCGTGTGTGTGTTAGTGGCAGACTGTGAGTCACTTATAGTAACGTGCTTGGAGCAACCAGCGTTTGGAAAAGCACGAGATAAGCGCCATTATCTCTGAACGCAATCCTGCAGGAGTGAACAATTTCTAAGGAAAACATAGGCAAATGCAATTACCCTTCCTTGATTGGCCGAGGTAATAGCCAAGCGACTGTGAAGTCATTTGGTGAAGAGAGATTGTGGTTCTCTCTACTTCATGGTCTAGAGGTGCCATGGCTATCTCTAGCCAAGGTAATGCTCCGTTGGGGGCATAGCTTGACTAATAACTCTTTCTCCATCGCTCCCAGTGAACAAGAAAGTCAACTTAAATGATATGACTCCAAAGTATTACAACAAATGTATTCATTATGATTAGATTATAGATAACAGACTTGCAAGAGAGGTAAAACGGCTCTCCGGATAGTTTGGAAGACGAAAGCTATGTTTTGTGATTGCTATCTAAGCCACATAACCTCCCAAAGCCCCGGGCCTTGGCCTTAGCACAGCTCACTGACCGTGCTCTAGGCGCTCGTAGTCAGAGTCCAGCAGGAAGTTCTTGAACCGGTTGGAGATGTGATGGTACGCCAGGAACTTCACATACTGCTGATTGAACTCAAACTCCAGAGGATGCTGGTCCAAAAGCTGGAACAGAGAACAACAGGGGGGGGGGGGGGGGGGGGGGGGTGGGGGGTTACTCATCAAGATATCACACTGAGCTCATCCCATGCACCGTGGCCACGACGGTGACTTGCACAGAGAAAGACCGAGGGAGGGGTGTGTGTGTGGGGGCGGCGGCGGGGGGGGGGGGTTACTCATCAGAGATTGGACTGAGCTCATCCCGTGCACTGTGGCTACAATGGCGACTTGTGCATAAATCTCCAAAGACGGGGCCCAATTAGAAGCAGGAAAGTACTGCCGCTGCGGCCAGCACACAGGGCGGGGTGCGGGAGGGGAAGGGGGGGGGAGGGGGGGGGGGGGGGTGACATCATGCCTCTAAAGAAACGGCTCCAGAACTATTATGTCCGTCCCGAGGGGAGACCACTGGCTGCTCGGGGGCCACCTGGGTCCATTGGCAAAAACAACAGCTGGTTCAGAGATGAAGTACTTCTATTTTCAGAGCAGGATCGCCCCCCCCCTCCGGGCTATGGTTGTCCAGAACCCCTCGGCCGCGGGCCAGGCGTCCTCAGCAGCCAGGGGCGTCGCCTTCGACGAGACCAATGTCAAAACTATGTGTTGATGTCAGTGTTGGGGAGTGAACTCCCAGCGCCACCCGAACCCCACGGCACCGTGGCCTCCACAGTCAGCAGTACCCCCTCTCACCCTTTCCCGCCATTGCAGCCCCCGCCTCTTCTCACTCCCCCGTCTCTCTCTCACTCTCTTCCACCAACCCTCGACCCCCCCCCCCCCCCCCCCCGTTGCTCCGATCTCTCTCTCTCTCTCTCTCTCTCTCTCCCTTGCCCCCCCTCTCTCTCTCCATCCTCTCGCCGCCCTCTCTCCCCTCTCTCTCCATCCTCCCTCTCTCTCTCCCTCCCCTGCCCCCCCTCTCTCTCCATCCTCCCTCTCTCTCTCTCCATCCTCCCTCTCTCTCCCTCCCCTGTCCCCCCCCTCTCTCCATCCTCCCTCTCTCTCTCCATCCTCCCTCTCTCTCTCTCCATCCTCCCTCTCTCTCCCTCCCCTGTCCCCCCCCTCTCTCCATCCTCCCTCTCTCTCTCCATCCTCCCTCTCTCTCTCTCTCTCCATCCTCCCTCTCTCTCCCTCCCCTGTCCCCCCCCTCTCTCCATCCTCCCTCTCTCTCTCCATCCTCCCTCTCTCTCTCTCTCTCCATCCTCCCTCTCTCTCCCTCCCCTGTCCCCCCTCTCTCTCCATCCTCCCTCTCTCTCTCCATCCTCCCTCTCTCTCTCCATCCTCCCTCTCTCTCTCCCTCCCCTGTCCCCCCCCTCTCTCTCCATCCTCTCCCT
This sequence comes from Gadus chalcogrammus, assembly GCF_026213295.1. Lineage (NCBI taxonomy): Eukaryota > Metazoa > Chordata > Actinopteri > Gadiformes > Gadidae > Gadus > Gadus chalcogrammus. Next base: position 10,134,151 of record NC_079425.1, on the reverse strand, counting down.
CTCTCTCCCTCCCCTGTCCCCCCCCTCTCTCTCCATCCTCCCTCTCTCCCCCCAGCCTCTCTCCATCCTCCCTCTCTCTCTCTCTCTCTCCCCTGCCCCCCCTCTCTCTCTCCATCCTCCCTCTCTCCCCCCAGCCTCTCTCCATCCTCCCTCTCTCCCCTCTCTCTCCATCCTCCCTCTCTCTCTCCCCTCCCCCCCCCTCTCTCTCCATCCTCCCTCTCTCTCTCTCCATCCTCCCTCTCTCTTCCTCCCCTGTCCCCCCCCCTCTCTCCATCCTCCCTCTCTCTCTCCATCCTCCCCCTCTCTCTCCCTCCCCTGTCCCCCCCCCTCTCTCTCCATCCTCCCTCTCTCCCCCCAGCCTCTCTCCATCCTCCCTCTCTCTCTCTCCCTCCCCTGCCCCCCCTCTCTCTCTCCATCCTCCCTCTCTCCCCCCAGCCTCTCTCCATCCTCCCTCTCCCTCTCTCTCTCTCTCTCTCTCTCCCTCCCCTGCCCCCCCTCTCTCTCTCCATCCTCCCTCTCTCCCCCCAGCCTCTCCCCATCTCCCTCGCTCTCTCTAATAAAAAACCCAGGTTTAAAAGCACACCCAAGCCTCCCGTGAGCCCTCCAAACACCCCCAGACCCCAATTTTCCACTTAGAGAGGAAACACGCGATAGAGAGAGATATTGAAAGGGATGCTGAAGACATTGCTGGGTGCTGAGCTCTGGGTTCCTGCACACACACCATCTGGGCAACAGGCTCAGGCCCCTTCCCCCCCCCCCCCGCCTCGGCCCACTCGCTCGTTGAAAACGACCGAGCCAAGGCGGGGGGATCACAGAGTGCAAAAAGCAAAACCAAATGGACACACAATGACAGCTGAATTAACCCCCGCCCTTCTCTCTCTCTCTCTCTCTCTCTCTCTGCCTCACTTTTTTTCACTATGGTGGAATGCAATGATTTCATGGGGGAGCTATGGATGGGGCGAGGGGGATTTGTGGGAGGATCCGGGGGGGTTATTGGGGCTTCGCAGGAGGGGTGCGGAGGGGTTGCTTGATGGGCTATACTATGGGGATCAGGGGGCATGGAGGGAGGGCGAGGTGCTTCACCTGGTGGACACAGTCCAGGAACTGCAGGAAGATGGGCGTGAAGCCGCTGCCCTGGCTGCCGGGGCTCAGGTTGCTGCGCTGGCTGAATTTGTGGCCGAAGGAGAGCCACTCTTTCTCCAGCAGCACCTGGAAGCCCTCCAGAGTCCTGTAGAAGGGATCGCTGAGCAGCTGCACCAGAGACACCACCTGCAGGGAGGAGGTGATGGAGGAGGGAGGAGGGAGGGAGAACACGGCGTCAAGCAGCGTAAAAAAACACTGATGGGTCAATCACGAACACAACCTCGGGCTGTCAAGTTGATGGGAGACAACAGGAATCATCAGATTACTGCTGGAGATAACCGATGATAAAACCGTGTGGTTCTTATTACGCTCGCTCCGCCAGCAGCGCTTCACTTGATGGATTCAAACTGGATGCTATCGCTCAATGTTTCCAGTGTGCGCTCCAGTGTTTGGTGCTGACGTGTTTCCAACACTAACAACCCAAGGCCCAGAACCAACTCTCAACACGCAATGCACAGTGCATTACCTGGGTAACAACAACAAGATTCTAGCATAATGAAATATAATTTGATTCAATTTCATAATCGGTACCACAAGGGATTCTTAAACCAATTTAATTTTTAGTTTTATTTTTTCAAACAAAAAAGGCCCTGATTGGAATGAAAAGACCTTAAGATGGTGGGAGGAGGAGCCACACTACTGGAGTACGGTAACATGGTTACAGCAGCTTCTAGGAGCAAGATCTTTAGGTTCTCCATGTGAAAATCACCTAGAGAACAGTGGGGACCTTCTTCTGCTTTTCAAACAGCAGCCCGGGGCCATACCGACATGTAAACACGTTCAAAGGACACATGATTGTTGCAACACAGCTCTCCCAACCCAACAGGTCAATGTGGAAAATATGTGGAAAATATGAGCTCACTGGGCAAAAATGGGAAATATGCCACGTGAAGCATGGAAATGGATACAGACAATTTACGGGGATCAAAACAAGCTTTTGTTTGCATGCATGCCTTGAAAGCAAATCCCAAAATATTTCTATGATTATAATCGGCCCGCATCTGCCACAGTGGGGGTGGGCGAGGGCAACACCAAACTAAAGAGTTGGAGAATTGCCATTTATATTGTCAAATTCTATGTGAATAGCATACAATCAAATAATCTAATTACGGAGAATCCTGATGCACAGTTTATTATTACAAATATAAATATATGCAATAATCCTAAATCATTTGGGAGATGCTATCATCCAGAGTGACAAATGGGAGGGGGTTGGACTGTAAATCGACGTAATCTAAGGATTCCTAAAGTCTGGACTAGAGGAATTGAACCTGGTCAATTTGGGGTTAGGAGCATCTGAGTAACTACACCATGACCCTACCCCCCAGTTTATGGACAAAGATGAACCACTGCCTTCTTCAGAGTCTTATGTCACCCAGCAACGCAGTATCAGAGGGCCGTACCGTTTGGGCGATCAAACCGTCTCTCCTTTACTTTGTCGTACCGATTCTGCCAATTAGGCGTGAACGTGCCTCACCCATTAACTTAATCAACAGCAGTATCATGTTGGTCTTTGTGATGAGACACTGATGGGTAAAGCAGTTGAATGACGATGCACACTGCACAGTGTTTTTGGTCACCGGCTCCGTACTGATGTGACTTGATCAAAATAATGAAAGATGCAGGTGTGAAAACTTATAACGCAAGGGAGCGTTATAAATAAAACCTCTTTTGAAGAATCGCTACAACAAAGTCACTTCGAACAAATGACAATGGACACGTATGTTTTGCCCGGAGAGGCGCTTACGATGGTTCAATCATGGATTCTGGTGGTGTCCTTTAATTGCCCCTGTTTGGGTACAGGGTGTGGTGTGAGCGCTACGGTTTGGGGCAGCAGACAGAGATCAGTATGTTTAGTATGGCCCTCACCTGTGTGGTGATGTCCCAGCCGTCCTCCAGGCTGAGAAGAACCGAGGAGCCGGTGTCCAGCAGATCCACCAGCAGCAGGGCCAACTCTAGGATCTTGTGTAGCTGTGGGGGGACCACACACACACACACACACACACACACACACACACACACACACAGGCCGACAGAAAGACAGACAGACACACACACACACACAGAACAATAAGTCTATTGTCTGCATTCAGTGCTATTTTCGGGGTGCGATGGCGAGGCCCGGCTTGGCATTCCCACAGATCATATTGTTAATGTTAACGTGAGGGCAGGGGCTCGAGGGGGTCAGCCAGATAACCGGCATGATAAGGCCCCCCACTGGCTGCGCTGCCCTGGGCCTGTGTCCACTTCCCTTGGGAACCAGATAGTGGATTTAGTGTGAAAGTCTCACACACACACACACACACACACACACACACACACACACACACACACACACACACACACACACACACACACACACACACACACACACACACACACACACACACAGGATGAGCAGCAGCCAGAGCCCTAGTGCAGTCTGGGACTTTCTTTTTTACGAAGCTCTCACGCCAACATCGTCTACGTCTGCCACGGGCGAGGAAAAGCCCCGGAGGCTGTATGCGGTCAACACACGCCTTCATAGCAAAGTGCTCTCAAAGTAATGTCCGATGTCCATGCACTAATTGGATCTGCGTCTATGTGTGCGGAAGGTCTCACCTGTGAGATCCACTCAGACTCCTCCAGGGCTCTGAGGAAGGAGTCCTCCGCGTCCGAGGAGGTGGCGCTGGGAACGCACGCCCTAAGCAGCTTCTTGAACGCCGCCTTCACCTGTCGTGTGTCCGCAAAGTCCACCGGCACCAGCTCACAGTTCAGCGACGAGTCCATCTTCAGGCCCTGCCGTGAGGAGACAAAGGAAACACTTGAACATACTTATAACAGATGAATGCATAGATATATGCGTTGTATGTATATAGCCGACTACATGATACAAAACTAAGTATTGCTGCTGGCTCCCATGGAGTGACAATGTACCTTGGCAGGGGTAGATACATTTTATTCTTCTGGACCTATTGAGGAAATAGCTATCTCTGATGTTGACGTCTAAAGCGGTCATAAAAGGAACGATTAGAGCCGTCGCTTAAGATGAGAGGTTTATGATGAATCTACAAAGCACCCAATCAGTCTTGTTGAATTCTTCAGACGGAAAAAAGGCAACTCGTCATTCTTGAGCGACCTATGTCACGTGCAAGTTTAAATCAAATGGAGGTCATCGCTCAAAACTGTTCACAGCGATAGACATGACGTGGAGGAAAAGCATCTCCCAACATTTAATTTAAGAGTTATTGGTTTTCAACTCCTTTACTGTCAGTATGGTTATGTGCCGCTGACGTCAAGTTGTATTCAGATTCGGCAAGGCTAGCTAAGAAAACAATTAAAAGGAAATAATAATACCGCCACTTACAATATAATGTTTCAGACACATAATAATAATTGACAAAAATAAGAAGACCACTAAATCTGTTTGACTAAAACCGTGGAAGAAGCTGCTCCCGACGATGTTAACATCCCCAATCCCGTGAAACCCAAATCTCTCTAGACGCCCATTTCCTCTGCCGTACCCTTAGATGAGACTTCTCTCCGAAGATGTAGAATGCCGCCTGTTGCTTGAGGAGCTGAGCCTGAAGGCCGCTGCTCCCTGCAGGGGGCGCCAGATCCTTCCCGGCTATCCTGGCACCCTGCTCACCCGGCGATTGGAGCTGGCTGGGACGACTGCTAGAGCGAAGGCTGGCCCAGACACCTGTAGGCACAGAACACAGAAAGACTCTCACACCACTTGGTCTAGCCACGCTACGCATGAATATCAAGTTATTTATATTTCTGCTGTTGTTGTTGTTCGTTTAGCATCAAGGTCCAAATGAACAACACATGTCGTGCTAAGTTCATGCTGCATGCACATCAGCAGCACCAGCGATTGTGTAAACACCATCATTCTTTCGGGCCATCAAAACCAAGTGTTGGGTGCTGGGGATATTGAAAGCAGAGGTTATAGGAATTTGTTAGCAGGATTAGCCAATAGGGTTAGAGATCGTTGGTGGCTATCACATTTGATTAATAGCATGCAGTCATTATCGCAGTGACCTAAAGTCCATATATTTTGTTGTTTGTTGTATATTGTTCAGCCGAATATTAGGTCTGGTTCAAGTATTTGCATAATCTGAGCAAAGATAGCAAAAAAATAAATAAATAATGAAAGCTAAATCTGAAGAAGTGAAATAACATTTTGATTTTTGCGTCCAATCATAGGATTACAGAAGTTGCAAGAAAAATGTGCCAAAAACACAATCAATAACTAGAATTTACACCCATAATACAATTATACAAAGGTTTAAAGCTGATTGTGCATCACAATTTTTAAATTTAAACGAGAAAAACAAAAGAGGACAATGCCGTCCCCCTGATGATAAATTTTCAGCCACGAATTAAAAAAACAACAAAAAAAAAACATTTATTTGGTGATGGTTTTTTGTACCGGTTAGAAATATATGTGGTGAAGTTACAATGATTGTTATAATAATTGATTGCATGAATGGTTTATCAAATAATACCTACGGTAATTGAAATAAATCACATCATTGTTATTTTACAATGGAAACACACCTAAATCCGCATCGGTCGAGGAAAAGTCAGTTTCATCTATGAGGCGAAAACTTCTCCCTGCTTTCCTCGTTAGCACCTGAGCCAGCCTCATGTTTGGTCTATCCGACACACACTTGAATTAAATTATATTGGTCATCTACCAGATACGCAAGCGAACCCCAGGGGCTAGCAGCCGGACAGATGAGTCCATCTTCCAGCTAACTGGGTTCCAGCTAAACGTGAATCACCTCACCAATATGAGCCAAGATATTAACAATAGAGAGGACGGACGCCACAACAAAGGAGCTCCTAAACCTATGCTTAAACCACAGCTTCCACACAGAGCACCAGCAGTCACTCATTATTAGCCCAGCGCTGCTGAAATCTCAACACATACGTACGTGTATGTAAGTGTTCACACACTTGCACACATATGCATGCACTCAGTGTGTGTGTGTGTGTGTGTGTGTGTGTGTGTGTGTTTGTCTGTGTCTGTGTGTGTGTGTCTGTGTGTGTGTCTGTGTGTGCGCTCGCGCGCGTCAAAGCTCTTGAAATTGGTTGCAATGAATGCACAAATTTAGGTTGGAGGATAAATGTGTCGTTTAGAGAAGTGAAAGGGAAAAAGTTTTGAGCATGGGTTATCACATGGACTGTTAATAAGAGATGTGAAATGACAAAGGTTGAGCATGGGTTATGACATGGACTGTTACGAAGAGATGTGAAATGACAAAGGTTGAGCATGGGTTATGACATGGACTGTTAAGAAGAGATGTGAAATGACAAAGGTTGAGCATGGGTTATGACATGGACTGTTAAGAAGGCGGCGATGGGGAAGCACCGGTGTCACTATACCTTGATTTTGGGCTGTTCCCTTACTGGCAGACTTTGGGTTTGAGTGATTGAATAGTTTATCCCTGTACCCAAGCACTGGGGAGGGGTTGGGTGTTTACAGGGAAGGGAAGAGAAGGAGAGGACAGGAAAGATAGTAACATGAAAATAAAAGGAGAACAAAAATAAATCAAAATTGGGAAACACACAATGACATAGGAATGCGTATTGAATGCCATGTTGAATATTGTTGACCAAAACGATGAGACAGATCGGAGTTCCCCAGTCATGACGGAACTCCTATTTCCCGTGATTTGTGATAAAGTAGTACGAGGGGTCCGTTTTTCAACCCAGTAGAGCGAATGAAGTGGCATGCAACACTGATGATGGGGGTTGATGGAATGTGATAATAAGAGGGTGACGATTCCCGGCATCCAGGAAGAAAACAAACATGAGGGAGTTTGCTAGGACTTAGTATACATTTTAATAGAATCAAACAGAGTAAGAAAGAGAAGGACAGGTTCTTTGCCTTCCAAATTAATGCATCCTCCAGTTTCTCATTAGAACAGTCCAGGAAACTAAAAAACACACCCCACGAATTAGGGGTGAACCCTCTTTACGCTGCTATGTCTAAAAAAACATACCTTCAAGACCACACTATCTTGATAGGTCTGCAGGTTAAGGTCCTTGCACATTCAATTTTCATTGCGTTTCTTTCCTACATCAATAAAATCAATAAAAATCACTGAGCTGACAGCGCTGTACACACACAACGTGATTTCCATTTTGCGAAGAGATGTTTTTCAATAAAAAAATGTGGATTTCTGATTATCCTTCGTCTACATGCATCTTTGCATGTTTCTTTCTATCTTTTTGAGTCGCTGTAAACAGAGACCAGTGAAGTCCCTAAACTAGCTTTACTTTGGAGAAGACGGAATGATGTATTTTACCCTTGCTTTACTGATGAACCTGGACAATCTCATCTGCGTCCGCTGACTCCGGCTCATTTGGTCAAAGGCTAAATAGGTTGATTAAAGGAAAATGGCACTGTGCGTCTCCTTCAACTACGGGTAGGTAGAAAATATCCTTATTTCCCCAAGAGTGTCCATTAAAAAAGACTCAGGCTAGTAGCTCTAAACTTTAGAGTTTAGACTCATACATGAGACAGGGATTTGTATTAGTATATTACATTTGCTGTGTATGTGCACAGTACTGTATTGTTTGCGTCTTTGAGACCAGCGTACTGGTGCACTCTGCCTCAAATCACTTGAGAGATCGTGTTTTTGCGTATCGATTTCACATTTTGTTCTGAAAAGACTTGTTGTGCCCCCTACTTGTCCTTTGGCGAGGTCTACCCCCAATGTGTCCGAGTGGCGTGGCGGAGGAGGAGAAAGCGGCAGCATCACTCACCCCCCCTGGTGAAGCTGTTTGAGAAGGGGATATCTAAATGGACAGGGGCCATCTTTGGTATCCTGGACGTCCGCCTTTCACTACCTGAACACACAACACACACGCACACACACACACACACACCACAATAAGCACAACAAACATTCCCCATGTGAATTGAGCACTACACACAAACACACCATATGAGGGATGGTGATGCGGTCCGGGGCCATAACAACACAACATGGCAACTGGGGAAGGCAAATCTTGAAGAATGGTCTTCGGTCTGTTGTAGGGACGTAAGGTGTTTGTTTACAACTCTGTACCACTGATTTACAGCTGAAAGGCAAACTGGATTGAGATGCATGGTAAAGCCCTTTTGGCTCAGACTTTGAAATCCTACCGGCGACATGGTTTAAAGCTGCGGCTGATGAGATGGACAGGCTGGGAATCCTCTTTCCCTATTAGGTGGACGTTCTCCTGATCCTCCCTGGCCTAGAGAAATAGGATCTTTGGCGCTATTGATCCATTGGAAGACGTTTTATGACCCAGTTTGCATGAATAGAGTGGAGTTGGGTATAAGGTTGAAACATAATGTGTCCGTGCATCTGTTTGCATGTCTGTGTTTGTGTGTTTGTGTCTGTATGCATCTACGCATGTGCATGTGTGTTTTTGTGTAAGCAAGGGAACGTTTGTGCGTGCGCATGTGTGCTTGTGTGCACATGTGTGCGCATGTGTGCGAATGTGTGCGAATGTGTGCTTGTGTGTGTGTGTGTGTGTGTGCATGTGCGTGTGCGTGTGCGTGCGCGTGTGCGTGTGTGCGTGTGCGTGCGCGTGTGCGTGCGTGCGTGCGTGCGTGCGTGCGTGCGTGCATGCGTGCGTGCATGCGTGCGTGCATGCGTGAACATGTCAGCTTCCTGGCACTCGCCTAAACACAAGTACAATATGTTGACAAAATAGGTTTAGGTCAGCATAGATAGATGAATAAGAGCCACGACCCCTTATTGTCCTGTTCCTCTTACATAAGCCTGAAATTGTAAAACACTTCCTTCCTAGACAAAGTAATGGACCTAATAATATATATATATATATAAATATATCTGCCTCTGTCTCTCCCTCTCTCACAGACACAGAGCCAATATGACTGCACATAAGATAAGTGTCTGATAACACACTGAGGAAGATGACAGAGGAAAAAACATGCTGGTAAAACAAAAGAGCCACAAAACACGGCTTAGCGATACGGCACAATAGTTTCAAAATCTCAAGTTTGCAATCTTTGACTAGACTCGCGCCAACTGGATGGCGGTAGACTGCAAAGGATCAGAATGGCAGAAGGATACACACACACACACAACACAACATTGTTATCTGAGTATTTGTCTCCAGATCATAGTAGGTAACTGACCTACCACGCACAGACATAAATATAGTGTCTGAAACCAAAGTGCACTTAAAGAATTCTGTTCCGCAGTAATACGAGAATCACATCCAGGTCTTGGCTTATATTAAATGCTGAATTGTCCTCAACATACTTGTTCAGGGCAATATCCTCATATTATAAGACCAGGGGTAAAAACATCCCGCCCAGGTTGCTAATGTTAAGAAGGAAGGACATTTCAAACTTCTTTAAAACTACTAAAAGTAGTAAACATCAGTGTTTGAATGACCTAAACCCTCCTACTGACAAGCTGATGATTCTTACAAAGTATTGCTTTGGACCTTATTATCCAAGGTGCCATATTGCTTTGCTGGGGGGGAGGGGACTTTCTCAAACCATTGGAGAAACCATGACAACTCAATTAAAATACAATCAAAATGCTACCTGGTTGGGAAACCGTACAGCAAGAACAGAAAATAATAAATTGAGCTGTCGTCATGTTTTCCCCAAAGATTGTAGGTTTACCTAACTAATAAGGCCACTAGGTGAACAAGGTGTCTTGAGGTGTTTTCCGACTCATGAATGCATGAGTGACTTCAATACGTTGTTGTTGTTACCTGGTGTACCTGGTGACAGTCCGATCTGGGAGCGGTTGGATAGCGTGTTGTTGCCGTTCATCTTGAAGTGGACTGGAACGGAGTCAAGGATGGCCTGCAGGTACTTCTCCTGTTCTAGACTACTGGAAGACTCGGAGGATGAAGTAGTGGCTGCAGACAGAGGTTGAGGCCATACACAATCAAAAACAATGGTCAAATGAAATAGCAATGATGCAGATGCATAGTTAGGACGCAAGGATACAGCCACGAAAAGCAAAAGGGTTAAACTGTTCAAGTCTAGGTACTATTCTGCTTATAGCGGTCGTGCAGTCACGTGATTGGCATGAATCCATCAACAGGGTGGTCGGCTCGAGATGAAACGATCTTGAGTGAAGGCCAACATTTAACGGTCCGTTATCGCACCCTAGATACAGCGTTGTGTCCTGGTGCATTCCTGGTTCCTTCTGAACTAAATGAAGCGTATGTGAGGTGTGTGCGTGGCGAGGCGGGGGTGCGTACTTGTAGTGGAGGGGTTCTGGGACTTGAAGAGCCCCACCACACTCTTGCCGTGGAAGCCCCCGGAGCGCAGCAGCAGGGCCTTGGAGCGGGGGTGCTTCCAGCACACCACGGGCAGCCGGTTGTGTCTGTAGCAGCGGGCCACCTTGTGCAGGCTGCTGTCCTGCACGGCCTGGGGAACCACCAGCAGCCCCGGGTAGCTGGGACACACACACAGACACACACACACACACACACACACACACACACACACACACACACACACACACACACACACACACACACACACACACACACACACACACACACACACACACACACACACACACACACACACCCCATGTCAACATACAGTATAAAACATCTAGTAGGGCCTAAAAAAGAAAAAGTTTGGTTCCTGTTGGTTGTCAGTTGAGGTCATGGGTAGGTAGGGAATTTATTTTATTTTTTTATTTTATTTTTTTCCAGCGGCAGCGAATGATAGTTAGGTTGTTTTCATTTAAAAATGAGAAAATTCGCTCATCCATTTTTTTTTCTTCTTCTTTTTTTAAAGCTCATAGAATAATTTGGGTCGCACATAAATAGACAGGGTCGGTCGGAAACCGGAACCAAACATTATTTTTTTTTAGGCCTAGTATATGAGTAAGATGATAGTATCATGAAGAAATCAATCGTAATACTCGTTATTTTTATTAGTAGGAGTATTAATAATAATAACAATAAAATATATATATACAATTTGTTGGAATTAATTATAATTCATAATAATAAATATATGTGTAAGGGATAATGTATAGAATGCCGGTAATTATCGGGAAAATAATACCCGACAGGGCGAACAGGACAGCCACTCGAACCGGAGGCGTCTTGCTTCGCCCTTAAGGGGCTTATTTTCGATAATGACCGGCGATGTTCTATACATTATCTCGCTTATTACACGGCTACTTGCCAAAACGAAATACTAACTTCACTAGGTGTGTCTTTTTACAGTTTATTTGTTACCAGCATTCGTAGTGTTGATCAGCAGAGAAATAGTCCACTAAAGACGTTGACGTCGCTAAGCAATTGAAGACGCTGGGGTTGACAAGTTACCAGACTACTTGCAGAGTACGGTAATACAAAAGACGGCAAAAAATGCACTTTCCTTGACAGCGGAAATGATATGCTTAGCAACGGTGAATTATCCAAAATAATTCACTGCCGGAAGTTGCGAAGGGGCAGTGCCAGTTCCACGGCATTGAGAAGAGCCGTGTAATAAATCTATATAATGACATCATTCTTATGAACTGCTTCTGATCACATTGTGATACTAATGATGAATATCATCCGTATCTTTGGCAGGATGGAGCATGTGCTGATGATTGTTCCAAATAAATGAAGGGCGAAGGTGAGGCGTGTTAAAGGTTTACTTACTTATATTGTCAGGTATGTGTATGAGGAATGTATGATACGGGTATGTGGGTTTAATGTGTGTGTGTGTGTGTGTGTGTGTGTGTGTGTGTGTGTGTGTGTGTGTGTGTGTGTGTGGGGGGTTAGTGTGTGTTTGAGGGGTGTGTGTGTGAGAGAGGAGTGTGTGTGTGTTTGTGAGGTGTGTGTGTGTGTGTGTGTGTGTGTCTGTGTGTGTGTGCATGCATACCTGCACGTGTGTGTGTGTGTGTGTGTGTGTGTGTGTGTGTGTGTGTGTGTGTGTGTGTGTGTGTGTGTGTGTGTGTGTGTGTGTGTGTGTGTGTGTGTGTGTGTGGGCGGTGTGTGTGTGTGCGTGTGTATACGAGTGGTGTGGCTGTGTGTGCGTTTGTTACCAGCATTCGTACTGTTGGTCAGCAGAGAAATAGTCCACTAAAGACGTTGACGTCGCTTAGCAGCCGAAGACGCTGGGGTTGACAAGTTACCGGACTACTTGCGGAGTGTTACGAAAGATGAAAAAAAATGCACTTTCCTTGACAGCAGTCATTCACCGCCGCAAGTTGTGAATGGCCCATGCAAGTGAATGGAGCGTTCCACGGCATTGAGATGAGCCGTGTAATAAATCTATATAATGACATTATTCTTATGAACTGTTTCTGATCATTTAAAAAAAAAAAAACTTTTTACCATTTTGTACACATTTGAACTGTTTAAACATGTGAAAGAGGCTACTCATTGTAAGGGGCACACTCTAGTCCTGGTTATCACAAAGGGCCTCAATGTTTCTGATCTCTCTGTGACTGATCCTTCCTTGTCTGACCACTTTTGTGTTTTCTTTAACATATCTTTTATTCCAACAAAATCAAATACTGTCAAAAAACGGTATTTCAATGAAGATTCTAATTTAATTTTTAAAAAGGCCATCTCCTTGCTACCACCTCTCAACCCATGTTCTGCTGATGATCTTGTAGAAAATTTAATGTGAAAATTTTGAAAGTCATAGATGTTATAAGGTTAAAACGATTTCTGGAAAGCAAAAGGCACCCTGGAGAAAAGCTGCTTCTGTAACAGCACAGAAAAAAGAATGCAGGAAGGTTGAACAAACTAAAACAAACTTCATATTCACCATGATATCTATAAAGAGAGCCTCCGTGCCCTACAATTTAGACTTAAAAAGTGCTAGAGAAACATTTTTCTCCAATATCATTAAAACCAACACTAATAATGCAAAAACCCTATTTGCAGCTGTTGACAGACTGACCAACCCCCCAACACAAATTCCACCTGATCTCTATTCCACGCAGAAATGCAATGAGTTTGAAGCTTTTTATACTGATACAATTGAAGGCATCAGACGCGCCATCAATATCTCCACTTCAAGCAAAAATGTTGGACTACCACCCTGTTCAGGCAAAAGTAACGTGGCAAGGATGGCATGCTTTAATGTTATAGACTATCAAACTCTTGTGGAAACTGTGACACAACTAAAGCCATCAACCTGTTGCCTTGATACTTTACCTACCAACCTCTTTAAGAATGTTTTCGACTGCCTAGCAGTAGACATATTGCAGATAGTTAACAACTCTCTCCAGTCAGACCAATTTCCCAAAAGCTTTGAAAACCCTTTTAAAAAAGCGGAGCCTAGATGCCTCTATAATTAACAACTACAGACCAATATCAAATCTACCCTTCATAAGTAAAATCATTGAGAAAGTTGTCCTCCAGCAACTTAATCACTTCATGGCATCAACTGGTTGCTATGACACCTTCCAATCAGGATTTCGACCCCTGCACAGCACTGAGACCGCCCTTATTAAAGTTGTAAACGACATCCGTCTTAACACAGACTCTGGCAAAACCTCAATACTAATGCTACTTGACCTCAGTGTTGCATTCGACACTGTAGACCATATATTACTTCTGGACAGGTTAGAAAACTGGGTGGGGCTTCAGGCACAGTCTTAAATTGGTTCAGGTTCTACCAACAAAATAGGAACTACTTTGTTTCCATTGGCGACTTTGTATCAGAATCAACCAACGTGACATGTAGAGTCCCACAAGGTTCGATCTTAGGACCCTCTTTATTCAACATCTACATGCTCCCACTAGGGCAAATCATGCAAAATAACAATAATGACCATCATTGCTATGCTGATGACACGCAAATCTATGTATCGCTATCACCAAATGACTATCGGCCCATAGATCTGCTGTGCCAGTGCATTGAGCAAGTGAAAGAATGGATGTGCCGAAATTTCCTTCAACTAAATGAGGACAAAACAGAGATAATTGTATTTGGTTCTAAAACGGAAAGGCTTAAAGTAACCCAACACCTTCACTCTCTGTCCCTGAAAACCTCAATCAAAGCCAGAAATCTAGGGGTTATCATGGATTCAGATTTACATTTCGACAGTCACATCAAATCAGTTAAGAAATCGGCATATCATATTATCACCTTAAAAATGTAGCAAGACTTAGAGGGCTCATGTCCACCGAAGACTTACAAAAACTGGTACATGCCTTTATCACTAGTAAGCTTGATTACTGCAATGGTCTCCTTACAGTTCTCCCAAAACAAACTCTGAGGAAGCTTCAGCTTGTTCAGAATGCTGCTGCTAGAAGTCTAAATTTTTTTTAATATATTACACTAATTCTGAAATCGTTACATTGGTTTCCTGTAGGTCAGAGAATTGATTTTAAAATCATGTTGCTAACCTATAAATCCCTACATGGTTTAGGCCCAAAATATTTAACTGATATGCTTCCACTACATAAGCCTTCTAGACCACTAAGATCCTCTGAGACCAATCTGTTAATTATCCCCAGAATAAACACGAAACATGGGAAAGCAGGATTTAGTTACTATGCAACAAATAGCTGGAATAAACTCCCAGAGGATTTAAGACTTGACCCAACACTGAGCACCTTTAAAACAAGACCGAAGACTTTTATGTTTGCTTTAGCTTTCTGCTAAATCTTAAATACATTGCACTTTCTAAAAAGCTTTTTTAACTTTCCTTTAATTTCTATTTTAATACTAAAATGCCTTTTTAACTTTCTATTTTACCCATTTCTTTGCATATGTTTTCTTTTACTTATCTATTATTTTATTTTATTGTATGACAATGTTTATATGTGAAGCACTTTGAGTCTGCCTTGTGTATGAAAAGTGCTATGTAAATAAAGTTGCCTTGCCTAGTAGTAGCGCTTTATTTTTTCAGTGTCAGAGAATTCTGAGAAATCTGAATGCTGACTAAATTCTCAGAATTATGAAACTGCAAATTATTGAATGTGGGCTCTGATTCTGAATAAATGCCGCTGCTGAAATATGTGAATAAATAAAGGGAACTGAAAAGTGGAACATTGCTGTCATCAGGGGAAATTAATGTAGCCTAGGCCTATTGTAAGTAGCTTTCAATTCCTTGTTTTTTTGTTGAACATATCCATTTGGTATGACAATAGCAACTGAACATTTCGTCATGTGGAGAACCGCTCTAGATTCCCCGACCCCCACACAGATTTTTTCCTGTAGAAACCTATGGTGGAAACCGATAGGCCCTCTCAACCACAAAATGTTTGAGTCACTTCCATGGAAGTAAATCTGTACCATCGGATTTTGAAAATAAAAAGCCATAGAACTCTAAGCACTGAATATTTATGCATTGAAATAACGTATTTAGATTTGAATTTAACTCCTATTCAGCTTTATTTTTCAATGTTAAAAATTCAAAATCAGAGATTCAACGTCAAAAACTTCAACGTGGGGACGTTGATTACGTTGAAATTCAAATCCAGATACGTTATTTCAATGCATAAATATTCAGTGCTTAGAATTCAATGGCTTTTATTTTCAAAATCCGATGGCACAGATTTACTTCCATACACTTCTCCTTCGTCATGCTTAACTGATCATACCTCTCTCTCGTTGGTTACACAAATCTTACCATGGACACTTCCAGAACCAGCCAGCTAGCCAGACAATTCACGTCACAGTCACGTCTGTTAATTTATGAATGGAATTCTGAACTTGTCCCGCCTCCGAAATAGCCTGGCTATAGCCATGCTGCCTTGTGCGCGATTTCCTTTCGCGCTGCGAGGCAGCCTGGCCCTGGATTCCATGGATCCATGGATGTTCGCCTGAGATGGGGAACCAATCACAGAACGGGGAGGAACCCGCCATCATACAAATCCACCCGCAAATGGCGTGTGGCGGGTGTTAATTTCCATCCCTGGTGTGTGTTTGTGTCTGGCTGTGTGTGCGTTTGTAAGAGGTGCGTGCGTGAGTGAGCGAGCGGGCAAGAGGAAGAGGAAGAGGGAGATGTAGGATGCAGGATGTGTGTGTGTGTGCCCCATGAGATGTCTACGTGGGCTGGGTTGTGTACCTGCGACAGAGGGAGTAGAGTCGATTGGCCGCAGTTATCCGGAACTGCTCGCCCGTTTTGGTGCGGGACGCGCTGAGGGTGATGGTCCCCAGGCCCAGCCTCTGGTAGTCACGGAAACACGCCCGCTCCACCAGCTGCTCCATGGTGGACTTCTCTGAGGCCCGCAGAGTGCTGCTGGGGGGGGGCTCCCCGTCATCCGATACTGAAAACACAGAGAGTGAGCCTCTTAGTAGAAATGGAAACATGAACGCGATAGCATCTTGTTTTGAAGGAGAAGAAACCACTGGAAGATCCGCAGCTGTCTAGGTTCAAGCTCAGACCACCATTGCACACTGCCAAGGGTCTTTAACATGTTGCAGAGAGTGTGGCACCACATGTTTTTATTACATATCGCGAGTGAAAGAAAGAGGCCGATTATTTCTATAACCAACACCACTTGCAGCCCTGCAACATTCCTCTTACACACCAACATACATCTATAAGCAGGTACACACACACACACACACACACACACACACACACACACACACACACACACACACACACACACACACACACACACACACACACACACACACACACACACACACACACACACACACACATTCCAAAAATAGGACGTGCGATACGAAGAACATCAGGGCCCAGACTTGACCTTTGACCTGCATGGTGTGAACCACATTGCCGAACTCACATGAAATGTCGTCGTCATCGTTCCAGGTCATCCTACTGCCCCGCTCGCTCTTCTTCAGGGTGGTCTGGCCGCCTCTGCCCATGGTGATCTTCCCCGCCTTCCGGGCTCCCTTCACAATGGACTTGGACAGTGTCCTGAGTGGAACCGAGGAAAAGAAGGTATTAGGCAAGAAGGTTTTAAAAAAAAAAACATCCTCATCTTGGCTGAGAGTGGCATCTGCTTAAAGCATTCATGCAGAGGCGAAAGGGCCCCAGCGCTGCACGCGGTACAACCTGAACAACAAACCTGAAGCCTGTGTTTTTCTCCTTCTGCTTGGGATGGCTGAGTTGCAGGGCCGCCTGTCCCGCGGCGAAGGCGAAGCTGCTGAAGATGGACTGTGGGTAGCGGATCCTCTGCACGTGCTTCCTGAAGATCTCCACCATCTCTGAGGTCACCTCCTCGTCAAAGGCCACTTTGATCAGCTGCGTGCGAGACACAGGCGGAGACGATGCGACCGTCAACCCTTTGAGACCGTCAGCGAGAGCCTACAAAGGAGCGGCTTTTCTATCTCCCAAATCGGTCGGCGGGTCGGTACTCATGTGACGAGTGGTCTTAGGTTGCAAACGTAGATAAACGAGCATGCGCACACACACACACAGACACACAAACTGAGTGACCCACGACTATAAGAACAGACACCTTTATTGTCCTGCTTACTAAAAAGATGAGGCATTTTATGTGGACTAAAAACCCATGCTCATGCTCTCATGCTCTCTGCCGATCCTCGGCCGTTTCCTATTCAAACGAAGAACACAAAATGTGTCTCTCAATGATGTCATTGTATTAAGCTAGTTTTAGGGGTTTCATTCAAATGCATAGTTTGTGGAGCTCAGCCAAACAACAATTAATCATGGGAGCAGTCAGCAATAAACTTGTGCTCTTGTGTCATCAGTGTTGTAACTGTTAAATTTATACATGCTTCCCCGATCGCCAGTGGCGTAGGTAGGTCATAAAGGACCCTGGTTCAAAACATTTTATGGGCCCCCCCCGCCCCCACACTGCCACCCAATAAGACCCCGCCCCCCGGGCCTACCTGGAAGGAGGCGGAGCGGAGCTGCATGCCTTCCTGCATGTTCTGCTGCAGCTGGTTCTGGAGGCTGATCTTCTTCTCCTTGACCAGGGTGGAAACTGGGAAGGCTCTGATGACTGGCTGCTCCCCCACTACACACACACACACGCACACGCACACACACACACACACACACACACACACACACACACACACACACACGCACAGAATACTTCACTGATGTTCACATAGGACAAGTCATTCTTGTAATAAACATGAGCAGATGTAAACCTCGCTAGGACACGTTGTTCGGTTATAAAAGAGAGCCGCACCACCAGATATGGCGTTGGACAATAATTGCAGACATAGACACACACACAACCTCACACACATCCCTCTCTACTGACAGCACAGATTCTACACCACCAGATCTGCCATTGAGTGCAGACACGACCTCCGTTAATTGGACTGAACTTTACCCACCACGTGCCGTGAACCTGATGCACATCCACATTCTTTACACCTAACATAGAAATGATGGGACATGGTTTGGACAAGGTTGTGTGCTGGTGGTCCCCCGGGACCACCGTGACCCAGGACGGCGCCAACCTCCCTATGGAATAGTAATTACCTAGTGGGTCGTGCGGCGTTCCTTTGAAGATGACGCGGTAGTTGGTGAGAAAGAGGGCGCCCTCTGCTGGCAGGATGTGCGGACCTCCCAGGAGGCCCCCCGTGGCCTCCTCCCTGCCGTCGGGGTCGAGGACCACCCGCAGCCCCTCCGACACCAGCTCCTCCCCGGGGAGCAGCGTGGGCCGCAGGATCTTAGGCTGGGGGGGGGAGAGTGGGGGGGGGGGGGGGGAGAGACTCCTTAACAAGATGGACTGCAGCGCCTCAGCCACACTTTGTTGGGTTAGAGGGATGAACACATGTGTTAAAGAGGTCGTCATCACACCAATAAAACACATTTCCCCCCCCCCCCCCTTTCTCGTTTTTTTTTTAAACACAAATAAACAGGAGAGGCGGAGACCCAAAAAAACGAAAACAAAACGCACAACAACATAGTGCCTCAAGCACATTCAGCCTGGAGGGCTTAAGACCCCCCCAGATGATGATGTTTAAAACAAAGGCGTTACGATGTAGAAGTGCAGCACAGAGCTTGTGAGGACACTGAGCATCACATGCATGTTATTAAGTGTAGTCCGTGTTAAAAACACGCATCACAGAGATCCCAGGAATTGTTCTCTTTACGTACAAACAGTTATTTTGGCCGGTTTCACAAACTTATTAAGGGGCCAAGCTTGAGTAAAAAAGAGACACTTTCCTCATTAGTGTTCATCATTTCTCATTCATTGGGCCTTTGTGACATCTGTTGGGAAGAGCCTAATGTTTTGACCAGGGGTCAACTCATAAGAAACACAGCTGGTCCAATTTTAGCCTCTGACTCAGAGTGGCATGGGTCGGGTAAAGTGTTTATCAAGGATAGCTAAAGATAACCATTGCGTCAAAAAGACGTCTCATCGTTCAATATTTAAGACACGGATCAGATCACCTTACAAAAATGTACCTCCTTTGCACTTTGTTCCTAAACCCTCGCAACCTCCACACAGCTTCACGGACTGTTGCTTCTGCACCGTCTCACTTCCAGACCGTTCGAATAATATTGTTACGTTTCGACACCGATCTTGAAAACGATAAAGATGTACTTTGCCGTGTCTGATTAATCTTATATGGCAAGACTGCTGGCGACAAATCAGGAAAGGAAAGCAACAACCAAACAGAACATCAGACAGTGGGCGGTTCAAATTAGCCATCGATCAAACTGCCATCACTCACCATCACCTGTTTATTCAAACTCTCAAGGCCTTTAACGGCAAACCCATTTAGCGTTCTGCTTGTAACCATCATTACAAGAAAGAACTTGTGTAGGGCTCTGAAAAGCTGGGAGAAACACAGTCATGTCTGGCTAGACAGCCGACTCCCATGGCAAAGTTGGCTTGCTGGTTGGGTGGGTGGGTGCACATAGAGCTGGCAGGCGTAAAGGAGCGCACGGACCAAAACACCATCTGGCTCAATATGAATGTGTGGTCATAATAACAATCTCAATTGTGAGTGGTATACACACTGATAAACACACAGTACATCAGCCAGCATACCAGACAAAACCTGCCATGCGAATTAGCAAAAAAAACAAACAAATAAATAAAATAAACAGAATTAGGTTTTATGACAACTGTTTAAGGTAAATACCTTCGATAGGACAATGGCTGAGCTGGCCAAGATGCTTTAAACCTGATTTTAGCATACAGATTCAAGTCATTGATAAAGCAAATCGACTTTATACATGAAGTCATGCTATTGTCTGCCATACTACACATGGATAACCATCAAGTTGTGAATGAAAAAGAGGTGCAGGTGCTTGTGTTTGGAAACAATGCATTGTGGATCTGGCCCTTACCTTTGGAATGGGAGGCAGCCTCCGGCTCTCTCTGTGCACCGTCTCCAGAACCTCGATCTGCATCGCTACCAGGCCTGTGGGGTCAGAGATAAGCAGTTGCTTTTACCCACCATGCACCATGCATGTCCGCGTCCAGCCACGACCCACTGGCAACCAGCAGGCAAACGTGCGTCACGCACATCCACACCAACATTCAACTCCGTCAGACAGACACATATACACATTGCGTGTGTAGCGCATGCACAAACGTCTGGAGAAACGCCTGCTTCCCCAACGCCAGCCCATATTTACAACCTCAAGGCCAGTTAGCAGGTCAAGTCCTTTTAAACAGCTTAGAGGTCTCAGTGGCCTAAAGCCTTTGCTTAGAATACACTCGCTCAGGGTTCACACAGCGTCCAGGGGAGGCGGTGCTGGGCGACCAGGGGAGGGAATTAGGTCAGGGGAGCGGGCACAGCGGCCTGACATCAAAGGAGGGGAGTTTACCTGGGATCATGTTGTGCAGACTCTTGATGTGCTCCTGGGTCACGCCGCTCTCCGTGCACACCTTGTCGATGAAGCGGACGATGAAGCGCACCACAGAGTTGGCCGCGTCGCTGCTCTCAGAGTCCTCGTAGCCGCTCTCCGTGTCGAAGCTCTCCGCCACGCTGCCCGCCATGCTGGGAAAAACGAAACGACCACACCGTCACCTCAACGCTTCAGGATGCTGGGGATCGTGAACGTCTACTTTTAGAATGAACCGGTACGGTTAGAATGAGTGGTTGAAACTTCACAAGCGCAGTGTCCTTTAAGAGGATAATACTATTTGGCAGTGGCAGCCATCACTTTATCATTGCATCACTTGAATTGAAAAGATGTTTCATAATGTTGGCGTTACAGGACAAAACACATAGATCCACCGGCTCTTTCATCCCAGGGATAGACTTTTAAGTATTTGGGATGAGTACCTTCGGAATATCTGGGAAAGGGGGTTGAGCTATCTTTTAATTAAGATGGTTTTATGCAGTGGATGGGTTCATCATTAAAAAACATAATTTCAAAGGGATAATATATGAAAAGGTGCGTGGGTAAATGTTCAGGGTTGCCGTCTGGGATAACAGTTGAAAAACAAGTACTGTCCTGGACACATCCGTTCCATCAGAAAAGGAACAACATGCTTACATAATGTTATTTTCTCAATATTTTTTGGAACAAGAACATGGAAGAAGCAAGTGAAACCTTAGGCTAAGAAAGCTGCAGCCAATCATTAGAAACAGATAATGGCTTATGCAACACACTGGTTGGCCCCAGTTGTTTTTACTTAACGTACAGCACTAAAAAAATTCCATTGAAATTTATCACAGAAAAAGTGTTTAAAAAGGAAAACGAAATGAATCCTATGAAGACACCCTGTGGGTTTTGATCTTGCAAAAGCCAAAGCTCTGCTCTGAGAAAATGCAACCGGCGGATGAGGGTCGGATGAGGGAACCGTATGTTGCATTTGGCTAGAGCAGAGAGTACTGTACACTGCAAGTAATGAAGCCACCCACACACATATCGCTACCTAGCTGATGAATGGGGAAACTCTCCAATATGGAGAAATCTCAATCTTCCTCCAGATAACGGTGTGATGGTTCTGCCTCAGAAATATTCCATTGCAGCCGGTTCTGTTGCTATTCTCTATATTTGACCTCATTTTCAAGCGATTGGCCCATTTCTTACAAACACACAGATCTTTTAACTTAACTGACAAGCGATGTGCTGATGATCAGAAAATTCAAAATCCCCACATTCAGAGGCAGGCACAGTGTGCACCGGAAAAAGATATTCTCTCATCTTATTTCACTCACTAATGGTTGACGGAAGGCTATGGCATTATTAACTAATAACATTTGAATCGGATCTGAACAATATACCCAAATTGAGCCCTACGGTGTGAATGAAGCGTCTCCAGTACTGACCTTTGGTATATATTTATTTATGTCCAGTACTGACCTGTTGATCACTATGCGTGTGAAATACTAACCTGTTGGCCACTATGTGACTCTCATACTGACCTTTTTGTCACTACATGTTTCCAGTCCTGACCTGTTGGTCATTATTCGTGCCCAGTACAGCCCTATTGGTCACTATGTATATTCATTACTCACCTGTTGGTCACTATATGTGTCTCCCAGTACTGACCTGATGGTCACTCTGTGTCTCCCAGTACTGACCTGATGGTCACTCTGTGTCTCCCAGTACTGACCTGATGGTCACTATGTGTCTCCCAGTACTGACCTGTTGGTCACTCTGTGTCTCCCAGTACTGACCTGTTGGCCACTCTGTGTCTCCCAGTACTGACCTGTTGGCCACTCTGTGTCTCCCAGTACTGACCTGTTGGCCACTCTGTGTCTCCCAGTACTGACCTGTTGGCCACTATGTGTCTCCCAGTACTGACCTGTTGGTCACTATGTGTCTCCCAGTACTGACCTGTTGGTCACTATGTGTCTCCCAGTACTGACCTGTTGGTCACTATGTGTCTCCCAGTACTGATCAGTTGGTCACTATGTGTCTCCCAGTACTGACCTGTTGGTCACTATGTTTCTCCCAGTACTGACCTGTTGGTCACTATGTGTCTCCCAGTACTGACCTGTTGGTCACTATGTGTCTCCCAGTACTGACCTGTTGGTCACTATGTGTCTCCCAGTACTGACCTGTTGGCCACTCTGTGTCTCCCAGTACTGACCTGTTGGCCACTCTGTGTCTCCCAGTACTGACCTGTTGGCCACTATGTGTCTCCCAGTAATGACCTGTTGGTCACTATGTGTCTCCCAGTACTGACCTGTTGGTCACTATGTGTCACCCAGTACTGATCAGTTGGTCACTATGTGTCTCCCAGTACTGACCTGTTGGTCACTATGTTTCTCCCAGTACTGACCTGTTGGTCACTATGTGTCTCCCAGTACTGACCTGTTGGTCACTATGTGTCTCCCAGTACTGACCTGTTGGCCACTATGTGTCTCCCAGTACTGACCTGTTGGTCACTATGCTGTTGCTGCCGCTCTCCCAGTCGGTGGCGGGGTGGTTGCGCAGCAGCTTGTTCTTGCTGGTGTCCAGAGGCACCAGCAGGTAGACCATGAGGCTGGCGTAGTGGATGGCCCAGCCGAACACAGTGCTCTCCTCGTTCTTCACCAGCTCCTGCTGCTTCTGCTTGCTGAGGCAGGGCCAGGCGCGCAGCTGCTCCGCGGCCAGGTCCATGGCTGTGTGCTCCTCGGCCCGGCCTAACCCTGCCGCTGCCTGGGCTTCTGGTGCCAGGGGAGCCGCGTCCTGGAGCCAGACACAGGATTTTGCTTGTTGTTTTTAAACGGCGTTGAAATCAGAGCATGGTTCAATACATTTGGAGAAAATGAAAGTGGAGGCGTGGTATGTGTGGTGGATGCCGTGGCGCTCCGTTGTTGACACCACGACCTCGACACGTGTGAAATGCGAGAACCTATTCTAATGGTTGGTTTATAGCGTGATCAAAGTAGGAGCACAGACACAGGTAATATAAAGCCATCGGTGACTGACCTTCAGTCTGGCAGTGATGCCTACTTTCTCCTCCGCACTGCTGAGATACAGGGAACGGATCTTGTTCTGGACCTCGCTGTAGAAGGTAGCCTCCCAGAACTGCTGGTTTGTCCAGATGGGATGATCCTGGACACATGTGTAGGCGTACTGCTTCACCCCGGCTAGTTTCTGCAGAGAGACGCACAAGCGCAGGACAATAAGTTAGGACACACGCATACAAACTTAAAAAAAATTAAAGAATTGTGATCATTTTCTATGCGATACCCATGAAGACAACTTTGACTGATTTGTGATGTGACATTCTGCTTTGTCATTGCATGAAGAGCAGATCACCCGGCTGCATCCCAAAATAACACCTTTTGGGAACGTGCTGTGATTCCCAATAAGGTGTTTCTGCTGTTGTTGCACCCAACCTACAAGGGCTAGACTTACCACCAGTGTGCCAACACAATGTAAGAATGATTATGTGTGAGAGCTGCTGCATCCATAAACACCCTCTCCCAACCCAAACATCACCACAGACCGGCTGCATTGTCAAGACATGTGCCTTTATTTAGTAAGGTTAGGGATCTTTTATTAGTTAAACTTCTGGTTTATTACCCCTGGGTCAACTCTGCAGTGGTTTTCAGTATCGTTTTGTGTTTTCCCCTTAAATGGACCGAAATGGTGTGGCTACTGCCAGGGTTAGAGAGACAACCTAAAAACAACTCTAGTCCCACTTCTAGTACCAAGCAGGTACTAGAATGAATATAAATATAACATATATATATATATTTACGAAATTCCTTGTTTTTACCATGTTTACGATGAATTTTGAACAATGGTTCAACGGGAATGTAGAGTTGAAATACATTTATATATATAATATTCTTTTGTACTTTTTTACAGTTGTTTTTTGATGCTAGGTGATATGGAAAATGGTCTTACCACAACGATCATAGACAAATCATCATCACCATCATTTTGCTTTCTTGAATTCTGCGAAACTGTTCTTATCGATTTAGGAAAGTGTGAGAAACTGTGGATGCCTTTGCAGGTACAAAAGGATATACTCGGAGGGGAAATCAACATAGGAGGCACCCAGGAGAGGATGTGAATAGATCCTCCAAAATTCCTGGTGCTTTCGGGAGTACATCGAGGATGCCCTGACAATATAACAATCACTATTTCTGTTTGGAATGTCAAGAACGCCATAAGACAATTCCAAAAGGCTTGGCTGGAGCTGCCCCTGTGAGTCTCCACCTCTGCAGGCCTATTCACTCCTATCCGTTCCACAATAATTATGCTTCCTAGCGTTCTGCCGAATTGAGCTCATTTGACCTTCGTTTCTGATGATATCTAGTGATACTACATCATTGGGGAGGGGGATAAGGAATGTAGCTCCCCGTCTCTCATTGGCAAATTATTGGTCTCACTATCATCAGTGTACAACGTCGATTTTAGAATGCTATCACCACTAACACATGAAAGAGACGGACTAAAGACAGATTGTTCAAAATGAAACCTATTCACATACGGCCCTTGTGGCCGTAATGCTTTCAAGACAGCGTGCCGTTTGGCTTCGGAATCTATTGTAAAAATGTTGGCCTTTTTCAATTAAAAGGATTATAAAGCCTAACCCTTAAATATACAGTACAAACCCTTTAGGATGTGACAAAAAAAATGTAGGCCTGAATAAGCAAATAACATAAGCGGGGAGGCCTTAACCTATTAGTGGTGGAATACCTCTCTGTTACAGAATCCTGCTGCAGCTGGTGTGCGTGTGTGTGGGTGCACATTGACGAATCCTCATCTTTCTTTATTTTTTTCTTTCCCAAAATATTTCGACCTTGTCTTGTCAGATGTGTATCGGTCAACGTGACCGTGGTCATCAACTCTCCCCCCCCCCCCCCCCCCACCCGGCTTCCATGATAAATAAATAGACCCTGGCGTGAACAACAGACATGAAAAGGGCGGACGATGGATGAGGAGGATAATCACTTGGGAGGGAAATATGGATAGAAGCAGAAAAGGGACGACGTAAGGACAGAGGAAAGAGCACTGAAAGGGGTATTGAGGGTAGGGGGTGTCCATCGATGCAAAAGATCCCAAATGAATGGGTGACCTGCTCAGAGTGAGTCAAGGGACATTGGAAGAAAACGACCAAAGATGTGGACAAAGAGTCAATGTGTTGAACTGGTTCCGAGGGACGGCTAGAGTTGACCGGAGGCCTTGTAATTAACGACACACTTCTGAGCGAGAGATGTTTAAAGGTAGCCTTATGGTCCTCGTAAACATGTAGCGTGATTCAGGTTGACTGGGGGGGGGGGGGGACCACATCTGAGGTTGTGTGAGCACGTGTCCAAAATAAACAACAGGTCAGTCTGTTGATTCGCTACATAGCTTTGAAGCCTGTTTCGCATTGAAGAGTGCCATATAGCCATATAGAGTCTCTCGGTTCAGTGAATGCTTATCTCGGTTTACAAAACAGAAATTTACTCGAGGTGAAATACCCTCTTGGAATGCAGAAATTTGAACGTGAGGACGATCCTGTTTTTTTGGGCCAGTATCTTCTTTCATGGCTTTCAACCTTTTCTACCTTTTCTAGGGGCAACATATTTGTATCCTGAAACCATGAAAACGTCTCGATGCAAACAATACATTCTGCCATAATCAGGACCGTTAAACAAACATGAATCTGAACCGTGTTGGATGACGGAGTGTATACAAGACCATTATGGCATCCATAGGCCATTATTCTCCAAATGCACAATGTGCGGCTAGCATAAATGTTCTGCGGAACCGAGTAAACATTGAGAGGGAAGAATCTTGGACGTCTGCGTAGGCCCTCAGGGGTCAGGTGGTTCGAGGCGGTTCTTCGGGGATGTGAAACAGTTTGACAGGGCACCCTCCTCAAAATCCTTCCCCGCGTAAACTTTGGCCAAAAGAATGTTAACACTCAAGAGTGTCCTGCTGTATAAATCATTCCAAATTATGTTTGGACGATTGACTTGCTGTTGCATCCAATTTCTGTCTCTCTTCTCTCTTTCCCCCTGCCCCCCCCCCCCCCCAAACTCTCTCTCTCACACACACACACACACACAATGAGCCAGACAGCGAGGCAGGGAATTTGAATTTTGTGGATGATTCAAATATTTTTGACATTAGGGACTGCCCCAACAGTGACTCAGACATCACTAACACCTGTTCTTCAGCTGATAATGGTCTGCCATGGCTACGTGACAAATGCCAGGACCGCCATCAGAAGATTGGAGAATCTTTGAATATAATAGCCTTTTAAAAAGCCACTGATTGAACAGAGGTCATGATGGAATTTGCCTACAGCAAAAGTCATCCGAGGAGAAGTTGTTAGCGTGCTGGCGTTGATTCCTCATTGGACGGTCACCTAATTTGACTAAACCAAATAAGCTTTTCTTCGTTGTCTGAATCTCTCCGTCATGTCTAAAAAACTGTTTCAGGTTCGAGAGAACTATTCAGTGGAATCGGGTAGGGACTTGATATGTGCAGCACCATGTGGGTCAGAAACAGCAGCCCATTAATGTGCACATATGGTTCAAAGTGGAAACCAAACACAGCCTGTGACTCACCAGCACCAGGCTGCTGTGCAGGAAGGGAGCTTTGTGGGTCCCGGTGTAGACATGCTCTGGGGATACGGGACATTATTGCTGAAAGCATGCACATAGCATTTGCCAAACTCCAGTCAGGAATAACAAACGTTGATAAGGCACCTTATCAACGTCTCTCGATGACTCCCATCGCTGTGAACTACAACTGACACTGATCTAAACGCTTGGATGCAAATGATCAAAGAGTTAAGCATGTGATTCAGATGGCCACACAGGCTAATCTGTATGATCCTTTTATCAAGGGAAATTAACCTGCAAGGGGGTCTTTTACCCTCTGATGTATAAGACCAAAGAGTCAATAATCTTTCAAGCCACATAACCTCTTAAAGACCCCATCTACGAGTCCCGTTGCAAAGCCCCTTAAGAACGAGCATTTACAGTCATTGATCACCATCTTCTCCATTCCAAAAAGCAGTACGTCACCTGAATCCTATACACCAAGGACACTAATCACAAGACTCGATCCACAACAAACATGATCGCTACACGTCATGAGTATGTGAGCTCAGGTCTACATATTACAGCCCAGCTCAGTGATCATCTGTTGGCACTGTTCCTTCCAGGTCCCAGGGCCCACGCCCTGTTTTGTCTGTCACCATGGTGACGATGGATCTGTTGTGTGGAGAGATACTGGCAGCGAAGCAAAGCAATTTATTTCATATGAACACATGAACGCAAACACACCCTCACAGTACGTCTGATCGGATCGGTTAGCTCTCTCCGTATGGCAGGCTGAGGCGATCAGGGCAGAACAGGGATGATTAACCTCAACCTCTTCCCACCACAGGAACACTGGCCTCTGAGAGACCTGCTGCAGATTAACCAGCAACACAGCATTAAGCGCTAATGTCACACCGTCATGTCCCAGCACACTGAGGGGGCACGAATGAGAGCTGATGTTCTACAAGCTCTGACTACACCCAAGGCATCGTTCAGTACTGGTTGTGGGGCTTTGACTTCATCCAGCACTTCCGTGATCAATCTATCACATTTTTGCCTGGCTCCTATCCAAGTGTCGAGGTGTCCTTGTCGAGCAAGACGCATAATCCTGACTGCTCCGTACGAGCTGGCTGCGGCCTTGCATAGTTGACAATGGCGTCGATGTAAGAATGTGTGCATAAAGGGGTGAATGTGAGGCCCTAATTTGCAAGCACTTTGAGTGGCCACAGGTCTGAATAGCGCTATGTAAATGCAGTCCGTTTGCCTTTAATTTAGTCTGAAACTAAACAAAAGTGCAAGCTCATTTTTTTGTTACTCTGGCCTGGCTCTCCTTCTGTTCTGACACATTTCCAGCAGGTCTACCCTGGGTTGGGTCAATCACAGATGTTGTGTGATTGACCTGGAACAGTCTTCTGAGTCTGAGAACTGGCCAGTCCATTGACCAGTTTAAAACGCTACTAAAGACTCACTATTATGCATTGGTCTTTAACACTAATTAACCTTTTTTGTTTTGCTTTGTTGTTGTTGTTGTTTTTGCTGTTGTTGTGTATCTTGGACCCATTTGTTGTCTTGCATTGGACAGCACTCTGGTCAACTATTGTTGTTTTTAAATGTGCTATATAAATAAAGGCTGTGCAGAGAAGTGCCCTGTTGTGCGTTAAGGCATTTCCATACACAACCAGGATGGCTTATGTCTTGTTGCTCTGATTGGTTGCAGGTCTATCCAATTGTGCCCACGGATACGTCCCCCTGAAAGTCAGAATTGACCCAATACACATTTCTAAATTGGTCTGGCGATGTCAGGCGGCCATTTTTGTGTAGAAAGGCTTACCGGACGGGTGTTGAATGTGTGACTCACCCGGTGGAATTCGGTGCTGAGGGGAAGAAGGGCGGCCGCCACGGTGAACTCCTCTGAGCTGGAACAGTCCTGCGGGGGTCAGACCACCAGGGAGGGGAGGTGAGTATGATAGAGCTGAACCTGAGGGCCGCAACTCCTTACAGCGTCAACGCACATGAGTGAATTCCGGTTCTTATTTGTGCACCAAAAAAAAGGAATGTAATCCAATTGATTTCACATAGCAAAGCACACTGAGCATGAATACAGCAGAGCCTTATATAGGACTCTGGTATACAGTCTTACGGGATATTTTTTCAAACGCATTCTTTTGTGTCTTTCCCGGGGGCCCTTGCAAAGGTCAGGGGTTAGAAAACAATAACTAAAACATTAGACTAGGGACGTGTTCTTAATTGTAGCTGGTTTTGATATCTACAGTAAATAAGGGTCTCACTGAGGGGTCTTTCTTTCTATTAATCTTGGCTATACAAACATCCTGTTTCCAGACAAAAACACGTTATCATTTTGTAATGTCAGGGCCTGGCTCTGCAGGGGTTCAACTAACGACTTGCTCCTTTTTCGGCAATTATTTGCCTCTACATACCATATTTTGTATCCATATGCTTTCAATAGACAATCCTTCCTCCTTGCCTCAATACAAATGTCACCATGCCTTCCATTTATTGTTATATAAAAAAAAATCCATTGCATATTAAATAAGAATGCCATACAAAGTCGTATTTCAGACAATCATTGATAATACAATCCTCCTGGCTCAGAGGATCACCATTGTCGCTGGGTCGCTTGGTCACTTTGAGATGAAAATGTAAGTTGTTCAAAACTTATTTCTCAGGCAGACCACGGTAAAATGGAGAACAGGCAAAGAAAAGTTGAGGACCTGAATTGGATCAAGAAGTAATTCATAAACAGGAAATTGGTCTTCATCTCTCATAAGCTTCACTAGGATTTATTTGCTGAAGTACAAAAAAACAAGAATGCAGCAAGAAACTTGATTTACGTAAAAAAAAAAGCACTGATCTTGATCTGAGGCTGCAAATTACATCCTCCAGAGGGACAACATGAATCAAATTGATACTCTATTCTGCTTTCCCCATCAACCTTGCTGACTGACAAATTAACATGCATGCAACACAAATCAAACACTTTCTCTCTCCTTTTACTTCACACAAACACATGCAAACATGCATCTATGTGCAAGAACACACATACACACAGACACACACACACACACACAAAAATCCCTCAAGATCATTATACAATATGCGCCATCTTTCCACCCAAGAAATGTTTACGAGGAAACGGAGTATCATGAGTCTCTAATTTCGGCGGGATGGACAGCAGATAGTGCAGCGGTCGGAATTCTGTGCTTTCCAAAGTGGTCAGTAGACCCTGCCGCCCCCACCCCCCGCCCTCAACCTCCCCCCCGCGTGGCTTCCTCGAAAAACCCAGGAATGTATGGAGGGGAAGCAAATGCAAAACACACGTTCCTTAGCCTCACATGAAAGGCTTGCACCCCCATGGACCGGGTTTCCACCACACCACTCTTTGTGTTCCTCTTCTCTTATGCACGACTCTGTCGCTCATTATTTTGGTTGCGGTGAACGCACAACCCGAGAAGGGAGCGGCGACAACGCTCTTGTTTACAGCCGGCTTGGCGGCACTCCAGTTCACCTAAGTTTGTGGTGGGCCAAGTAATGACAGAGGGAAGAACATAGGACTAGTAGTGGAGGTGCGCACTTCAGAAAGTTTATGGTTATTTAGCAAAGAGCATACCTCCCTCAAAGTTGTGTTCTGTTTACTGGGGCTCTACACTGCGGACTGTCAACACGTAAACAAACGAATACCTTGATTACATTATTTTTCAATGAACAGGTATCTTAGAAAGATATGTGAATGTCTCTATATATAAAAAGGGCCAAGAAACGTTGGCTTCTATACCTTTAATAAAGAAAGCATGATTCCAGCTGACGTGCTTGCAACCAGATGTATAAGACTACGAAATTGACTTGCCTGCAAGTCGTTTGAAGTTAAGTGTGAAGCCTAAACACTACATCTTAATTCACACTGAGGTCCCCGCCTTCGTGAAGATCCACGTTGGGACTAAGAGACAGTATGCAGGTCTTTGGAGACATGCCTGAATTTACACCTCAACGTCAACGTGTACACAAGGGGGCAGTGTAGCGTTTCCAACAAAAAAAAAAGCGACATATCGACTTCGCTCCATTGAGATATGTTGAAAAATAAATGTATCCATGTGATGAAGATGTTTCAAAATCGTCAAAATGTGCCCTGAAAAATCGTTGCATAGGTCGATAAGAGAATTGCAACCAACTGAACGAACTTTCGACTGGTGCATAATTTTTTCGGAAACAATGCAAAACGTTAGGCATTGAATCCTCCTCGACCAATCAGCGATTACTTGCCTCGAACATCTGTAGTGTAGGGCAACACGGTGCCAAGGTCCGGGAGGACTGCATGTATTCGCATTTGTCTAGGTCATTGACCGGCAAAAGGGATGTGTACATTCACTGAGTGGCGACGTGTACGTTCATAAGTGCACGACTGAGATACACTCAGCGGCTCACAGAGGTGACAGAGGTGACGGTGGACGTGTGGCGGGGTGCAAAGAGGAAGTCATGTGGTGACTCAAGTCTCTCTCGTCCAGTTCGGTCACTTCATTGTTTGGTAAATATGATGACTAACAGTGGTGCTCACGGAAGGACGTGCATTACAGCAAGCACAACAAGTGTGCAAATGTGACCAGATGGAGCAGAGAGCAAAAACAGACCCTTCCTGTCCCTCTGTTTTTCGTGGAAAGTCTTTAAATCGGCAAGCAGTGGCTCAGGCGAAGGCTTCTGAGGAAGCCATGGTGGAATGGTGAATATGAGGCCATTATGCCATTAAACCTTGTTAATCACCATTGGGAAAACCAATAAAATCACATTCCTATTAGGGCCTAGTGTTCAATAACACACACACACACACACACACACACACACACACACACACACACACACACACACACACACACACACACACACACACACACACACACACACACACACACACACACACACACACAAAACAGCAGAAAATACAATTAAACGTAAGTGGGGAGTTGTTTTACACTGGAAGAAGCTAGATAGGGAAGTGTTGTTTTAAGTCTTTAAATGAACACTTCCCGCATGAGCCAGATGACCCAGCAACGCTATCAAATAAAACTAAAATAATCAGCATACAATGAGAGGTCCAGGTTAAATTTAAGGTGCATACACCATTGTAGAACACTGGACTTTTTAAAGAGTCCAGAGTCCTTTTTAAAATCTGCCTTTAAGCTCTGGGGACTGGATGCGAGATTGAGACTCGGGTTGGCACCGCAACACATCAACTCTGAGCATACAGTCACATAACACACATAACTGCACACATCTGACTGCAGTAAAATGTGTCCACTTGCACTTTGTTCAACAGCCGCACAGAGGGGACGGTTGATCATTTAACCATGTCCCTTAGAGATCCCCTGCTTCAGTCAACACTCGTACTAACTGCTAATCGGGAGGGGGGGGCGACGGGGGGACGGGGGGGGTCCACAGCCAAGTGCGCGTACAACACAGAGGGCCCATAATCCTATCTGACAGGAAATGGTTGGAATGCCAGGATACATCCCCAGCAGGGCTTATTCCCCCACATGGCTTGCGCAACCCGTACTTCCATAATGGCAACAGCTGGATTATCGACCGGTAAGCAGCACATGCAAACATACACAGATGCGCAGGGGTACATTTAGACAAACACGGTTGCGCGCACATGTGTCCGTGCGCGCCCATGTGTCCGTGCGCGCGCATGTGTACTTGCGCGAGCATGTGCACGTGCGAGCGCATAGGCGCATCCGCTTGTGTACGCACGCTCACACAGACATCCATTCCACACACAAATTTTTACCCTTAAGGTCATTAGTGTAAATGATTCATGGGAGGAAGGAATAGCAGAGAAATCTGGAACTGCTGTGGAAAACTAATGCAGGACTTTTAAAACGCTTTAAAGATTTGGCTTACAGGAAAGAAAAATCTATCACGATCGAATTCACGCTCACATGCATCACCTGCTTCAAATCTTCCCACCTTTGACCCATTGTACCGACAAAGTACTTTTCAATCGCATACTTCTTCTGTTGGCTCACTCCCCTGCAGACCGTTGAGAGGTTGAATCTGATCACTAACAGACGCAGATCTCTGACTAACGCTTAGCCCCCCAACTTGACCTCTAGACAATGGTGTCTTAAGGTACGAAACAGACGGACACTGCTGAGGCCCTCACTGATGCATCATGCTGCTGTCGGGCAATCATGTATACAGCAACAATTTAACAGTCCTCGTCATGTTTCCTCTTGTGCAAGTCATGTAAAGATCGCTTACTCACAAGTACTTAGGGTGTCTAGGCATATCACTCAAAGTCACACCTATACAATAATAACAGTGATAGTGGTGAGCTGATCTTGGGGAACTAGACTTTGCTGTGCAATGCAGGTTGCAGCTAGCATTTGTCATGCTAGTTGAATTACTGGCAAAGCATTAAGTTGGACAAATAAGAGGAGCCAATCAGAAATTAGTGGATTTCATTCAATAGAGAAAATATTTTTTTTATACCAGAGCGACGCTTGGTATGCCTGAGCTCATCTTTTGCCCGACTACGGAGCATCTCTGTGATTTAAATACATTTGTTTTGGTTTTGGTTTATTGTGCAAGCATATAGTAACACTTATTTATATAGTGCCAACGCAAGCAAACCATAGCACTGTATAACTACAATAACGTGTGGAATGTTAAGTGACTCGGAATGAGGATTAAGGAGTTTACCCCCTGGTGCGGTTTCTCCAAACAACACACAAGGTAGAGGACTAATGGCCTTCTCTCCAGATG
Source organism: Gadus chalcogrammus (assembly GCF_026213295.1). Lineage (NCBI taxonomy): Eukaryota > Metazoa > Chordata > Actinopteri > Gadiformes > Gadidae > Gadus > Gadus chalcogrammus. Next base: position 10,099,926 of record NC_079425.1, on the reverse strand, counting down.
TACTGGGGACCTGTTTAAAATGGCTGCTTCCAAATACACAATCCGCTCCATGCACGCATGACAATAAGAATACCAGTGCAACTTTGGATTATACCCTCGCTGTTTGTTTTCCAGGGTGATTAGCTGTGACGGCTAACATCGTAAGCATCTCACATTTATCAACACATGGCATTCACCAAGGGAATTAGTATTCATGCCGCAAGGTCACTTAAAAATAAGAAAAAAAGGCTGTTTTCAACATCCGGCGCTGGGATCTTTCTTTCATTTTTGTATCGTCCCACTCATCTGTTTCTAAAACAGCTTGGAGCCATAAGGATCTCATTTGGAAGAGTACAACCATACAATACTGACACGCTCTCTGTTTGGCTATCAGATAGCATGCACCACAATAGGCAATCTCAATGGAATGCACCCCTGCATCGTTCCAAGAGCCTTCCCTAAGAGAGCGAGGCCCATGCGAAAGAGACAAAAGCACAAACACAACGGAATGAGCAATAAGCTTCTTGTCACGCCGACTATTCAACATCTGCGCGCCACAAGTGGACTACCGTGATGGCTGCACACCACGTCTTCCCTCCTTCTGGAACACAATGAAACCGTGGACGGAAGGACCCATGCGCAGCTCCACCACGTGTATACCACGTTGTGGTGCACGATCGGTAGTGCCATTTGTGCCCGGGAATCAACGTTCTGTTTCTCTGGGCAGATGAGTCTGGCATGAAAGCCTCTTTCGATAGATAGGTACAATCCCAATGAATTTTCAGTTCATGATCAAGCGAGGAGCGTCGCAGTACGCAGAATTTCCAAAACAATGGCGGCCCCGGAGGAAAGTGTCGCAATTTACGGAACAATTGGAACTTCTTATATGGAATGAATAACACCGTCTGAAGGTTTACATACATATGCACGGAAGGATTATCTCAGAGGATATGTTTTTGCTTGTTCGACTATTATCCGGATTCGGCAGAAAAGGGAAGAGAGCAAGAATGTCCCTTAGTAATCTAATCTGATTGGCTGGAGTTTTTTAGTGCCCATGTGTAAATAATTTGCAGCAATGGAACAAATGCTGCACAGCCAGGGCCAGACGGATATTCATTGAAAAACACAAACTTCAATATTTGAAAGGGCTACTGAGAATCTTGTGTCTTCATGGGAAAAGAACGGCAAGATTAATTGAACAGCTCAGTTTGTTTCAATTTAATTTTTGCGAAATATCAGCCGATATTTTTTTCATCGACGTTGGACCGGGCTGCCTCACGGCTGCGTTTGTAGCAGGAAGGGACCGGAAGTGACACATCACATGGTCTCCTGGGTCTCAGCACTGGGCAGATGGTGGGATTAATTGGTCTTACTGGCCTATATTATTTGCCAGAGGAATGTCAGGCATCCAGAGGAACTGTGTAAAACCTATGCTCTGTGATCCCCGAAAAAAAACTCTGGCTAGAGGTGATGCACAGCAATAAAACCCAATAGGTACTACTCAAGACCTGTTGAAGCTGGCTGGAGCTGGCTGAAGCCGGGAAGAACTTTTAAGGACAGAAAAAACGAAATAATTAGCAAACCCCCTAGCATCCAATGAATGACCAAAAACAAAAACAAAAAATAATTTGTCACACATGGACATAACAGAGCTTTTGCTGGGCCACAGTCCACAGAATCACAGCTTGTGTGTTTTAGGCACCTAGGGTGACATAGATGGAAAGGGAATGGGAAAAGTTGTTCGTACAGGCCTCTTTCTGACACCTCGTGTGTGTAAATCACAAGAAGTTATGGGTCATAAAGTGCAGATTTATCCGGACGAGGCCAGTTACGATGGGTAACAAGATTTTGAATTGTTGCTTTTTGAAAACCCGAGAGGTTCAAGAAAAGGTCCAAATTATTATAATTTTTTTTAACGTACTTACCCTCTGGGATTCTGTTTGCAAATTTGTCTGATTTACACTTTTTTCCTTTTGTCTTGCTCATTATATAATACGTTCTAGTCTGCATTTTCCTTACCTTTTCAAAGATTATACATTATTTCTCGATTATTAGGATCTTTTGATTCTTTACCTATTCATTTGTATCAGTGATAAACTTGTATGAGCCCCATTTGTATTGTCCCATCCCTATTGTTCCCTATTTTGTAACAAATTCTGTTCGCAAACATTAAAACCAAATCTAAAACCAACCCATTTTTACTAACATTATATTCAACACACATTTTTATTGTCATTTGCTTCTTGTCTTGTGTCAGTATGCAACTGAAGGAGGGCCCGTGAACCCACCTGGAGAGCACAGTTCATCATGCGGATGATGTAGTCAAACTGCTGGTGATCCAGAATGGCCCGGTTCTGCCGCACGTGGAGACAGAGCTCCTCGGTCAGACACTGGCGCGCTGCCTTGCCTTTCAGGGCCCTCAGCGCAGCTGGCAGGCTCTGTTGAGAAAGATAGAGAGAGCCAAGAGCAGTGTGGGAAAGGTGGCATTTCTTATTAAGCAACATCCAGCTCCTCTGGACAAGGAAGAGCTTGGATAATAAATAGCTCGCAAAAAAGTAAGCGAAGTAGCCTGACCAGCACAATTTTCCCCAATAGACTATCGGCTAAATATTTATAACACAATGAATAACGATATATTGTTTTTGAACCGCATCTCGCTAAAATGATTAAGCCTTATGAATTGTGAGGAATGACGTCACTATACGTGTGGATCGCACAGGTACTGATATTCATTTAGTTAGTATTTGTAATCCACCCTCCAATCAAAGTGCAACTGGTAACACATCTTTGAGGTATTGTTTAAAAAAACCGATGTACTGGTTTGTGTAACACCATGTCACACTTCCTCATAACAACGATTAAGATTTTTGAGTCCCTTTGACAAACAAAGCATTTTGCCAACACGCAAGAACCTGTCTTTATAATAGTATGGAACAAAGATTACAAGATAAAACAGATTAAACAGGCATGACAGGCTATTTTCAAAGCAAAACAGGCCTCACAGCGAGAGAGCAAGTGTTGTATCTGACACAACATTAACCTCCAAACTGGGTGCTTTCCAACACGAGTGTAGTCTTTTAAACAGAGGCCGTTAACACCATAAGGTGCCAAACCAAGGTCTGGGTGATCAAACATCGTTACCCTCTCTCCTGGCTTCGCTAAGACATCTGCTACCAATATAATTTGTCGAAATCACTTCATTGCTGATTCTGAGCATTTTGCGTGAAAAGAGCATTTTGCGTGAAAGCGCCTGCCACAAATGTAAATAATAGCAAAGCCAGGAGAGACGACTACCACGGTTTGGTCACAATACCTGTCCTTTACCCTGCAGAATGACAATCACACAATTCACCTTTTGATGACAAAATAAATATTGTCAATATACATCTTATTTAGTTACTGGTTTGGGGATCAGAGACTCATGGTTCAATCTACATGAAATGACCCGATTCATTCCATGCTTTGCCTCTACCCCATCTTTACATCCCTATCGCAATAGTAGGAGAAAATAATTCGCCTGCAACACTAAAAACTGTTCTCAAGAGGAAAGTCATCTATCATCGGGTCTGCATTTAACTCAATTAAATAGCCTGAATAAGCCTTTGCTCCTAGGACAATGCTGAATAGGGATTCCCGCTGCTTCGTCACGTCCGTAATATGGTAGCCCACTAAAAAAACACACACAAACACCTGCAGCCTGTAAGCCTCTGCTAGGGGCTTACGGGGACACACGGCGCCAGGGTTAACGGGCCCTTGTACGGGGCCCTCGTACGGGGCCACTCTGGATGGGAGCCGCTCCATCTGGTCCCCGCTGCACGCCTAATGCTTTTCCCATTGACCACATGAAAGGTGACGGTTTACAGGCTCACGGGGGGCTACGAGAGGACACAGCCTGCGTTTCTTGAAAAAGCACCGGGATGCGTGGTTGAATTATTGAACCGCTATATTACGCAAGAGGGATGCATAAAAGTTAAACACAATAAAAACTGGGAGACTGGCCTGGTTCGGACATATTGGCCGCATTCATCGCGGTAGCGTTTAACTACGTTCCAACACAGCCTCGCATGACCCATAAACATTTTGGCGTAGATAATTTTTTTTTTTTTTTTAAAAAGCGAGATAGGATAAGTGAGTGTTTCATGACATAATCTTTGACGCCATGCTGCCAGAGGGCCAGATGGGAGATAAAGCCGAGGAGAGATGCCCCCTTGGGAGGGGGGGGTCTCTGGGCGGCTATCTAGAAGGACGGCACCGGTGTCACCCTGAGGGAAGCGGTGCTGAGAGACGCTGTGCATTACCTTCTCCGTCTCCAGGTTGTTGTTGTCGAAGACGAAGGAGATGCAGCTCCTCACCACCTCCAGCCTGCGAGCACTGTTGAACACCGAGCAGCTCTTGCCCATGATGGAGACTGGACAGAACAGGGCTCGGCGTCAGGCGACAATAACAGATGTGCTTGTGCAAGTCTTTTTTTAACTCTGAAATGTTGTTGCCAGCTAGTAAATAACTTTGGAGACAATTAAACAAATGAAGTGAAGGGCTGCATTCTGTTTAACCATTTTTGGATGTGGACTGGAATGTGAGGTTGTTCAAATACGCAAGATTTAAGCTTGTAAATCACTGTTTGGACATTCAGCAAACGCTGACAAGACGGTCACGATGGTTTGATCAACCCAGACCGCTATTGCCCTTTAAAAGGTTGAGCATTGGTACCGAGCCCGGGAGTTGGCAGAGGATGTTTTCGTGGCCTTGAATGACCTATTCCATGTTATTTCGTGCCAAGATAATTAGTTTTAGGTAATTTAGTCAAACGTTTCAGGAATCGAAACGATGATGCCACTTCCATGCCCAGCGTGGGATTGCATACCAGCTTTTGGCAGCGAAAAGTAATAATTCAACCGTAAGGTAATTATGAGGGTATTACTTTGATTGCTTTGAAAGAGTGCATAGGATGGTGAGATGAAAACTGAAAACTTGTTGCCAAAAGCAGGTGTGCAATCCCACCCTGGGCATGAGGGTGACATCATTCTGAGCCCTCAAATGTTTTACAAAAATCATCGAGAACTATAAGACAAGTATTTCGGGGCCACAGATAAATATTTCGAGACCAAAAGTTGGTATTTTGTGGCCCAGAAAAAAAATTAGGAGATCGGGAGGATTTGGGGACACATTTGGAACATGGAACACAACAGAACCCTTTGTGGGTTTTCAGTCGGACCACGTTCAATATCCAGCCTCCGACATACCCACGGGGGGTCCGGCTGGCACCACACACTTCTTCTCGGGGCGAGGCACGGTCGGGGTGGCGGCGTGCTTGGCGGCGGCCTCTAGCAGCAGTCCCTCCACCTTGTCGTCCTGCAGAGGGGGGAAGGGCACCTGGTGCACCCGCAAGTGGGAGCCCTCCGAGGGCCGCGGGACTTTCTGGAACGCCATGTGGGGGTTGGGGTTCTCCTACGGAACGACCACAACCAGGCACAAGAGGAGCAGCCCAGGTCAAGTCACGCCCCTTTTTAACGTAAGGCATGTTTTAAATGGAGCGCATCGTAAAGGGGCTTCGCAATAATGATCATCATCATGATTATAGAAATTACTAATATATAGAATGCATTTAAACACTGAAAAGATGCATATATATAGACAGACGATCAACAGTCAGATGTATCATACACATCTGTGGAAATAAAAACAATAAAATAATGAACAGAACGGTATACCAGGATGGAAATTCGAAGAACCAAGATAATAGGGATCAGAAGGGGAGAAAACTTTTTGTCAACCTCAAATGAACGGGAAGTGTGTTCCAGTTTCTAATGGCATCGTTAGAGGCATAGTAGAACATACTAATTTGCCAGATGTACGAGTGCTGGGTGGAATGACTTGGTTGGTTAACTTAACGACCTACAGCCATAAATTCTGACATCAAGTAGACAACACAGTTTGACCACAAATACAGTGACTTGACATGACTTTATTATACCCATGCATGGAAAATTGAGAATCTCACGCCAGCTGAAGCCGGTATGGCCTATTAAGTACAAAATTGGATTGAGCGTGCGCAAGAAAAACGCTTCCAGGTTGTTGAGGAGGTTTTGGTAGAGGGTGCCTGGCTTGGTGTTGGACAGTATGCTTACGTTTTTGTACAGCTGCTCCGAGAGATCCCGCATGTGCTTCTGCAGCTTCACTGGGTCCGCATCCTCTTCCCTGATGCGATCTACGTCAAAGGCCACCAGCTACACACGCATTCATACACACACAAAATTAACAATCAAACAGATTAACAAAATAAATGACTAAATAATACAAAAAAAGGCATATTATATTGTCAAGTAACAAAAAATACGACTCAATTAACCAAGGGTCGATTACGCTCCAAATATATTTGGTCAGTGGAGAAACTTCGAAAATAAAGTTATAACTGCAGACTGGTAACTGAGAAGGTCTCCCATGCTCCAGCTGAATCTGGATGACCATTGATATTGGCCAATGAGTCTTGGGCATCACTGTCTAGGTACCTCATCAAAGAGATCACACGCCCGGTAAGGTGGACCCCTCTCTGAGACGAAGCCAGCGAAGGCCATACCATCCAAGACCTTGGTCAGGAAGTCATTCTCGATCAGGCCTCGCTGACCCAGGAAGGCAGTCTGTACCAGAAGGGGGGCATTAGAAAGGGTTACTCAACAGCGTAGAAACAAAATAGTTGCAATCCTCGGCCCAATCCACTGAAAGAGTGGCGTGCTCCGGTTTCTTTTTTAGGATCAGTATGAACTTGGATCACCTTTTTTTTGTTTGTTTATTTAATCACAGAGAAGATCATTAGCACACACAAATGGAAAATAAATACTGCTTTAAACAAATGTAATTTGCTTCTGCCTAAAATGTTCTGCTTGTGGATGAAAGAGACAACCCCCCCAGCACACATCCTCCCATCCGACCCAAAGAGCGGTATTTGCGTATAATCTGAGCCATGTGGGGTCCTGCGAAGAAGGACATGCAGAGGGGGGGGGGTAACCAAGGGGACTCCACAAACAAGGCATAAACACAAATCTCCAACGGAGGACGCACAAATGTAAACCCAGTAACACTTGATACATCATGTTGCTGCCCGAGCATTTATCCAAGGCTGGAGGGCTCTGTCCGGAGCACACATAAACATAACAAAACAAAAGATAACCTCATGAGGCTGTCATGCATCATATTCAACTACGGTAATCCTTAAAGTGCGCAGCTTAACACATGCACACCAAAGACACTACGCACGCACGCACTTTGAGTTTGTTTAGCGACAATAACGAACCAGTTAGCACTCTGATAACATTTTGATATATTTTTGAAAATCTACTAAATTTTCGTTTCGACGTCATTAGTGTGGTTGCAGACCGAGCCACACTAATTGATTGTCGGCTTATTATCATATTTTTCTTATAGTAGTTCTTCTTTTATCCTCTCCTACGGTGTTAAAGGTATAAAAAACATAGCCCACTCCAAATAATTGCACATATATCAGTACGCAATTGCAGTGCCCCATTCCTAATTTTTTTAAAAAAATAAAAAAATATGGAACGTGAATCTGACAAATAAATTCTAAAATCAACCACTCCCAACCTGAACAGCAGAGAGCTGTCAAATTAAATAGACATATGTAGACCAGTAACGAGGTCTCCAAAAGGTTTTGTCAGCCCCAGGAGGAGCGATAAATTGTCGTCAAACCTTAACGACCACACCCCTCACCCCGTTTTATAAAAAAAATCTGAAACTTGGAATAAGGGCCTTATTTGAAGTGCTGAATCTTTTTTGCATCAAGGACCCAAGAGGTCCGTCGGAATAGATTTGGCTGTACCACGAAAGTTTCAGAAAACTTGAAAAAACCGACCTAAGCCTAAATTACCCCAAATTTATTTTGCATTATTTTGGTTTAGATTTTTAGAAAAAATGGCAAAGTAATGGCAGATTTATGATTACGATTTATGATTATGCAAATCAGCTGCCATCATGCAGCCAATCCCAAGTACTCAACCATACCGAAGAACTCATGGTTGTCAAAGTTGGTATACGTATATAAGCCACCCATGAGGAGGTCTCCAAAAAGTTAAGGACGACAGGAGGTGCTCTAACTCGCAATCAAAACTATCTACCCCATTGTTTGAACAACCAAGTCTGCTTCAAAGCGGCCAAGCAACTGGGCGTGCTCATTTGCTTAGCTAGCATGTCAGAATGCTCACGGAACATTGCACACACAACATCTCTTGCCTCAGGCAAACAAACTTTTTCTTCAGCAAATTCAAATACGGCTTCATGTCTAATATTCTATTGCTTTTTACTTTGAACAACAAAAGAAAGGCTCACTTCCGAGTTTCTGAATGGATAAAGGGGACCTATTATGCTTTTTCGACTTTTATGACCTATAAACGTTATTATAATGATTGATAGTCATGTTTAACCATACAAAGTGTCAAATAATGACGTACATGCATTTCGGCGTATTCCCCCCTGCTGACAGTCTGGGGTGGCTGTGCAGAGCGCTAAACACTCGGGACAACGTTTGCGATTCACTTGTTCACATTTCCGGGAAATCATCTACGTAGAGGCATCTCCTGCCGCGCCCCCCATATGCCTGGTCAAATCTGCCCGCGCGCGCGCTTCAAGGAAGGTAAACAATCACAATGGAGTTGGGCTGGCAGGAGGGGGCGAGGGGGATGGAGAAGGACGAAACCGAGCGTTGACAGAGAATGCTGAAAGCGCCCAGATGAGAGGAAGAGTTTCCCGAAAATCTACATCGTTTTTTTGTATGGTTAAACATGACTATCAACCATTATAACAACGTTTATAAGTCATAAAAGTCGAAAAAGCATAATAGGTCCCCTTTAACAAACGGAAGGAATAAAAACTGCAATCCATACCTTGTGAAAGTGAATGACAGGTTCAGAGTGGATCCGGATGAGCTGCAGGCATGATCTATAACCCTGGAAGAGTTGCGCAAAGAGCCTGAGGAAGACAGCTCTCACCTCCTTATCCTGGAAATAACAGCCACACCGACAAACACACACAGTCATCCACAAGCTATGACACAAACGCTAACTCTGATAAGGGGAATCAACCACAAAGTGAGTCTTTAATAGGATTTACAGTCATGGCTTATTGCCAACAGCACCACCTGCCAGCATTGACAGTACCGCAAATCAAACAGTTGACCAGGGCTCTAGCAAGGCAGAGGCAGCATGCTTGTGTGATTGTGATGGGGAGGACACTGGGGGCTCAGAGTCACCATGGAGACAAGAACCAGTGGAGGTGGAGGGTGTGGGTGATGTGTTGGCACTCACCAATAGTTTGAGGTTGGACAGAGCAGTGCGGGGTGGGGGGAATGCATTGTCTGCTATCTCCAGATCTGGGTGCAATACCTACAGAGAGTCAAAACACACAGTCAAAAAAGATCCATTAGTTAGTGTTTTTTACAAATGATCAGAAGGGAGAAACGTCGGGAGAAAAGTATAAAATATTTTTTGACGACGTGACACTGAAAGAAAATACAGTATGCAATCCATTTGGATCACAAGACCCCATGGTGACGTGTTGTAAGGAGACGTATGCGAAGCACAGATACCCTTACTCACATGCTTGCCACACACTCTTTGCCTTTATATATATTTATGCTAGTGCTGTCAAGCGATTAAAATATTTAATCGCATCAATGTCATAGTTAACTCGCGATTAATCGCAACATTTTTTCTATTCTAATATCCCTTGATTTCGTGCTGCTAGCCTTTTAGTGAGATCAGAGAGTGTTGAGAAGGACAGTAAGAAGAGAGACCCATAGTGAATTCAACCCGGTCCACTTGACATCGGGTAGGTGCATGACAGTGGTAGGCCTACCATTAAACTTCAGTAGCCCAGGCTTTTATTTGTTTCAATCACTGAACTTTCGAACAAAACTCTTGCACAGCAAAGATGGGAAATACAATAACATTTATTATTTAAACCAGTATGAATATTCCTACCGTACGTAGGCCTATACATATTACCACGCTATCGAATAACACCCACACACACACACACACACACACACACACACACACACACACACACACACACACATACACACACACACACACACACACACACACACACACACACACACACACACACACACACACAGTGGCGGAGTGGTAATCGGGAGAGTCGGGAGAATTCCCGGTGAGCCGGTAACGTTTCAGGGCTGTCGGGCTGATAACTGCGGGATAACTATATTGCATTTATAAAAGTTCCTTGCAGCGCCGTCCGGCAGCCTGAGCTGTGCTCCCGCATCCTCTCATTGAGACGCAACAAACTGTCAACGTCGCAACCATGTCGATTTTGTCTAGAGGGGAATAACTGAGTGGCCCCTCCCGAAGAGGTAAAGCCCAGGTGGGCCTTGAACTGCGATTGGTCTGAAAGACGTAACAGCATTGAACTCTCGTGCAGGCTCGAACAGAGTGACACACAAACACACACTTTTAAGGAGTTTTTCATCCGCTCCGTATCCTTGCTTGCCCCAACAAGTTGTGCGGCGTGCTTGTTGTTTTGTTTCCGGTGTTGCTAGATCCGGTATGGTGTTGTAGTTTTTCTAACGTGTCTAGTTATTGCTAGACAGCAGGTGAAAAAACGACAACGTTTGCCAAGCCAAAAGAGCGTTAATCGCGTGATAAAGAAATTAACGCCGTTAAAATTGGTTTGCGTTAACGCCGTTAATAACGCATTAAACTGACAGCACTAGGGGTGCAACGGATCACAAAGCTCACGGTTCGGTATCGGGTCCACGGTTTTTGAGTCACGGGTCTGATCATTTTCGGATCAACAACAACAATGAAGATAACAAGACAAATGTGACTTTAAATAAAATCTTCAACTGTGTAAAAACAAAATAAAGTGACAAATTAGTTAATAATACCTGCTTCCTTAAGCATGGTCAATATTAAAAAATTTGCAATCTGAGGGCATTATTCCTTCTTCTTTTTAACAGGGATAGGATAGTAATAATCCCTACCCTGGATTTACAATTCAGGATGTCTGCATTTCCTGTGGAGAGTTTAGAGTCTACACTCTCCCAAGGCAATGCAGACATCCTTATCTTCTTTTTACAGTTTCTGTGGTGTTTTATTGGCATTTTGTAAATCCATGATTTCGGTTGGGAGACTCATTGCTCATTGCAAGGGGGGTTGGTTGTAGTCTTTCGCCTCGGTTCTAGCACTACTGTTGATACGGCGAACCGAGCGAAAAGACTACAACCAAACCTAAACACGTCCGGTTCCGGCTCCGGTTTACGTTCAATGGGATTTACGGAACCCAAATAAAACACAACAGAAATGTATTTCGC
>NC_079425.1:10025043-10088503 GCF_026213295.1 Gadus chalcogrammus | reverse complement strand
TTTCTTCAACAATGTACTGATATAACAATAATAAAAAAAATAAACTCCATAAAAAAACCTACATAGTTTATAATATTAATAGTTTGCTTTCTTTTTATAATAGGGGGAAATTTGTCCAACATTTCCATGTTTAAGTAGTTAAATATGTGACCTGATTCTGAATCGTGTCATATACAAGAATCCTTGATGTGCTACAGATGCAGCAAGCACAAACACACCAACTATGCTCAGCCATTTCTGGCATAACTGTAACATCTAGTCAGGGATAATCTCAAACATTCGCATTAGGCAAAATAAGTAACACAAGAGGAAACATTTGCCAGACGATTGAAGAGATATGCCAACAATGTGATGTATTGCATTGGAACGACAGAGGGGGGGGAAACTATGTTTTAATCAACCTTTAATGAGGTGGGGTCCTCTTACCCGGAATATTTCTGGAAAATCCAGCCTGGAGACAAGGATGAGACTTTTTGGTGCAAATACTTGAGCCGGCTGAACCATGCCATCTTCCTCTTCGTCTTCATCCCCATCCCCATCGATTGCCTTTGACCCCTGTACAAAAATCAAAATCAAAAAAAGCTTTGATTGTAGGGATGGTAACACAGTGTCATGGAAAGTAGCCCACGTTTCAACATTAATACCTTAACCAACAGTCCATTCATTATACACATTCCTGGCATACATGCCTACTGTCTCAGTCTGGTTCAAATTGCCTCTACTGTGGATCCACAAGCCTTGTCTGGCACACCAAAGATACCTACCCCCTAGGGCTCATTACTCGCAGAAGCCCTTATCACAATCAGTATATTTCTTCAGGCAATGAAAATATGCCATGGGGGCTTCGCAACGTCACAGAACCAAATTGCACAGGATCAGAATATCCCCATTCAGACGGGACTCCACCTTCACCATTATTCTTAGGATTTTGTTGAATTATGAGAGAAAATACATTCCTCTACCACACGTCTGAGCTCTCTGGAATCCACGTTGGTAGATTAGGACATTGTTTGTTTTAGAGGAGAGAGAGCCAACTTAATCAGCCTCCTCACGTTTTCTCATTAAAGTTGGAGCTACGTGCTGAATCACTGGATGATTTTGGGTGCTTATTCTATTTATTTTTACACGGATACCAGTAAGGGAGAGGGCTAGATTTAGCTCTTCAATACACACCGGTATAGGGGGTAAGGCCTTTGTTTAGAGAGAGCATCGTGTCACATAAAGGGTATTTGGTTCGATCATTGCATTATTGTGTTAAACATTCTAACCAACCCCCTTCGACCCATGTGTCCTTTTTAAGAGATCCTTCTGTTTTTACTTTTACTTTGTTTTATTACATTACTTTATAGTGCAAAGGAGGATCAGGCAATGTTTTAAATAAAGTCAAATCAGCCTCAATATAATAGGATTTACAATACAATGAACTTTCCCTCCATTCCCCCAGGGGAATATAACAAACAAATTCAAGTTTCGGTGGCAAAATGACCAGATTCCTGAGTAACTTTCAATCTGCAATGAAGCAACAAAAGTGGCCAGAGAGAAGAATAAAAGTTAGCAATTGGTCAGTTGTTTATGTTAACCATTTGACATTTCGTTTTTTTCAGCTATGGAAAAATCCCCGCGTGGGGGCAAACAGTGGAATGGTCTCTTAATTTCGGAGTCAAGTTTATTGTTGACTCCTACCATTCCATTAAAACCATTCAATGTCTTGTGGCATGTCTAATCCAAAATATAATATACCCATATACCCCAAGAGACCAAATTAACTGAAACAAAACAAAATGTAGAACCACAACAAAAATCACTAACAAAAATGACCACAACAAAAATAACCATAACACAAAGAACAAACAGAAAATACAATTGGTGTTGTTCAACTAGTCCCGTTGTTCCAAAAGGAGCACAATTTAACAGACACTACGCAAGGGTCACAGAATCTTTATGAATTTGACAATGAAAATTTAGCCGCTAGCATTTGGTGAACCATAATGACAAGGTAACCGGTCAAAATGATTGAACCCAAAACCAAATGATTTTGGTTTAAAACATAATGTTTATTGTCTTGTAATTTGTCTTATATGACCTTGAACATAGTAATCTATGCCATTTAACCACTGTTACTGAAATAAGTCCCCAATTTAGAGAAAAAATGGGTAAAATCCTATGGTGTGTGTGGATGGTGTAGGTCCGACTGAGCAGCGCTTTATTTAATGTCTGTGTCCGAGTGAGGGTCAGGCTTCCCGGACTCCTATAATAAAATGCTACGGTGGGTGGCTGATTTCATATACAACATTGCATATTATAACGTAACGTTACACAACAACGGTATTAATAAAGAGTATCATAAAGTCGGCATGGGTCGTAAACATAGGGATAACACACACCCCCTCTTTCCTAAAACTCTTCTTTATCACAGTGTTCAAATTCCATCTGAAACAGTGGCTCTTCAAAGGGGCATTGAACACAAAATCGGAAATATGACCTCAACGTTGTAAACTACGCCATTGTTTTTGCCAGTCTCTTCTTACCAGTTTCTGAACATTGTACCCTAATCCGTACACAGGTGGCGTTCTTTATTATGAAGTTGTAATCAATTTAAGTATACTCTTTGACATCACGAAAAAGGCACACTTCCTGGGCAGTGGTTGGTGTTGATGTTTGCGTCTGAGAGAGGGTTAGACTTCTTGGACACTTACAGTATAAAGCCAAAGTGTGTGTGGATGTTTCAAGCTCTGTCTTGGCAGTGGTTGATGTTGATGGTGGTGTCTGAGAGAGGGTTATAATTCTTGGACACTTATAGTTTAACGCCACATGGTGAGCTGATGTCTGGGGCCCGTTCTGGGCATCAGTTTATTTAGATGTTTCACATCTGAGAGAGGATTATGCTTCCCGGAAACTAATAGTGTAACGCCATAGTGTAAAGCACATTTCATATTCAAGATTGTAGGGGTGTGCGTTATAACGATTTTAGATTGTGAACGATTAATGTCTGCACGATCTGCCACCACCTCCCTTTACAGAGAGATTGTAAGCATCGTGCTACGGTGTACAATCCATCAGTTAAAGTTCTATGGCTCATACACACACATCCAGAGTATTTTTCTCAGCCAAATGTTAAATCACAGTTTCTTCAATAAGGGTTAGTAGCTATTTTTGGGATCTGCGCCCGTGTGTAAACGTTAGCTACATTTATAGCGTTACAAAGTTTTCCCCAATCGAAGTCGTTGGTTGTAGATCTTTTAACAATGGTAAATAGCCTATTGAAGCGTAATGCAATGGATGAAGGCCTATACCAATGTGCTTGCTTTTTACCTGTAGATTTACTTCAGCCTCAAAGAAAGTGAGACAGGAGCAGTAGTGCCGGTCAGATTCGATATCAGTCAGCACAACTGTGAAGAACGTGGGTGCTCTCCTCTCCCTGGATAGCCTCCAACCTCCTGGCTGGCAGAACTGCAAAAAAAAAACACAATATACATCGCATCAGAAATGTGTGAAAGACAAAAGCCAACACAAGCACTCACACAGTTAGAGGCTGAAGGGAGGTCGCAGGCAGGTCAACTCAACGTTGTGAACAAAGGCATTTTTAAACAGGGATAAACAAGTCCCTATAGGGTATTCCACCAGTTAGAGTTAAAAACGAATATGTGAGCTAGCATACTACTGATGACACGATGAGGCATGTTGACAGGATGTCCTGTTTCAGTGGTCTAGCTACTGCGTCCGGCCATCACAATGGGAAATACCACATAATTGTTTTCCTTGAACTCATCAAGCATAAGACCATTCCATAGTGTCTGATGAATAGAGCCAACTATCATGTCTGTGCACAAGCAAAAGACTTCCC
The DNA here is from genome assembly GCF_026213295.1 of Gadus chalcogrammus. Lineage (NCBI taxonomy): Eukaryota > Metazoa > Chordata > Actinopteri > Gadiformes > Gadidae > Gadus > Gadus chalcogrammus. Next base: position 10,084,659 of record NC_079425.1, on the reverse strand, counting down.
ATTACAAGAGCAATGGAAAAGTACTGTCTTTTTCATGGGCCAAAAAGACAAAGATAATCAAATACACAGCTGGATCAATAAAAAGAGAGAGAGACCAGAAAGACTTTGTGCCAGTAATAATTGAAAGGGATCAAAAGTCCATTTTAGGTCAAGTGATGGTCATCATGCAGTTGAATCCCAAATTGTTTATAATAGCTGAAGATGGCTGCGATCTGGATGGCTTCTAAATCCTGTAGTACTGTATATTCAAATATATTAGGAATGTACACATAAGCCTAAAATATTCAATCATTCAATCTCATTTAATGAGAATATTGAAAAACAGTGACGCATGTGCAGCTTCTAGAGAAATAATATCAGCACATGTAATGTGGTCAGCCAGAACTGTATCCCTTAATCAACATGGATAATGGTACTGATTGGATGTGCTTCTAGCCCACTAGTTACAGTAGGTTGCTAGTAAGTTGCAGTATAAAACTGAAAAAAAAAATGGGGGGGCCTGGTAATTTGTGAAACTACACTAACCGAACAAAAGGATATTTGTTTACTTTGTTACAAAAAAAAGAGAAGGGTTCAAGGTAAGAAAACTGGTGATACAAAGTGATACATCACATACACCAAAAGGCTAGTTAAAGACTGGAGTCCAACCCAGATTAGTACTGTTTTGTCCCCTATGGAATGTCCTCAGGGAGATCAAAGAAAGCAGAAATAGAAATAACACAAGTATGGCGCACTCAGTAAGAAATTGGCATTCAACAGAATGACTTCAATCAAAAACCCTTTATAAAAACAGGGGAAATCACAGAGGCGTAATTGCCTGTCTGTGTCAGTTTTCCTGTGCGTGCAAGTGAGCCAAAAAAAAAAAAACATGAGCAAGCAAAGATTCATTTTTATGGTTAATATCATTGTAGGACAAACACAGGTGAATCTAGAAAATAGTAATCGCATGTTTCATGGTCCATGTCCATGTGTAGCACGCACCATGTAGCATACTGTCCTTCCATCCACTAGAAATTATTCGGCTTCTGGTCTATTCAGACATATATTTGTGACAATAACCATTCCCAACTGATTTGAATATAAAATATGGAAGATTTGGGAAATAAAGGTTGAATTATGTAATCAATGTCCCCTGTAATAAATAAGATGATATTACAGATAAATTACATTAAGATGCATACTTCTTGATGAAAATGTATTTATATGGACTCCTTTATACATTTATATTGACTTTTAATTCATTGCAATTCAATCAATTTCAGAATTTGTTTCACAGCCATTTTTATTTATTCTATGTATTCAAAATTGAAGAAAATACTTGGCCTATTAAATAACATCCTCAAACAAAGGGCTAGATGTTTTTCCTAGGAGACATTTAACTTTTTGTGTCAGGAAAGAAAGTGTAAAAAAAGAGGTGAGAAATATTTGAATGCTAGAAGTGACTACAGACAGAACGGCAAAAGCAACAGTCTTTCGAAAAGAGCAGGCCGCTGCAGTCTGCCAAACAGTAATACGTGTTTTTAAAAGCCAGTCTATCAACGTGCTTTAGTAGTAACAAGCTATGCTGCCACTGGCGCGTGCGGTTGGTCTCCCGCTACGTACACTCGTTGCCAGAAAAGCATTTGATTGAGGTATTCAGCTGGGTAGACCTCCAGACAGCACAAGTTCAAGTAGCATAGCCGTACAGAATACTACCAGAGGAAAGAAAGAACAAACTCCTATTGAGTTGCTAAATGCCATCCTATACCGATGAATTGCGGTGCAACAGGTGCTGGGCTTCGCGTATTGACATTGATATTGCAAAAGCACCTACAGAAAGTTGACACAGATAAGCACGCCCCGTCAAGCACGTACACTGAAATGCACGTGCACGGACAACACACACACACACACACACACACACACACACACACACACACACACACACACACACACACACACACACACACACACACACACACACACACACACACACACACACACACACACACACACAGCTGAGTCATATTGGAGTTAAAGAAAGTGCTACCTCTAATTTTAGATCCCAGTCAAGTGACAATGGCACCAGGGAAGGTATGTCGGGGGTGTCCTGATATCCATGGCCTATTGGGATGGGCGTGCCTGTGACATATCACTGCTCTGCAACCAATCTTGCCTCATCATGTGCTTTGGTGAGGCATGAATCCCCTACACCGACCTTGCTATCCACTGTCTATATGTGACACAAGACACGCTGCCTGACCGGTGAGGAATCACAACAGGGAAGCAAAGGAGGGGGCAAGGGTAGACAAACCTCTATTAAAGCCAGTCCATGGCTCCAATGGCCAAGGCTGTGTAATTATACATGCATTGCAATTTGCCGTTAGACTTGGAACATTTAGAATCGATGCGCACGCGCACGCGCACACGCACACACACACACACACACACACACACACACACACACACACCCCTCCAAGAATACGCATCATAAAAGTCTCTTCTTCGTACCATTATAATTCATAATACTTTATTCTTTAGCTAGGAGCAATATTTTTGAATTGGTGCAGTGCTGCAAAAGCATTTTTCAAACGCAACCATGGACTTTTTTTGGTTTCAATATGTTGAGGCAACCATGCCTATCTATCAATTTCAGTCGAAACTACACCTTTTCTTGGGAGTGAATTGGCTAAAACAAGAAGTTTTGTTAGAATTCACAAATTCACAAATGCAAAACATTGCACATAGCCTGATGAAACATGTGAATGCACCACATCTCTTCAATCATTGCTTATTTAAAGACTACAGATTTGGGAAATTGTGTTGCAGAATTTACATTAGTTAAGGGGCAACGGGATAAAAGTGCCTTTTTACAGCATGGTTCAAGAGGGATTGATAAATTGAGTTTGCCCTAATTGAAATGAGCATGGGCCATTATCTGGAGAAAATATAGAAAATAGGATCACGGTAAAAAAGAAAACTACTTTAAACATGGATGATGCAAGACCAATGTGTTTGAGTAAAAAAAAAGAAGAAAAAAAGGGCAGGCTAATGGGAAAACACTACTATCTCAACTGATTGGAATGCACAGCATTCCTGCTTGTGGAATAGCTCCAAGAAAACAGTCTCAGTTTTCTTCCCCCATCATAGATTAGCCTGAATTCCTGGATTTTAAACAATAAATCATGAACACGTCAGACAATCAAAAAAGTGACTTGGTTGTAATGGACACTGGACAAAAAATATAATTGTTAGATTTGATTTTGATAATGTCCAAATAGTTAAAGCATAACGATAATAAAAATAAGTATAAAAAACAAAGAGCCGTCTTTAAAAAAAATTCCAGGCTTTCTGAAAGTAAACTGATTTCCCAGACACTGGGCTCAGGGAAACACAGCAACAGATGTGTGTGTGTTAACCGTAGCTACAGTGTGCACTGCCAGCCTCATTTTCCCATGATCCTCCTGATTTGCCTTCCTCCTAAAGCCATCAGCCAATGTGTGGAGACGCGTGCTAAGGAAGACAACACAATAGAAGAGTGAGAGGTGTTGAGGAGGGGGGTGAGGAGGGGGTTAGAGGGGGCTGAGAGGGTCACCGGTGTATGCAGCCGGTGTCCGAGTGTCCAGCGTTATCAGCTCCAGAGGAGAAGCGGATGGACACGACACAAGAGACAGGGGTCGTTTCGACTTCCTCGGCTGCAGCCAGGGCCATGCGGAGATTTGCACTAGGAAGTGTCTTGAGTTGCGCTAGGTCCTCTAATCTATTCATAGTGAGCCGAGGAGGAAGTGAGGAAAACAGGAGTGCTAAGTGGGTGCGTTCACATGCACGCACCGCCACACGCACACGCACACACACATCTTCAAGGACAGAATGATACAAACAACAGAACAAGACAGCCCCAAAGAGTCTGCATAACAACACAACACAACCATCTCATGACTCATTGAATCTCTGATGTAAACGGAGTAAAGAAGGGTTGAACAATCGGTCAAAGTGGAGAAGGATTTGAATCCATTCAGATGGTCTGGGCTCCATCTACACGTGGAGCCTTAAGTGGAGGTGGCGTGTTCAGATGACTTCTACTCCACACACCAGAGCTTTCTTCCACAATGCTGTTGTAGTTCAAAGGGCTGATCTATTATGCAACGCTATATGGTTCATTTCAGGGATATTTTTAGCTGTTTACAAAGGAACACTTTAATCCATCAGAATGTCTCCCATGCCTATATATATATATTCTCTCTCTATAGTATAGGGGGGGGGGGGAAGAGAGAGAGAGAGAGAGAGAGAGAGAGAGAGAGAGAGAGAGAGAGAGAGAGAGAGAGAAAGAGAGAGAGAGAGAGAGAGAGAGAGAGAGAGAGAGAGAGAGAGAGAGAATTAACTCTTAACTTTGGGGAGCTGTTGCAAACATTTTGATGTCTTAAAATGATGTGCCAACCATAGTCATGCTGAAACAGACAACACCGCTAAACTAACCACATCAGTGAAGTCCTTAGGGAAGTTTTCTACACTTGGGGGCCAATACGGGTTTATTTTAGAACACAAAATAAATTAAGAACATGCGGCAACCCAACATATGCAATCGATTACATTCTGAAATGCATGAAAAGGGGAAATAAAAAAGGTCCCTTTGGGGAATTACACATTCCTTTTCTTATATAAATCTACTGTCAGATTCATTTCAATTCTGGCTCACATCTTAGAGCTTCTAACACTAAATTAAGATTACTGCATTTCCTCTATGGTCCCAGTGGGGATTGAACATTTAAAGAGGTAAAGGCTGATAACAGGCAACCCTCAATTTTCGGATCCAATAATCATTGCCCAATTTCCTTCCTTTATTGTTCTTATAGCCCAAACGCTTAAAGCCCTTTCACACATGCATCGTAAGCCCGACATTCTCTGTCCGGATATTATCCAGATTTTACCCGGAGTTTAACCGCCCAGGCACCTAGTGTAAAGTCCGGAGAATCCGAGAGCTCTGGATTATTCACAACAAGTGAGCGTGGGCATGTTGCTGACGTGTTAATGACGTTTCCATCATGTGACTGCCGCCTGACTTGGAGCACGGTGTTTAGCTGCTTGATACTTTTCTCTTCTGGCATGTATTTTGTGTTCAAACTGCTTTCTGCTCTCCATTCTTCTGTCAAATGCAGTATTGGTATCACTGGAAAAGAGCAAGCGTTATGCAGTATCAAGCCTCACCTGTGACGTTCGATGTGTTGTAAACAAACACAGCGATTATCGCTGCATACCTTTTGCGGGACGTCCTGCCTGCGACACGTTCTACCAACCCCTTGCCTAAAGCAACAACTCTGTCACTCTCAACGTTTGTTCTAACAAATCAACAAAAATATGTAAAAATGTACTTCATACATGAAGACAAAAACAAAAACAAACAAATGCGAAGCGGGAGGGTAAACAGTCTTCTCCTGGGGTCGAAAACAAGCACAATAGCAGCCCTGCGTCACACTGCCTGGCCTTTAGATGGCTTTAGTGATGGCTGATAATGACAAGGCCCTCTAACAGGTGCTTCCTCCAATGCTGTGGATGAGGCCAGGCCCAACCAAGGAGAGTCCCCTTCTTTTAGAACTCTGGTCTTCGCCTTCTCTACTGCACATATGAACCCACCATGGTAACCTTTTCAGTTGTTTTCTATATGATTGTTGAGAGAGTATGGTTAACGGTACTGTGTCGGTAGTCTCACAGATCAGACTTTGTATGTTAGCATCATCTGATAGGTTAGGGCATCTGATGGCAGATAAGCTCAGATCTGGATAAAAGCAAGCATAAGTACACTGTAAAAAATGTAATTATCAGATAAAAACATGATCCTGTCCAAGTAGCCAACGTCGTATGAGCCAAGACTCATACAACTGATATGCAGGTATGTACAGTGATATATCACAGCAACAACATGGATACTATTATAAACATGTGGAACAGTTTTTGTGAAGGGAGAAAAAAGGTTTCACTCATTTACTGCTAAAGACCCCCTCATCCAGTCCCCCCTTGGGACAGACGGCGATGTACAACTCCCTAACTCTCCACCTCAAGCTGGTGTGTAGTGAGCGTTCTGGCACCGATTGGCTGCCGTGCATCACCCAAGTGGGTGCTACATATTGGTGGTGGTTAGTGAGGTCCCCCCTTCACTTTAGGCGTCTTTGAGTGTTATTAATTATTATTATTCTTCATGTTTAACCTCTGTTTTCCTTTTATTCCTAGTCTGTTTTACATAGTTTTGAATGATGACTATATGCTCTGTAAGGTGACCTTGGGTGTCTTGAAAGGCGCCTCTAAATAAAATGTATTATTATTATTATTACAAAAGCATGAGTTATTGGCAGGCGGTGTCAAAAAGAGCAGTCTTGGCATTCCAAACACATGCTTAAAGAAGGCGTCATCTAGCACAGGAAGGAATGCACGGCATGTCAGCAGCCATTGGACCTGGAATACGAGGCAGTCAGCACTATTTCTCTAGTACGGGTGGCACCGACCAATAGCCAGGTAGTGTGGCTCTCTCAGGAACTACCAGCTGTGATACGAGGAGGAAGTGTGCAGCGTACAAGGGGGGTACTGAGAAGAGCTTGGCCAAGGGGCCAAATCTCAGGCCGACTCCCCCACCGGCTTCTGGCTCTGATCCACCACTGGATGTTTTTGGTTCAGGAAGAGAGGTGGCCCTTGGTCACTGTCATTGTTGAGGTTTGTTTAGACTCCTGGTAACTGTGGTAGCGCTACTGTGAATCATTTCCGTTTTGGTACCGTCACATGTTGTGAAGACACACCAGGAAAAAACAACCTGTTTGTGTGTGGAGAGTGTGAGAGAAAAAGGTCAGCCTCCAACAACACAAAACGGATTAAAAGAAAACATTTTCATGCTAAACGAAACAGAGAGAGAGCTTGGTCTCATCCTCCCTGTGTATTTCCACAGCCTTGTGAGCTCACTCTTCTTCAGCTCACAGCACGGAAAGTTTAGACTGAGAGACGGTTTTGAGTCTGCTTCCAGGATTGTTTATCTTCAGCAGCAAAGCTAGCAGCGATTCATCATGTGTGGATCTTCCTGACAAACAGATGGCCCTATTATCCCCCCCGCAAGGCAAGGCCTGCATCCTGGTATTTGGAATGCACAAACACCATGAGAAGGACGTGCATTGGGACATGTCTGGTCCATAGTCACTCCGGGGACTGTACCCAAACATACAATCACATCACACACACCCTTCACCTCCTAGGCCTGTTGTCTGGCAAAGAAAACCTACTTTGACATCAATGATCAATGATTAACACTGCAATAAGATACAGACTTCAATACCAATTTTGTCCGGCCAAAATAAGCATGGCTAAACTCAACAGCCACAAAACATGGTGCATGGAATTCATCCTGAACTAGACTGAATTTGAACCTAGCTAGACACAATATTGCAGGCAAGAGCCAAACAATGTTTCGCTTTCATTTTAGGCCAAAGTCAAGAAAACGAGACAAAGTAGTTGACTTCATAATAAGCCATGTTTGGAAGTTTGCCGTTTAGTCTGCGGAGATGACACTCACAGGCAATTCCTTCATACCCACTCAACTCCAACACCCAAACACATTTTTTGAATACCTCATGCATCCTTCCTGGAAGTACATGCTATGTTCCTCATTACAGCAGGGATTTCAGAAAAGCAGAGTTTAAAAGGACAGTTCTTGACAAGAGAAATTACACGAATGTTTACAGTCTCGTCAAATTGGGTCAAATTCATCCGTGGAGGTTAATCCTAAGGGAGCTATTTGTTTAAGGGTAAGGTTAGAGATAATTGTGCATATATTAAATTTCATTAAAACCAGGATAAGTACACCATAGCATTGGGTTACCTTGTTATCTGATGGTAAGCAGATAAATAAATGGTAGTGTGTTGCTATTATAATGTCATACACATACCACAAAGAGGGTTAGGTCTTAAAATGGACAATGATGGACTTTCAAAATCTTTTTCTTCAGGATATAGTACTAAATATAATATTAAATAAATCCCAAAAAAAAAAAAAAAAAAATGGCATGCAAGAATGCGATAACCAATGAAAAATGTATTTGAATGTGGACATTAACTAAGGCAATGCAAAAACTAAAGACAGAAAACAATATGAACATGATAGATGGAAATCATTAACCATTTTTTCACAGATGACTGAATCATTACATTTGTCCATATTTTATAATGTAACAAAAACAAGGGTTAGGGTTCAAGAGTTTACTGTTTAAGAGCATTTATTGTTTAAACCAAGATAGGCTTTTATATAGATATCATTACTTTGTTATTTGTAAGAAATGCACAACGTAGGCATAGACTGTTATCACACACAGATTCAGTAAATCAGCTCATTATAATTGTGTTAATTTTGGCCTAATTCATTTTCCAGTCCTCTAAAAGGCATGGGCAGATTCCTTTTAACATCTTAGGGGAGGTTTAATTCCGTTATGCTGCAGACTTTATTTTGACTAATAATTTGTTAACTGAATTGACAAGCTGAAAAATATTGACCCAACCTTATTAAAGACATGAAGAATGAGTCTGCAAGCACAATGTCTGCAGGCTCTATCCTGATGTTGAACTTTTTTATCCGATGTCACATCTGTGACATCGGATAATCACCCTCTGTAACCGACGGTTGCTGAGTCGAGAATAGGGATGCAGTAAACACCCCTAAAAGAATCAAATACACGGTCCAAATCTCAGCAAACAGGCTCTTAGCACTTGTTTGTATTTGTAAGAGTTTTTTAATCTATGTTTCTAAACCTCTGCGATAGTTTCCTCTAAATTAAACATATCCTAATTTTGATTTAAGTTGTATTTGTTTTGTGGTTGTACATCTTTACTTAACGACATCACATGTAATCGTTTATGATTGGCTTGAGGAGTACTCCTTTTCTTGAATACACGTTTGAACCCGTAGTTGCTGGAATCGCTAAAAGGAAGTAATAAGCCCGGAGGCATATGGATCTGTTGGATCTGACAATTTGGAACAAGTTGTACAACGGAACCGGTTCTCGACTCCCATCCCTAGGTGACCTCCATGTTTGTTATATATAGGCAGAATTTACTCAATGGCTAGCGTTGCATACATTGTGTAAGTATCACCTGTTTAAATAAGATAATCCTCAAGATGTAAGCTTTATAGCAGACATAATATCATCATTTTAGTTTTTTTTTTCAGTTTTTCTATATACCTAATGAAACAGTTACATAGACCTTTCATGATGTGTGTGATGTGTGATGAACTCCTCCTTCGCCTTAGCCCTTGAAAGCCCTACTCATAAAGTACAGGAGGAATGTATTGACCTCTAAAACCTCTCCATGGCAGACAAGAGTCTAGCGTGTTCATATAATCGTCACTTGCCTGGAAAGATTGGAAACACATTTTTCCTGGCTGGTTGTAAATGCTGTTCTTGGTGCATTCTTCATCTGTGATTATTTAGTTCGCTGGGGGTCTGTTGTGACCGCCAACTGCTTTTTTTCTACTGATGTATCCCTTAGTGTTTGTAAATGAGTCATTTCTTTGTGGAGTGGAGAAAATAATGGTTTACATACCAACCCAAAACAAAGCCAAAACACAGACTGCTTAGTGGGTCTCTTAAACACTATGGCGTATCTTCATTAAACCCTTCCAAGATGGAATACTTGGTCATTTGTCACATCAAAAGGTTGTCGTATGCCACTTAGTAGGCACATTTCAGGAAGTCCCTATCCTAATTCTATAGTTTCCTTAAATAACTTCTTTACTTTATGAAGCAAGTGTTCACATATTCTTTATTTTTCATGCGCATATTGTTTGATCCCAGAGCAATCATTCAACAAAAATTGAAACAAAGGAAATGAGGGGTTGTTGTTCATTATAAATCATAAAACCAAAAAACATACTCCATCAATGGTAAGTACATTCTGTGCATCGGTGTGTAGGGTAATATATCTCAATTCATTTTCAGCTTGACACATGCAAGAATGTATGCCTGAGGATCTTCCCAGCCGAAGGCATACAGAACAAACCCACAGGGACACACAGGCCAACAGTTACACCGGCCCGCCAAAACATCTGCAAACACTAAGCAGAAAGATTTGGCTTCACGCCAGGCATTTCTATATTTAACAGAGGCTGGCTCCACATCAAAACTTCTAAAAGAATTACTGTGTGGCGACACCACAATAAGCCTTATAGACAGAGATGAGACAGCTAAGAATTGCAGTGTGTCATCAAACTTTCATAATACTCCTTCAATTGACAAGGCATCATTGAGGCCCTTAAAAAAACATCAAGCATGCCTCAGTGGCATTTTTACGCTGCATAGTAAAGGCATGGCAGAAAGAACTTGCATGTTTGCTGTTATTTTTGTTGTTCACATTCCAGTGCGCATCAGTTCTTTCCCTAGCTCGACCCATACAGAATGGTCGTAGGTTTGGTACCGCATCATAGTAAACAGTGGTTGAGAGGGGAAACTCGAGCATTGGTTAAAGTACAGTAGGGGTCGATAGTACAGTATGGGTCGACATTCACTTAACTTGCTAACCACTACAAAAACAGAACCCTGGAAAGAAAATATGTTGATTTTTTTTCCTAAATGCCATAAAACAACCCACAAAATCGATTTTCATTCATCATCCAATAAAAACATGCAATGAAACATTCCTACTCCACAACCGTCTCAAAAATATTGCTACGGTAATGAACAAAATGGTCATTAGTGGAAAGCAATCGGTCTCCTAGGCAATCTGTCGACCTCAATAGACATATCATTCGATGACGTAAAAAGACCTTGGATTCTCACCCCAGCATGAATTCGGTCTGTTGCACCTACCAGTTTTGGAGAATGGAGATTGTAACCAAATGATGTAACAAGTTGGCTTTGTAAGATCTTCAAACTCCCTTTAACTTACATTTTTGTTTAAATTTAGGCCAATTCGTTTCTATTTAACTATCATTTGACAAAAATATGCCAAAGCCAAATACGCTGTAAAGGTATGGAGTGACTCAAAAATGGTCAAGCGGTAAAGTGCTTTGCAAATCTGTCAATATTATTAAAATCTATTTTTTTATAGATAGAATAAAAAAGTGGTTAAGAGATAGGGGAAACAGAACTTAAGCTAATACAATTCAATTTTAAATAACCCTATTGTATACGAACACATTTAAAATTAACACCTCAGTCTCCTTGGCCATCATATCCACATTACTAATACTTGACCAGATTAGGTTGAAATATTCCTCCAATCAATCCAAGATATCAAGTGGAGAGGAACTGTTATGCTGCTCTAAAGACTAGCACAACTGTACCCTGTTATATCTGACCTCAACAGGCAGTTTTCTTGAGATACAATTAAGAAGATATACACTGTTTTCTATCTTCATTAAAGTAATAGACCCCCTGTCATGGACCCTCACCCCAAGTCAAACAAATGAGAGAAAATAGGGTACTAAATGAGACCTCACATTCCTTATTAGGAAGATAAAGACAGCCAGGGCAGTGGTAAAGAGATAGGGGAAGGAACGAAGCAAAAAAATTGGTTTTCCCAATTAGAGAAGTCAGAAGAGGATAAAATTTACTTTTGAATAAACAATCGTTCAAAATATTTTTGAAACAGGAAATGCCAATATCTGATCCACATGCTCTGAAGGACAAACATGTGTCTTTGAAATACTGGAAGGCTTTGGGGGGGCCAAAAGCTCATTCCATGTTAAACAAAAAACACCCAAAAAACAACTCACTTAAAAGATCATTGCTCAATTAAACTCAAACATCAAATCAAAAACAAGTATTGTTTTAGAACTTGGTTACAAAGTAGGAAACGTTCTGTTCTATCCGTTACAGAGTCATACCGAAGCATTTACAGCGGAGGAAGTTGGTAGTGCTGGCAGACAGGAAGATGAAGACAATTAACCACGATAGTACTGCGCAAACACTGCACTACAGAGACGCTGTTGTCCAGTTATCACATATCACAAAGGAAGTGGTCAAAGATGGTTCTTGTGAGGTTAGGCACTAGGCAGGATTCATGATTCATACTGATAGCAAAATCTGTCTAACAATCAATTGGTTTATGTGATAAATACAATGACCACAGTAGGATGGGAATTGGTGAGGGTAATGGGCATTCTGAAAACATTTCAGAATGTTTGAATTGTATTGAGTTGATAGGATGCCATTACTCACCATCTCCACACCCTGAGGAAACGCTGTGCCCTCCCAGTCCTTCTTAGGGAAGCGCTGAATAATCTTTCCACATCCCTCTTCTGAACCTAGGGAGGAAAACAAATGGACATCAATGGACTTGCAAGAAATTTACTTTAATAACAGTGAATCCATTTAAACTTTTGGCACCGGCCCCTACTCGATGTTTAGGCAGTTAAGGTGCAAAGGCCCAGAGTTGACAACCACCCTAGCAACAACCCTCAGGGCTCCATAGCTCGACAGGTGTGCGACCTGCTTTACGACAACAGAGTCCAACTCGGACCAAGAGTCGATCCGAAAGCTATTGACTTGGCTTTGTGGACTTCTTCCACAAAGCACTTGGTTTTCTAACCAATTGAACCGTTTCAGCATTTAAAATGCGGAAAAAAGCAGAGACACTGTTGTCTCTGCTTTAACACCTCAGGCAAAAATTAACATGTTGTCTCACAGGACAACTGGGACAACATGTTTTTAAATGGTACATGGTTCAGCTGGAAGGAAGCAAGTCGGCACAACACAGTAGGGCTTGTTCATTAGACTGTATCAAGGGATTTTTTTTATGGCGAAACGCTGCCATTTTCAGAGTACTCAACAGAGTGGTAGCGATGTATAATCCAAAATAAACGTAAATATCCTGCGTCCTAGATTGAGAATCAAAACGTTGCTTCTATAGCAATTACCTGCCTAAAATATTTTCTCTGGGGCAATTTGGGCCCAAAGATATATATATAGGCCACAACCATGACAGCGCAGCATTGATTCTCCTGATCTTTGTACGGACCTAAGCAATTCACACGCGTTGTCGATTGGATGATCGGTTGTCGAAAAAATCGAAGGACAGACATACAGAGACTCCACTAATTCTAGCTAGATAGTTAGGTAGGCTCGTATATTTCAGATGTGAAGTTGATACTTCTTGCATTTTCATTTGGTTCAGTTAGCGTTCACCCTGGACTTTGGTAGGAGAACCAAACATTGTTGGCTTCTTGCGGACAGTCAAAATGGAACAACTTTTTGTGCTCACTGAATAATTAAAAAAAATCAGTGTTTTTGTGAGTGACAGCATGCAATCATTTACTAATATCTTTATGTAGTCGTCCAACTATATTTAGATTAGTGCCCCTTCTGATTGCACCACATCTGACCATGACTGGCATGACACAATATGTTTTTTACTTTTTGAGCTTGCGGCAAATGTGTACATTGAACCAATCTACAATCTTTTTTGGTTTGCTTCCCCGTAGTTAGGTAGGATCACGTTCACACCTAAAGCAAACCGAACCAGAGATCACTTGGAAGTGGACCAAGACCGGACCAGGGTTTTTGGTCTGGTCTGCACCGTAATATGAATGAGGATTCACACTACCCCAAACAAACCATCCTGTGCAGGAAACGTTCCAGGGACTGGAACCAGCCAACGCTTCAGTTGTGAAGGCACTTGAGCAGTTGAGCCCGACCGATTTATCGGCGGGCCGATATTATCTGCCTATTATCCGCATTTTCCAAACTATCGGTATCAGCATTTAATGGCTGATTAATTAATATTTAAAAATATATATATATATATTTGGTTATTGTGTTTCTGTTCAAAGGACTTTGAGCTTCATATCTTAAGTTGGTATTTTTATACATTTTATGTATCAGAACTTTAATATATTTGGATGTTCTTTTCTGGCAATAATACAATAAAATCTCTATTTTTAAACTGCATTACCTAATTATTTTAGTGAGGATGCATCAATAACTACAAATAACAAATGTTAGGTAAATCTGTTTTCATGTTTTGTTACACGTTTCTGGAACTTCTTTTTTAAATATATATCGACCGATATATCGGAATATAGGATTTTTAAATTACCAAATATTTGTATCGGTATCGGCCTTCAAAATCCTTTATCGGTTGGGCTCAAGAAGGCACCCATAGCCACATCATAGTGCCCCCCTGAGCATTTACCTAGAACAGGGTATCTGCAGGTTTCAGCAATTCAAATTTAAGACTTTTTAAGAGCTTTTTCATACCAACTTGAATGAAATTTAAGACCTAAAACACGCGATGGTGGGAGTTGGCAATAGACGCAAGCCAACTTCGGAAACTGACGTCTTCCAGCCAACTGTCCTTGAATTTGCACCTACCCATTGTCGCAGATTAGCTAGCAAGCACGCAAATAATCGTTTATATATGCAGCTATCAAGAAAGAAGCCTCTCTACATGTCCTTCCTGAAAAGCTCCCAGAGAAAATAAATAAATAAATAGTCCTGCACCGACAAATTTAAGACCTTGAGTTACAGTATTTAAGACCAGCCTGTGACATTTGTCACAAATGTAAGACTTTTTAAGGCCTTAAATTTAGAAACATGAATTTAAGACTTTTTAAGGATGCGCGGACACCCTGTAGAATGTAACTGATGCATTCATCAGGCACGTTCACTCAAACTCTTTAATAAGAGTAACTTGAGTTATTAAGGGTAGAGAAAATCATGGGGGTTAAATTGGAAGTTAAATCTATCCAAGAACCAGAAGAACAGCCATTGGTTCCAATAATGAATGCGCAATGCATCAGCAGATCTCACTCAATAAAAAAATGAACAATTATTGGATGGATTCAAGATGCTTAATCCAACACTGAACATAGACAGAAAACACAAAGCAGATTACAGGGGACTTTATCTAGAGTGAAGTTCCAAATTTATTTCGCTGGTTGTCCTCCCCCCTCCCCCGCTCCATCTGAGGCAGAATCCCAGGGTTGTTGAACTAACGCTGCTCAGTGCTTCAGAATCAGTGCTGCTGACACAGTTGGACCCTGACCTTATCTTGGGGGGAGCCTCAACCTTGTAACCAAAATCAAAACTTGCCATCTTCCGGATTGACACAATTCTCTTAATAAAACACACACAAATCACCCAAGGCCACATATGGCTGACTCAGCAAAACAATTCCAATTAATTTGAAGGACTTATGAGAAACTGAAATTTTGTTTATAGAAGTTAATAGAAAAAAAAAAAAATATCATAACAACATAATAAACAGAATATCAATACCAGGACACAAATTGTTGCACAATGTGCTGTATTGTCTTACAGTATGACTTCATGCCTAAATTATTGTAAGATGTAAATCATGCATTCAATTAAATAAATGTTTTTATTCTCCTGTGTGGGATATGAGAGAAAAAATTACGTAAATTATATATTTTTCTAATTTAATAAAACAACAAAATTAATACTACTAAAAAGTGGTTTTGAGATATCCTTCTCATTGCTCATTTAAGTTAACGATCCATTTCCTGCTAACTTCCTCAGCTTTCTTGTCTGGCTTTTTTTCAGTAAGATTCTCATTTCATCTAAACAAATATTTGTAAGAGCTGGAGCTCCAAATAAATCATATCCTCTCTAAAAATCTCATTACAACCTCATCCACAAGTTTACGACGATTGGATTTTCATGTTCACCAGTGGACTATCCGACAAGTCTGCCAATACAAGTAAATGAAAAATGTCCAGATTCACGCAACATTATGGTTACCGGTAGGGTGGGTACTGGTCACATTTCGACCGATATAGGTACCAAACAAACATTTATATCAAATATGGTACACTCCTCTCCTTTAAAATATATGTTGCGTTTGAGCAGTTGTTTCCTAATCTTGGAGGTGTTTGCATGGCCAGCTTTGCATTTCACATCACAACTATTACAGCAAGCATTGCATTGACTTTTTTTGGGCTCTCCATTGCCATTAGGGGCAATGGAGAGCCCCTCCACGTCATGATCAGCTGGGATGCAGTGGGGTGCTCTCTCTTTCGCTGTGACGTATACTGAAGCATACTCTCTCTCTCATTAACCTATACTGTAGCCTCCTCGCCCTCTTATATTCCAATGTATAATCTATCCTACTCACTCACCACTCTGATGTGCTTTTTGCATTTCAGGAACCGAAATTCGGCCCTGATTACTTTACAACAATAGGGCCCCGCCCTATATATATATATATATATATATATATATTTCTTTTTTAAATATTTTTTGTTTTAAAAACTCTCGTAGGGAAAGGAAACATACTTCAATCAGGTGTAAAATAAAGATCAATAATGCATCAATTGTCCTGCCATAAAGCTTTTTGAATTGAATTGAAACGGAGACACCCGTCACGTCAGCCCACGTCACCATGTGAAACATTCGTTCTCCTGCATTAATTACTTTGTGTTTCATAGTTGGAATTGCTGTATCTTAAGCAATTTTATCATGTCGTTTACCGGCCTTGCGTTGGAACACACAAGACCGGTAACCATAGCAACGCGGTAAAGAAACCTTGCAAAGCCCAACCCAGGTCTTACTGAAGGCATTTAATGGTCAACATTTTATGAATAAATATTCGAATATTAATATTAATAAACAGACAAACTTCAAATATGATTTTTGGTCAAAAGTCAAAGCCCTAATAAAAAGCAGTTTCAACTGTTCTACCTCATCACCCTGATCAAACTAAGTGGGCAACCATAGCGTAGCTTTCCTTTGCTATCTGGCTCAACGCAGCTGTCAAAAATGGCTTTAATATATTGAGCTCTTTTTCTTTCTGAATGTTCATGGTGCTTGTTTGAATGGGTTTGCCGGCGGCAGCTACATTGTTCAAATGAAATGAAGTGCAGTTCATGTGTCGTACAATTTGGGTACTGCTAAGTGGCAGGGTTAAAGTCCATCTCACAATTTGTTTGCCTTCAACACACATCACATGCTTGCATGTCCATCAAGTTCAAATGTTTATGCAATGAATATTTCCAAAATGAAGGACATCACCAGATTCCTTACATTCCATAAGACTATGCTATATATCAAGAAAAGTAATTGTTTCAGAAGACTAAAAATAAAAATTATTATAATTATCACAATAATAAACAGTGCTGTTGGACAGGGTAATACAATCCGGACCTTTGTAATTTCAACTTTCAATAGCAACTATGGTGGAAGGATTCCAAAAATGAATAAAAACATACGTTAATATTTACTGATTAAAGACCAAATCACACATTTCATGTAAGACGTTTAAAGGTCCCATGACATGCCACCAGGTTCCAGTGTGATTAGCCTCGCAAACGTTGCTCATCTATCCGTCACACATCTAGGCGGATATTCCCACTTGTGATGTCATAAGAGACAGATTTCCAAAACGGCTTGTAAGGCTAATCACACTCACACCTGGTGGCATTTCATGGGACCTTAAAGTTAATGGAGAAAGTAAACATACATAAAGACAACTGTATAAAATGCTAAAATCAGCTTATCCTCACCATATGTTAGGATTGACTGGCTCAATAGAAAAGGTTACAAGTCTACAAGAAAGTAAGTCATAAAAACACAAAGCAGATGTCGAAACAACGAAACCAAACCATAAACAAAGTCATTAGCCTTTAGAACTTTAACTAGAACCTTATATTCCTTTGTACCAACTCCATTGTGGGTAGCCCTAAAGTAACCGTATTCTAGCTGAACCAGTTTTTGAGAAGGTTATTTATATCATGAAAAATAATGATTTCAAAATGATGATAGTATTACAAGAAGTGGTGACCAGAAGTGTTAGCCCGGAAGTGCAGCGGTCAATACGACAACTGATTACAAAAAAATATATATTCTATCAATATGATTACCAAGTAATTTCACCAATCTGAACGTATGCAAGTGGGTCAAGTCAGACAACATACAGGTTTTAAGGTCAAAAGGTTAATACATCTTATTATTCTTACTGACTTTGTGCTCATCCTTTACAGATAAACAGCCTCAGCGCATATTTCCATTGAATCACTATGACACCTCATTCACATTCATTAGACCCGAGTGTCAAAAGGCACCTGTGATGTTGTTCGAACATGTAGCACGAACACCACCAGTTTCTTTCACAAGCCTTCTTTTTTT
Source organism: Gadus chalcogrammus (assembly GCF_026213295.1). Taxonomy (NCBI): domain Eukaryota; kingdom Metazoa; phylum Chordata; class Actinopteri; order Gadiformes; family Gadidae; genus Gadus; species Gadus chalcogrammus. The sequence goes on along the minus strand of NC_079425.1, from coordinate 10,066,573 downwards.
TTTAGAAGGCTTGTCATGAAAATGTTTAAGTCATTAGAAAAGTTAACAAATTATGCTTGTAATATATTTAAATGATTTATATACCAATTCCCATTTTTTAAATGTTGAGAATTCCCCAGTGTGAAACGATCATATTCAATAGACCACCTTGAAAACCTTTGTCTAAATTAAATTGATCTGTTGCAATATTATCTGGCCTGCATGTCTAGTTTTAATAACAGATGAATGCCATGAGCTAAGACAAATGTGCATTTGGAGAATGATCAAAAAGTATTTGCACCCAAAAACATCCAAGTAGTTCATTTCTAGCATTATTTGCATTGTCTTCAGTCAGACACAACCTACAATAGAAGGTTGTTAGGCTTTCCTGATTAGAACAGATGTTTCTCCTCTAGAAAAACACTGAACAGTATATCTTCCAAACTTGTCTTGTCATTAGGTAGTTCTATAAATCAGAAAAGCCTTTTTTACCATGTATGGCCAAGGCCGCCTTTGTACAACAATCTATCTGTTTACGTCACATCAACCCCCAACTTGTCTCAGCCTAGTTGTGGATACAATTGGAGTAATTTCTACTTTTTTCAACAATCTCGCCGAAAGACCTACCAAAGTGACACCAAATGTTGTTAAGAGTCATGAAATCTGTTTATTGCTTGATACTGTAAGAGAGCTTAGGAAAAACTACCAGGAAGCAATAGATAGTCATTATTTGCATAATGATATCAGAGACAAGCAAATGTGGGATATAAAAAAAATCTCAGTCGAGCAAGCCATTAAATGCCACTGCAGAGGAAGAAACATATAGGGGCTCATACCCACATTGGATAAAATAAAACAAAGCTGCTGGCCAAGGCAATTTGAGCTGCGAAATGCCATACCACACGTATCGCAATGCTGAATCAGTTTTGCTCATCACAGGCTCAGAAAATAAATGGCATTATTTCCATAAATGCTAAAACATAGACCTGATTCAACCCGGTACTTACGTGTATGACATGTGGTTTAACAATCAAAATAATTGGTTGCGGTTATTCCCTGTTTTAGATATACAATACTTTCCCTTTTTACTCGTCTGACAAATAATTGAACGGATTAAATCAACAAACATTCACAATGTCACATAAGCATTTCATTTTCAAGCTACATCATAATGTCAGGGAATTTGCGTGCGAATGTGACATACAACACTGTAGAACAGAAAGGAACTTCCCCATTGTGGTCCAGGTGGCTCATGACAGGAAGTCAGCTAAACAGAAAGCGGCTCCCAATCGAAAGGAATAAGAAAATCCCTACATTTTACTTTTTATCTTCTTTTTTACGGTACCTAACAACACTTTGCTTTTGAAAAAAATGACCTTACCAATATAACAGTACTTATTCATCAAGAACCTAGCTACAGGTAAGGTTTCATCATTGGAGGACTGGATAGGTCGCTAAGAGAAGGCTACATTTGTGTCCAAATTGTGTTAACATTAAAGACAAAAACTCAATGTTTGCCGTATGTGTATCTCAAAGTAGTCCAAGCCTTGCATAAAAAAACAGCTAAAACTGCATGAGGAAGTATTTACTCCTGTTCCCTGCAAACCTCCAGCCTTTATGAATCCAACAGGACTTTTTGTGTTACATAACACTTTCTCTTAGTCACTGTCAAGACCAGAAATACCCAACCATAAAGTCACAGAGTAACATTGGGCAGCATGTCCTTGAAATGCATTCCAAAATGATGAGATCCACCCGATAAATTGTTTGAGTAAGGCACCAGGACAAATACCTCTCCAATCACACACATATTACTTGGTGCGGGCAGAGACTGTATAGCCCCTCACCAATGAGCCAAAACAATATACCACTACAAGATAAACAGCCTTGCCTGCATGGAATCACCACAATAATTTCATAGTTTATGTATGTTATAAGTCCAAAGAGCAAGTGTTTCTCATGCAGAACTCTAGCAAGATGCTGTGAAATACAATACAATCTGCAATTCCAGGCTTTTCTATCAGGTAGGAAGTGTCAAATTTAACTCACTGAACTGTGCCCATAGGACTGGATTTCTACAATAGTCAGTACATTTGGTAGGATATTGATACATTTCTTATTGATAGCATATTCAGTTGATGACATGCCTTCTATTAAGCCAAGTATACAAGCCAGAGACCTATATGTGACTCTAACAGAAGCAGTCTTACCACAATATCACACCTATTTCAACATTATTTTGTCATCTTTCTCATTTTATAGGACAGGGTTAGACTTTCTATATAAAATTATTCAAATTAATTTTACAAAAACGTATGCATTTCCTGTTCCTTGACAGAGGCAGGTAAAAAAGTCAGTCCTTTGAAAGACATGTTAGTATTAGGCAAGCATTTTACAATGTTTTCCTTGAGGAATTATCCAGCCGTAGTGAGGAATGCGTTGTGGGTGAAGGTAGTGGAAATTAAATCTTTAGTATACAGGTGGTATACAAGTGGCCTGAAGATTTCTGCAAGGATCCTTGTTTGATTTATTGATCAAGGTATAGAAATCACATGTTGTCTAGACAGACTACTGGCATACAGGAATACCCAGGTTGACCGAAGTCTATTTTAAGAACTATACAACTGATGTGTAAAATAATAACTATTGACAAGTGCAAATTTCTTATAGCTTTAGAGCTATCCCTTGTTATAAAACTGTTCAGCTATGGAGACTGTCGACTCAGTAAAACAACTGCTGAAGATATTTAATCTTGGAATGCTTCTTTGCACTTTTACAGTTTGCAAAGCATTGCAATCATGGTTATTTTGTTTGAATGAGATTTTACTGAATCTATAATAATGAGGTCGGGACATTGTGTTTCTGCTGGTTTCGGGAAATGATGCTAAGAACTGATGCAAACATACATCCCATTATGACTAACATTCGGCTTGTGATCGCAAAGAGAAGTCAGACAGTGTTCTCTTTTTAAACCCATGTTTCGATTTTCACCGAAGCATTGATAATTTTTCAAATTGCGCTTTAAGTCAGTGTAATAATGAATTAATGAATTGTAAGATACAAGTATGGCTAAACTGTACTGACTCGGATAATTTTTTTTTGTCTGCAATCTGATTTGATTTGATTTGGAAGAAGTAGACGAATGATAAATGCATAATGTGAACTCTTCATTGAAATACTCTTCGAAAATACACAATACACAGTCAGCTATGGAGCATGGTATTCGGGTAATGGCTGGAGGGTTTTCACATTCCAACACTCATGACTTTCATGCAGAAAATAGAGAAGGGGGGGGGGGATCCTACAACAGGGCCTGCCTTTTTGCAGCTGTATACGCCCATCCCCTAAAAGTTCAGCTCCTTCCAAGAAAACAATTACAAAACTGGTCAAATGCTGATGTCAACAAAGAGTATAAATAGACCAACAAAATGTTTAGCAGTCAAGCCCAGTAGATGGCATTTGGGTTACACGTTCAATACAATTATAGCATAGTAGCAGGTATACACAGAGAGATGGGAGGGAAAACAGGCGTTTCACTGCCTAGCATAGCCTGAACAATTTGTCTGACAGAGAGGCAATGTTTAGGAACAATACGTTTATGTTCCCCTATGCATTGAAATAAGACGATTAAATAAGATACTAGGAGACCTAAGCATGTCGTAGTGTAGCTTTACCTTAGCTCCCCGCCAAGAATGAATTTGACAGGGACACACATCAACAGGGACAGGATGTGAAAGCTTTTCCACTTCATCCGTAAAAGTTTCAAGAAACAAACTAAAAGATATTGTACAGAATAACAACGCTTACTTTTTGAAAGGTCTGTGATTGCTTTATTTACTTTGTTATTATTTATATTCAGAAGCAGTAGGACACTGCCCCAAAAAGGTGTTTCATATCTAAAACCTTAGCTGCATGGCTAGGCTATCCCGAGCTATCTGTCATCAACACTAACACACTGACGGCCTGGATAAACCACAGCAGTTAGGCACAATTTGTAACCAGTGGTCGCGCGGTCAGATGTGTCACTTACCAGATTTATCCTGATCATATCCCACGACAATAAAATAATCAGCGAATCTAGCCATGTTTGCTGTTTTTCCCGAAATATACCAATACAATTCAGCATTTTTCTTTCTTCAAAAGCACAGCCATGTTTGACAGGAATGGCAATGCGCCTGCGCGCAAAGCCAAGCGATATCCATGGGCGTGGGCTGCCCAGTTTACTAACAGTCATCTTTGGGACATCTTTAATTTTGTAATTCTCTGTTCCATTCTCCGACCATTCAGCGTTGTTTTATTCTGGGCGTATGATAGATGCACAATTATTTTAAATTAGTGAAATATTTACATTAGAGTTTATTATGAAGAACTATATGTAGGCCTAGGATATATTAATTCCAAATCAGCATTACAGAAAGCCTTATTCACTATTTTAGGAGACTGTAGCACATGCTGTTTAAGAAAAGCGCCCCCACTTATTCTCTCTCTCTCTCTCTCTCTCTCTCTCTCTCTCTCTCTCTCTCTCTCTCTCTCTCTCTCTCTCTCTCTCTCTCTCTCTCTCTCTCTCTCGATCTCTCTCTCTCTCGATCTCTCGCTCACGCAAACGATCTCATTCCATCTTGCTATCCTCTCTCTGTATGTGAGTTTGTGCATGTTGATTATTGATATCGAGGTACATAATACTAGATTAAAAGTAAGAATTAAACAATAGATCCTTCAGAATATTATCAGACCACTGAATGAGCAGAGTTATGCGTGTCCCAAAAATTAAATGGGAACAATGTGTTGGAACAAGGTCCACGGACGCTCTTCTCCCGCTTCCAACCATGACCTATTCAACATAATAGCAACAGCAGTTTTGATCCTGATTCTGTATCCATTGTAGTTCAGATCTGATGTAAGAAAATTGGTTTGTACAATCATTTAAAAAAACCTGTTTACAACATGTGGTGGGGTTTATTTGAAACAATTGAGTGGATATTTTCAAAATGAATCATTGTTCTGTATGACTCAAGTCATAAGTAACAGACTTTGTGGCTCTAAATTGCAACATTCCTGAATAGATTCCTGGGTTCTGTTATATATATATATATATATATATATATATATATATATATATATATATATATATATATATATAAACCTTTTTAGTATTATTCCTCTTTGTATAGTAATTATAATTTTGGTTATGATCGATATAACCAATGAATCCAATGGCTAGTTTTAAGTGATCTGTTTGTTAAGCCTACTTAAATATTATTATTAGATCTTTATATGTTAACAACCATCTAATCGTAATATATTAAATTATTCCCCCAGTGTTTGCAGGCTATATCTTAGAATCCAAAGTTGGAGACAGTGCAGTTAACATGATAACATAGCATAATTCCTAGAGCAGAATGGACCAAGAAAACCAACAATAAAACAGCCGTATTTGCCCAATTATCATTTTATCATTTGAATCACCTCAAAAATGTTTCCTGCTTATTTACAACATTCGTTTGTGATAATTAAATATTTCTCATTACTTGTTTTCATGATCATTTATTCTCCGATAAAGTACAAATAATACTTTAAAAGAATGCATTCAGGTCATACTCCTCCAATTATAATATTCTGTGACATCTCTCATAAAAAAAAATCTCAATTTATTAACTTTTTTTTTCTTATAATATGGTATCATCATAGATTACATGAACAAATATATCTTCATTTGTATAGTTTTATCCTTTAATGTTCTGGATATTGAATGGTTTCGATACTCTCAGCTGCATTGAACTGTATTGTAATGCACTGGGAGGGGAAAAAGGATGAGGGACTGAGTGAGTAAAAGGGCCCCTCCCACCAACCAACTATAAAGCCGATCGTCTGGTGTGTTAGAGCTATTAGCAGAGTGTCACAGCTGCCCTACAGCACCTCCAGCAATTTCAAGAAATCTGTGGAGTACTTTTTTTAATAGCCAAGTCTACAGCCAGAGCGCCTTTGGATCCAAGTGAATTAAGGATTATAGGTATGTGTGCTTTGGAAAACATCCTTTTGTCTCTTTAGGTTTCCTTTTACCCTAATCATTGCTGATGGCTTTATTCTTGTGCTTTTGAGGTCAGAGTGTATGGACAAGGACGGGTTATCTGTCTGGTTATATAAGGTGTTTAACTGGTAGTGTGTGCAGAAGGTTGCCCTCTAGATGTTTTAAGACATCTGGTAGGAATTAAGTGTGTTGCTGTTTTAATTGTTTTAGATTTACACCTCCTGCTTGTGGAACTTAATTGGATCAATTGGATGATTTCTATTGAGTTAAGTTGGCAGTGACTTAGCCCCAGTAAAGTCTAGCCCAAACTAAACTGAAAGAGCCAGTACGAGACTCTCCTTTGCTGGCCAGGGGCCTAAAGCGTGGTTGTACGTTTACTTAGCCGCACAAAACTGACCTTGGCTTAACTTTATAAATAAATGAATGATAAGTAAAAATAACTTGGCTTTTGGACTCTTGTGTGAACCGGGGCTAGTATGGTAGTTATCATTGCAATGCATCGCTTTCAGAGATGATTTCAGAGACAATATAAGGTAGCATATAAAGTTATATAGTAATTTGATATGACAAGTAAATAACTGACAAATGTTTCTTTCCCTCACAGGTCACAGAGTCAACATGAAGCTGATCCTCCAATCCGTCCTTTATGGATGCCTGCTATCCACAATAGCTCACTGTGTGGAACTTGAAGTGAACCCGGAGTTGAAAAAACGGTGAGCTGATTTACTTTCTTTATTCTATATTTTAATCTTCGACCACTACAATGGATCAATCCCATCATTCCATATGTAAACAGTGAAGGCAGATTTCACCACCTGACTTCCTAAAGATCTGCCCTGGATTAATCTGGCCTCCCGTCTTTCCTCCCCTATAGGTTAAGTGTGTGGATGGAGAGCCAACTGAGGAGGCATCTTAACAGCTTGTCTGCAGAGAGGGTGGCGGAGTCTGAGCAGTTGGTCACACCAGAAGATATCAGGGATACTCTGATTCCACATTCCAGGTAAAAAGAAACCCCAGATACCTTCTATTTCCAGTTTAACTTATAAACTGACAAAAGATAGATACAATTTAAATATAGACTACTGAGCGCAAGCCAGTCACGAATGCAGTGCAAGAGTTAATTTTCCTCTCTCTCTCCCTCTCTCTCTCTCTTTCGCTTTCTGTCTTGACCCATCCTCCATCCAGCAATGGCATCAGCATCAGAACCAAGCGTTCCAAGCACTTCACTGTCAACCAGTCCAGACGGCCCGGCTGCTCCCTGGGCACGTGCACCGTACATGACCTGGCGCACCGCCTCCACCAGCTCAACAACAAGTTGAAGAGTGCCCCCATCGACAAGATCAGCCCGCAGGGGTACGGCCGGAGACGGCGCTCTGTCCCGGCTCGCAGGGTCACCCTGGAGCTGGAGCAGGGAAGGCTGAGGCCTGACTGGAGGAACACTGTGTCACAAGTTCACAAGCTGGAGGCCCTCCTGCTCCTCACCCGGACATGAGCAATTGATTGGAAGCAAGCGCAGATAGAAGCCAAACAAGAGGAAGGCAGCCAAGGACACTGATATGTCCTCTCTGCTGTTTGTTCCAAGACTATTCAAATGTCTGAGACTTAAAGCCAGGCCATCTCCAGCACAAGCTTTTTTGTTTAGTTATTTTTTTGGTTCAAAAGCGCAAGGACTGAGTTAGCGCAAACAAACGGACTGCTCCAGCTGTGTGTCTCTGGAGACCGGGTAGGCTGATGGGAGATGGAGTTGAGCATGCAGAGGGAGCAGACCTCTGCAGCTGGCCTTCAGACACTGGATGGCACGGTGTGGAGCACCAAGGCCAGATGCTGCTGCTGCTGCTCTGTCTCTCTGCCTTGCAGCGGAAGGGAACACAGTGCTCACACCTGGCAAAGTGGGCTGGGAGGAGAAAGATTCTCTTTCTCTCTTTTTCACTGACCATGCAGGGACGTTAATACACACCACTTCCTCAGAGTCAGGACTTTGAGAACATCTATCCTCTAAGGACTATTATGCTACCCCATTCCAATCAACTCTCAATACTTGTCTGCACTTTTTTTTTCTCCAAATGGACCTAAAGATAAAAAAAAAAATCATCAGGAAGAGAGATGCTAATCACAAATGCTCAACAGGGAGATAGTTATGTGTTAGAGCCTTTAAGCTTTTGATCTTAATCATATTTTGGGACACTGTATTGTACAAAGGAAATATGCCTTAGATTCTGTGAAAAATGTGCCAGTCCAATGGATTGAAATATACTTGAAATTTATATTGTTTGTATAAACACATGTGCAATCTATATTTGTCGGTTTTTTACAAGTGTATGTATATATGTTACAAAATGTTGAATTTCATTATTTAAATATTGCATAGTGGCTACATTATGATACGTATACAGATTGAGCTATTTTTTATACAGGAATAAATATATAAGGGCATTCGTACTATCTATCTATTGCCATGTTCACTATTATTTTGCAAACTGTGGTAATCCTATATTTGTTTTAAAAAAATATGTTATATATAATATATTTGTAAATACAGTCTATTTTATTTGTGTAAAACAGTCCTTTTTCATACAATAAACCTTTTGCATTCAAAGTAAGACTTCTTTGCTTCTTGGTTCCTTCAATTATCCGCAGTGTACTGCCCCAGTGGGACAAACTGCACCTGGTCTGAGTTAAGTGATTATAGGGTATTATTAGTCGTTGTCTCACTCCCCCTACTTGTGACCCCCTAAAGGGCAGACGAGGTGTCGGGCACATTCCTGCCTGGTCCACTCCAGCCTACATGGGTTCAACGCATGTCTGTGGGCCAGACCTTCGCCTATTAGAAGAGGCTGAGGCTTCAATCCCTCCATCCTCCATAGATGGCCACTGCTGCAGAGGCGCTTCTGTCTAGCATTCCTGTGCGGCACACAGAGAGCATCTCTAAAAAACAAGGTTTCCCCACAAGGAACAGGCCGTGACCTCGGAAGAGGAGAAGCCGCCACTCGAAAAATGAGCCAGTAGAGCTCCCATCAGGTGACTTTGATAATTGTTCCATTTTATCCTGTACTAAAGTGAACATGGGTCCCCATGGGATATTTCTTTTCAATCTGGGCTGACAGATGTCAAGGTGGGGATTATCAAGTATGGTTATCCAGAGATGTTCCATGAAGAGACAAAAGAGTAGGGGAAGAAGGCAATTTATGTTGACAGATAGTTTATTCTTCATTTGTGCTTTAATGTAAATATCAAGGGTGGATTAAATTGCTTCAGTGAAAACACTGTTATGAGACTGTTTGATACCCTTTTTCACAATAAAATAACCGCAAAACATACTGATCATCTGATTAAGCCAATTCAATTGTAACCATTTCATTTGCAATACATTAATGAATTGCTAAGTTTTTAACTGGATCAAATGGAACTGATATCACTGTGGTATCACTAATGGTAACAATAACGATGATAATGATTATGATTATATGGGCTCTACTGCCATCTAGCGAAAATATTAAGCAATGGCTTTGCTTCTGGCTGTATGGGTTTAACGGGTGGAAACAGTGATGATTTGCAGCTGCCCATTTAGAGCAATGCGGTCCAGTTGCAGAGTAAAGCCACCATAACTGTTAGGGAGTTATGTCTTCTCATAGCAACGTGTACAAATATTAAGATGGATTACCGAAGTAGCATTAAAGGGTATTGCATAATTTGGCATTATTTTGTGAAGATTCTGAAAATATTCAGGATGAACGCTGAATCACTGCATTAACCAAAGCCATTCAGGTCCTTCACTCAACTGAAGTGGGGAAAGGTTGTTCCATGCTATTTATGGACCAGCTCTGACAGACGGAAAGTAAAGCTGGTAGACTGTAAGGGAGAAATAGGATAGAAGGGAAGAGTAGCAAAGAGAGGCAAGGAGCGTGAAGAAGCAGACTAGGAGAGAGGAGAGAAGAGGAAAGGAAAGAAGAAAGGAATAGAAGAAAGGAGAGAAGAAAGGAATATGAATACAAATAAAAAAGGTTAATTTCAGATGCAGGGCTATTTCAAGCGCTGGCTTTCATTTTTGAAACCACACTGTCAATCATAAAGCAGCCAATCCAAAGCAATCAGTCAGTCTATACTACAAACCTCCAAACCCAAGAGTATCCTGAGAACCTGAGCTGGGTGGATTACCTCTGCAATCTCAAACACTGCCTGGCTGAATCAGGCACCATGCACCATCTGCTGCATATGTACCGTTTAAATATGATTGTCCTCATCCAAGGCCTCCTGGAGGGCTCAACATTGTGTAACAACGCTGTGCAGATTCGCCATGCGACTGAGGACTTTTATATTTTATCTCTACTCCTTCATCATGGTTCAACAATGTGCCTGATCAAGGTGTTAACAGTGATCTACTTTACCAAATCAAATTACTGAAATCTGTGGCTATACTGAGCTTGTGATGGGATGGAAGTCAATTAAAGTCAAATCCTGCAAATAAACGGTAAAGATGGCAGACCATAAAAAGCCAAAGAATGTGCATTTATCAAGAAAATAACATTACAAGCCCTGGCTACGTTGTACAAATATAGGTTGCAATGGTAAAAGTTTGTAAAAGCAGCTAAATCGGTTTGGCTGGCTTTAGCATCCTGTAGTTCAAGCAGCAGTGGGAAGGCAGAGAAATTAAAGGGTTAAAGATGAAGTGATGAGCACTGCAGGGCGGCTAAAGGGGTATCACATTCTGTGGCCATAACAGAGCCTGGAGGAGACGAAGGACTTACACACAGTTTATAGCTATTGTGGGATGGTTTACGATACACCAAATGCAGCAAGAAGAGAAGGTGAGCAGACCATTTTCTAAATATTAAAATTCATTAAGTGATTTAAAATATGTATTTATCTAAATAATCTGCACCTATTGACATTTGGACAGCTGAGTTAATGAGATTAGCTATCTGGAAGACGGCTCTGGAAGCAGAGCAACATGCTAAGAGGAAACAGCGCTCTTATAAAGCAGAAGTCCAGTCCTTGCTTGGCGAAGGGTGAGATTTCCTTCTACCGTCTTACTTCTTTGAGTTCTAAATCTTTTCTCTATTACTCTTTACACACACGCACAAACACATGCATGCACACACGCTTGTTTGTCAATTGCAAAGAGATCCTGACACAATTGCTGCCTGCCTGCCTAGGATCTAAGACATTTGTAACTTGGGAGATGGGGGAACTTACATGAGAGATCAGTGATTCATAGAGGAGCATGAGAGGACAAAAAAGTAGACACATCTGAGATAAGACAAATAACGGACCATGAAGGCCTTGTTCCCTAAAGCCTTTGAAACATGGAGATGATTCATTCGGTCATACCTGTACATGTACTGTAAAGACCCAGCTATCCTCCATGGGCTGGGGCAGGAGGGTGGCTGGTGATGAGAGGAGAATGAGGTGTTACCTCCATCATCCCATGCTTCCCTACAGAGTATTCCAGGCTCCCTCTGTGTTTCAGAACCTACGCAGGGCAGGGAACCATAAACACATGTGGTTATTGATATATATAGTATATAAAGCATATATAGCAGGCACAGTAGACCATCCTGACGGGTCAGAGAAGGCCTTCCTTATAGCTGCTCATATCCACTTTGATTTTAATTTGATGGAAGCGTGGTGGTCAAAGTCAATGCGTTGCAGTGGAAATGGCTTCCCCCCTTAAACCAAGGTCATGTAGAATTATCTTTGAACGATCATCAGTGATGACAGTTAAGTTAGCCTTTATCTTCGCTCTCGCTCTATCTCAATCTATATTACTGCCTGTCTCTTCCGCACTCTCATTGCTTTGCTTTATGCATGAAACGAACAGAAAGACTGACAGACATAGGAAATGCAATGGCTACTGAGGAGCTCAAGCAATGGTCCCTGCTTGGCCAGCCAGTTGTGACATAGTCCTGGGATTAGTACTGTATTAAAGCAATGACATGCATCTCTTAAAATAGAGAGGGAGCTGTGAAAAGAAAAGAATGAAGGTGGACACGTGCACCAAGAGCAGTGGTGTGGCATGGATACTTGCATAGGGAACGGTGTCTCAACGACACACTAGGTACTTAAGAAGAAGGCAAAGAGAAAGAAACAGGGATGGCTGAGAGAACTTCTAACGGTAGGAATTGAAGGCCTTTCTTTACATGGGAAGCGAAATTCGAGGCTATTCAACGGAGGCCTATTGTGGTAGGCCTACCTTGTTTCAGACGTGTCTTTTTAGAGAGACGTGTGGAAGAATTTACCTTTAGTGTGTAGAGTATCTCACAACACTAAAAAGTAGCCTACAACCTATTTTCGTTTTCTACATTGTTATCTATGTAATCTTTCAATTTAAGTCTACTATAGTAAGACATTCTAAGTCATTTTGACAGTCCAATTCAATTTTTTTGCCAGTCTCCTCCAACCGGTTTATATACGTTCCACTCCACGTTCTTTTTTTGACGTCAAAGTGGTATCATTTTCAACGTCAGAACGATAGGACACCGGCGCCACGGCGAGGTGTGTGTGTCGAATGACGATGATTGTGGCGTCAAAGAGAGGGGTGTACAGTACTTCTCGGGAACCTACAGCATAACGCCATGATGGTGTGTGTGGATGTGTGACGCTCCATCTGACGAGCAGCGGTTGATTTTGATTTAAAAAAATTATAGTTTATTTTTAATCTCATTGTGTTAAAATTCGAGCCGAAACACTTACACCTCCATGAACTAAAATAACTTTCAATTAAATCGCCTCATCCAACATGGAAGCACGTGTGAGGGTTGTTGTCTATGGTTGTTGTCATGGCAGTGGAGCCGAACTATATACAGCCATAGCAACAATGGGCAGTTGGTGTCGTAACAAGGATACTTTATTGTTTACCGGACGTAGATGGTCAGTAGTGGTTTAGATGAACAACTTTCCATACATCATCGGCAGTGGCTTTAGTGTTAACGCTAGTAAGTTGTGTAATTTAAAATAGTTCACATTCACAGCTGTGGATGGTAAATTATTCATCTAAAATCTATTTCTTGATCAATGCTTTCGATGGTTTTAGTTTAATATTTCCTCTGAACCTGTGGTGATGTTATGCTGTAAAAAAACAAAAACATTAAGGCTTCAGTGAGACTGTAGTGTGGCTCGAGTTCTTTGGAAAGCTCGCATTAGAGAGAGACTTGCATAAGACAATATCAATGATAAGTTAAAACACAACGCCAATGCCATGTTATAAAAAACGATAGCAGTAATTTGTTGACTTGTTGCACACATTTACAAAACGGTACAAGCAAAAATATTGAGGCGATTGATTTTCCCTTTGATAAGGCATGTCCTCAAAATGATCATTCAAGGCCACTGTAATTCACCAAAGCTGACGCATTCCTGCAGATATGCCTCGTCAGTTCCCTAAGATCACCCTGAGTGAGGCCGATGAGGAGGTGCGTCTGCTGGCCGAGAGGGTCTACGCTTCGGCCCTGAAGGAGGAGGGCAATAAGGATGTGATATCCATGTTCACGGTCCCTGAGGAGGACTGTCCCATCGGTTTCCGCCAAGCCAAGGAGAGGGAGCTGCTCAGGGAGCTGGCAGAGCAGCATTCAGAGGAGAGCACCAAAAGGTATAGCTGCTTGGTCCTCTTCGTATGGTCACATCGTAGAGCGATGGGTTTATGAGAAGGATATGGGGTAAATGTGGTCCAAACAGCAGCAGACAATAAATTGAAAAATAAATTGAACAATAAAAACATGCACATACATACTGTTAAAAATGTGTATGTAACATTTTTTCTTTTTTTTTCTTTCGCAATTGCATTTATTTGTTTGAATAGCAGTGCTATTTCAGCAGTGTTATAAGGTCATTACTTCGGTTCAATCTGTTCTAGGAAGAAGAGTTTCAAGATGATCCGTTCCCAGTCCATGTCTTTGCAGGGCGTAGCCAATCCAGAGTGGACGCGCTCACTGGGGGCCACGCCCTTTGTGTCCCCCAGCTCCACCTGCTCCTCTTTGCTAGAAGGCCTTCCGGAATACCAGAGGGTCACCATAAGTGGAGACTACTGTGCTGGGGTAAAACACCTTTAAAGAGCGGGGTTAGGTAGAAGTCAATGTTGATGTTAAATCTGCTGGAGAGAGAGAGAGAGAGAGAGAGAGAGAGAGAGAGAGAGAGAGAGAGAGAGAGAGAGAGAGAGAGAGAGAGAGAGAGAGAGAGAGAGAGAGAGAGAGAGAGAGAGAGAGAGAGAGAGAGAGAAAGAGAGAGAGAGAGACTTGATTTGAACCACCAAACACTTGTCTCTTCGCCCCCCCCCTACATTTCTTCGACATTGTTATGCATTCACAACATTGTTATGCATTCACAAACATGTGATTGACAGGCAAGATGCTTGACCCGAACCAATCAGGCAATAGAGGCTCAAATGATAGAACTTATATCTGATGTACATTTAATGTCGCAGGTAATGCAAAATTAGAGTAGTGTCTTACATCACATACTGAGATATATAACAATTTATATGATTGTGGACACATTCATATTATGATCAATTAGTGGGAAAGCTCTTCTTTAATTCCAGATCACAGTGGAGGACTATGAACAGGCGGCAAAGAGCCTCCTGAAGGCTCTGCGTATTCGTGAGAAGTATTCAAAACTAGCATATCACCGATTTTTCCGAACCACGTCAAAGTACCTCCGCAGTACTGAGAACGAGCTATGGACCGAGGAAGATGAGGTCTTGCCGGGTAGGAAAGAATGTAACTTCTGAGCATTTACGAGCCACTTGTATAATATAGATTGTCTATTCACTTGGTCGGTCAACATTTGGTCATGAAAATGCAAGTGCTGCTTTAAAAAATTTTTTTGGTTTTCTTCAAAAGCCCAATTGTAATACTTGTCTACAACATGTTGCGTGTTGTAGATGTCTGCCCATGTCCAAGGAATGGAGAGGATCCCTACAGCATGGAGAACATCCCAGAGAATCTGGGCTTTGAACTGAAAATGAAAGATGGGATTGTGAACGTCTATGACAATCTTGAGGCTCTGAGGGAGAACAAACCTCGGAACCTCCCATACCCAGACTTGGAGACTTTTGCGATAGACCTAAGCCCCGTGTTGGCTATGATTGCAGATGGACCCACGTGAGTGACTATAACCCAATAAAAAGGCACTTTAGCTTCGCTACTAGAGGATGACTGGCATTTTTGTTGAGTTTAGTGTTCCTATTAGCCGTGGTACAGACATAACAATTCGCATGTTTTGTGTGTTACAGGAAAACCTATTGCCACAGACGACTAAACTTCCTAGGTTCAAAGTTCTACCTTCATGAAATGCTCAACGAAATGGCAGAGCTCAAGGAACTGAAAGGAGTGCCGCACAGAGATTTCTACAACGTCAGGAAGGCACGTTCTTTTTGGGTTTTATATTTTCGATCCAGAGTATATATCGTCCCATTTGTATACGATAAAGGATAAATGTCGTGCGGTGCCATTTCCAGGTAGACACACACATCCACGCCGCAGCATGCATGTCCCAGAAGCACTTGCTGGCCTTCATCCAGACCACCTACAAGACGGAGGCCGAGCGCGTGGTGCTGGAGAAGGATGGGCAGCAGATGACTCTCAGGGAGGTCTTCCACAGCCTCAACATGGACCCATACGACCTCACCGTGGACTCCCTGGATGTACACGCGGTAATAGGCTACTTAGGATCAGGCCTTGTGGTGGAAAGTGGGCACTTTTTGTCGATGAATGCATTCTGCTCATCTAATAGACATTTGTATTCCCATGAGCAGAACGATGAGATAGAGACAGAACCACACTCCTTCTAGTTAGGATTGCATTGGTAATGGGGAGCATGTGCTAGTTTGAACCCAAAAAATGTATAGGACAAAAAGGAAATCAAAAAGTGAGAATGTGTGCACTGGTAGAAATCATAATAACAACTTAATGAGTATGACAATCTATGATCATCTTTTTAGGGGAGACAGACTTTCCACCGGTTTGACAAGTTCAATTCCAAGTACAACCCAGTGGGAGCAAGTGAACTGCGGGATATCTACCTAAAAGCTGACAACTTAATCCACGGAGAGTACTTTGCCCGGATTGTAAAGGCAAGTCAAGAACACAATATTAACACAGTATTATCACTACGTATGAATTATAACGAGGGCTAGCATTCACAGCATTGGAATGTGATATTGCTATGGATATTTCATTTTTTCGTCAGGAAGTGGCCCACGATCTAGAAGAGAGTAAGTACCAGCACGCAGAGCCCCGCCTGTCCATTTACGGACGCTCTCCAGATGAGTGGGACAGCTTGTCCAAGTGGTTTATCGACCACAGAGTGCACTCTCCCAACATGAGATGGATTATTCAAGTGCCCAGAATATAGTAAGTGCTCCACCAGGAGAATTGCGGCAAAAGAGCTGACAATTTTGTAGTCTGGGTGTGTTTTGTGTTAATGACTATTCTCCCATGTTTTAGTGATATTTTCAAGTCAAAGAAATTGATCCCAAACTTTGGAAAGATGCTGGAGAACGTGTTCTTGCCTCTATTTGAGGCCACTGTTAACCCTCAGAAGCACAAAGAGCTTCATGTCTTCCTCAAATATGTAAGGCAATAATATCCTTCACAATTCAGAATAACTATCCCAGGAACATTTATATTTGCGTACTCTGTTCCATTTTATTGAAGTCATCTATTTTATTTATATGAATGAAGGTCACTGGATTTGACAGTGTGGACGATGAGTCCAAACATAGCGACCACCTGTTCTCTTACAAGAGCCCCAAGCCAGAGCAGTGGACCGCAGACAACAACCCCCCGTATAGCTACTACCTCTTCCACATGTACGCCAACATCATGGTTCTCAACAACCTTCGGAGGTAAGCGTCGAGCACAGCGGCCCTGAAGCTCAGGGTCACTTTCAGTTTCAGAGTCAGTCATTTCTTCAGTTTTGAAACAAAATGGAAAGTGACTGATTACCCCCTTTGGGGACGTAAACATTCTTCAACCTCAAGTTAACTTGGGGAGATCGTTGAAAGGAACAGCATTACTTCTGCCAGAATAATTGTTTAGTTCAACATCATGTGAGTGTTGGTGTGAAATATTTATGCTAAGATGTCAATATTTATGTTCGGTATGTCAATGTCCTCATAAACACACAGTCGTTACTCTCCGTGGGGTCTGATCCCTCGCTCATCTCTTTATACACAACATCATTAACTTGTACATGACTTATTTCAACACAACAATGTTCTCCAGAGAGCGCGGCATGAGCACCTTCCAGTTCCGTCCACACTGCGGCGAGGCCGGCTCCATCACTCATCTGGTGTCTGCTTTTCTCACCGCTGACAACATCTCACATGGGCTCAACCTCAAGAAGGTAGGCCACATCACGCTGGGTTGATCTCTTATCCCATGAAAGATGGAGGCTTCTGTGGGTTCAGGTTCAAATGTTCAGGTCACTTTTAAACAAGGATGCATTTCACTCTTATGTGCAATCGGGAATGAAAATTTAAATACCAGATCTTGTATTTGCATACATGAATTACATACCCTTGTCAGTCATAAACGTTGAGAATCGTCATTGCATTGAGGACTGGAGCTATTTGTTTGTGCTTCCTTGGGAAGCACAAACAAAGTGTATCCATGGCAGTGTATCCATGGCAACTATGCAACTGTCTTACTTCCAGAGCCCTGTGCTGCAGTACCTGTACTACTTAGCCCAGGTACCCATCGCAATGTCACCACTGAGCAACAACAGCCTCTTCCTGGAATATTCCAAAAATCCTCTGAGAGAGTTTTTGCACAAGGGCCTCTGTGTCTCCTTGTCCACAGATGACCCCATGCAGTTCCACTACACCAAGGTACTCACGCTTGACCGCCCGGTACCACTAGTGTTTGAATGCTCCACCGCTCAAATACTGCATGTCTGTACGCTGAAGACTGTACAGAATAGCAGTTAGATTGTTTTGTTCATGTGTTTTTTTGTGTTTTGGTACATTCTAGGAGCCATTGATGGAAGAGTACGCCATTGCGGCTCAGCTGTGGAAGCTCAGCACCTGTGATGTGTGTGAGATAGCAAGGAACAGTGTCCTGCAGAGTGGCCTCTCTCACCAGGTAGAGGGATCTCTCTTTCTCTCTCTCTCTCTCTCTCTCTCTCTCTCTCTCTCTCTCTCTCTCTCTCTCTCTCTCTCTCTCTCTCTCTCTCTCTCTCTCTCTCTCACCTCTCTCTCACCTCTCTCTCTCTCTCTCTCTCTCTCTCTCTCTCTCTCTCTCTCTCTCACCTCTCGCACTGAGCTCATCGATCCATGATTCAATGAATATGTACATTAATTATTATTTGACTTTGTATTTTTTATTTTGAAAGGAAAAGCAGCACTTCATCGGAGGGAACTACTTGAAAGATGGACATGAAGGGAATGACATCCGCCGCACTAATGTGGCCCAGATCCGGTTGGCCTACAGACACGAGACACTGTGCAACGAACTCAGCTTCTTAGTAGAGGCTGTGAAGTCTGACGCCATGAACTCAACATCTGAGTGAAGTATATCCTCAACAGAGGATCCCAGCATGACTTGCCAAAGTGCTCAATATTTACCAGTTACTCATACATTTTTTCTGCAACAGCACTCAAAAGCTTTAATGGCAGGGAAATCCGATAACAGGATATTAAATGCAATGCATTGCTGATTGTTTCATAACCATTATCACTGATGTTTCCACAGATAGAGATCCCATTTGCATATAGCCATCTCTGATCATTAACACTGACCTCTGTTATCTGAACCTGGGCACAATATGTTTGGGTGCCCGTTCTCTTGCACATATCTTCTGTTGCAAACCAGGATGAATGACACTCTTATTTACAAGAAAATACCGGCTCTGCTATTTGCAAAACACATTACCCATAACCTAACTGTGGAGAACCCCCAGTGCAATGTTCATTATCTGTAGAGAATGGTAGATTGACTTTAAATACTATGGATATGCATATAGATGATTTCCACAGACAGAGATATTTTAGTAAGGTTGATGTGTTTTATTTAGCCCTGTTTGTGAGGGTTGTCTTGACTCAGTATTGTCAGTACTGCAAATGATGTTGTTAATAGAGTTGACGACCCGGTTTCATTCAGTTTCACTGTATAAAGTATAAAAATATTTACTGGAACATTACATTTATTTTGTCATGAACACAGTGACCTCTTGTGGCTGAAACGATTTATTAAATTAAAGTGAAATACATTAACTTAGAACAACTTAGACATAATTTATATACAAAACATTGACATATTAATTAAGAGACAGTCCCACACAACTAAACATATTTTTAGGCATACCATAACGTGCACCTTTTCCGTTCAAGTTTAAATCCATTTTGCATAGTCTACAACAACATTTTGGAAAATCCCTTTTTGCATGTATTTGATGGTAAATTAAAGCAAAATATCCAAAATATTGTTGCAAATATATAATATTGTCTACTATCCATTTAGGATAGGCGGCAAATCATATTGCTGTATCAAAACTGTCTCCGTCATCAGGCCCCTCGTCTATTGTGACCTCTGGCACACATGTATTCTCCTCGGTTTCAATGTAGTTTTCCTGTGGCCCCATGTCCCAGTTCTGAAAACAGCTGCGGTTCCTTCCATTTTTTGAAACAGAAAGAAAAGGTCCATTCAGCAAATAGTCCTTAATAATATTTTCATGTTTGTATTTCAATACTTCAAGAATATAAATTGGCTTGATAACAGCGTTAAACACTCACAATTGTTCCAACCCAAGGACAACAGTGATGACCAGTAGTAGAGCGCAGGTGACGCCGATAAGCAAGGGTTTTGTCGGCACTGAAATCATACAACATTGGACAGGGAGGCAAAACATGGTTTAAATCTGCAAAAACAAATATTCATAACTCAGGTTATAAAACGAGATGCACAATCCAATCCAAACTAGTCTCCTCATACCTTTAAGGGAGCCTCGTGGGGTGCTGCCCAGCAGCAGGGCCTGCTTTGGCCTTTGGCTTATGGGGAACAGTGAAGGAGAAGAGATAGGTCTGCTGGTTGAGGTGATGGAGGAGAGAGAGGCTGAGGGCAGCAGGTCAGAGGTCAAGATGGTGTCCTGTTTGGAAGGAGAACGCCTGTTCTCCTGGTAGTGCGTGCCGGTCAGCGGGCTATCGGATTTTGTATCCTTCAATTGTGTCCCTGAATCTGTCACATGTGAACGGGCATAAATCATATGAGAGGGGACCAGAGAGGAATATGAAAGGTCTGTACTGCACTTTTGTAACTGGAAACTTACTATTTCTCAGAGGATGAGGATTTGACAATTTACTGATGTATGGAAACTGACAACTATGTTTATAAGTAAAAATATATTTTGAAAGGAATCCCAATAAAGTATTTATTGTATAGCATTATTGTAGTGTAGGCCTTCATCCCAGAGTATTGAAATAGTCATGGGTTAAAAACAGGTGTAGCTCATTCAGCAAATGATTTGTCATCTATGTGTGCCAGTGCCCATAATTTACTTAATGAGATAATGAGATACTATAATTATGCATTACACCTCTGTGACGATGGCCTATAGAGATAGGAACTCAACATGAAAAGAAGCCATACCTGATTCATTGAAGCAAAACACATCAAAGCGTATCTTGACACTGGTTCTCCACTCTACCAGGCCGGTCTTGCCTTTTCCACAGGAGGGCCTCGGCGTGGCTCTCGGAACGACTGCCAAGTGTTCATCAATCCATCCAAACCTGGGGACCAACGCATGCATATTACGGCCAACGTACCGTCATATGCAGGCGTGCATTTCGTACATGCATTAAAGTCATCGGTTATAGTCGAGTCTGCTGCATGAGGGTGGTATAGCCGCACCTGCAGGTTTGGAAGCCCTTTGAGAGAGCCCTTTGCACTTGTGCTTTGGTGGCGATGGTCAGCCCAAGTGATTGGCAAACCAGCCTGGCCTCAGAGGCGTTGAAGGTGTAGTGAGGCTGATGGAAGACATCCACCGAGCTGACCTGATTAACCCCAGCAATTCTGTCGCTGCCTACAGAGAATGAGGACATCATTGATAAGTACCTCAAGAATTGTCCCACACTTTGGAAAAACTCTAAATAAAATAAATAATTTACTTTAAGAGTACAATAAGAAGAGTATAATATGTATACATTTATATATATATATATATTTATATATATATATATATACACAAGAAACTTTGACCAAAGAAATTTGACCAAAGTAAAATAAAAGTGCCAAACTTGCTATTGAACATGAAAATAAAACACCTTTGCTTAAAATTTCTTGCTTTTCTTACCTTTGAGAGGTCTTGATAAGGCGAGAGTGACCGGCAGCAGTAAAATCATTGTGATCATGCTGAGGTTGGAAGGCCAATGGGTGTTGCGGATGAGTCCTACACAAGGGGTTTAAATAGGGGTGATTGTAGTGGGAGTGTGCACATTGATATTGGCCAGAGAGAAAGGGAAAAGGAAGGAGGACGTCCTGTTGAATCACAGGTCGAATTAAAAGCCATCGTGTGCTTTAGGAAAGACACAAGAAATGAGTTTGAGGAATAAAACAACATAAAAAATATCAAAGTTGTCGTCTTTAGTCCCCTACATAGTGTTGTTAACGATGGTGAAGATGATTAAATCCTACATTAATTATATCAAAAAAACACGGGGGGGTTTCAAAAGCTATACAAAATAATATCGACAGTCAAGCAAAACGGTTAAGAAATAACCTACTCTTCAGAGAAATAAAGAAACCTCATGATTATAAAAGCAATTCCATCATGACAGATTTAATGTTTATGGGAAAACAATGGGTTTTCTCGGCACTGGTATGATTTGTACTTTTTGTGACAGTACAACTCGGTTGTACAAGTACAATCATTTCCTCCCTTCGGGCAAGGCCCAGTCCCACTTATGATCCCGCGCATCCTCTGATGAGCCTCTGGTGAGCAGCGTTATCGCATTTCCACCCTACCCCAGCAGGATATGACGCAGATGGAGCCAGAGTGCAGCCGTGGTGTCCTGGTCAGATGTTAGCGGTCCATGACACTGGGTGGCCAGCTGTGACGTGCAAAAAAAACCTGTTTTCATGGGCAGAGGAAAGGGGGCAATACAGCCGTTCCATCACAATCAAGTGAAATATTATGCTGACTGAGTTATGACTGTCACATGATAGATAGATAGATAGATAGATAGATAGATAGATAGATAGATAGATAGATAGATAGATAGATAGATAGATAGATAGATAGATAGATAGATAGATAGATAGATAGATAGATAGATAGATAGATAGATAGATAGATAGATAGATAGATAGATAGAGAGAGAGAGAGAGAGAGAGAGAGAGAGAGAGAGAGAGAGAGAGAGAGAGAGAGCGAGAGAGCGAGAGAGAGAGATAGATAGAAGAAAGCAGAAGGTGCGCAGTTAAGACCATATTGATTATCAGCCTATGAAAAGGAAGTCCGTTTTTCAAGCACCTTTATTGAAAAGGTGATCTGGTACAGCATTAAATACAACACAGTTTGACACACAGGTGCAAAAAGAGTTTTTTAAGTGTGTGCACTCATTGAGAGAGAAAAAAATGTAGGTGCTCGAACGACCGACACGAAATGAACAAGATATTGCACTTTAAGAAAACTACACTGGAATGTGCTTACATCTCTGCTTAAATATCTCATAGAATTATATTACTTACAGTGAAAAATATTCTAAATATCCATTTAACCAACTCTCCAGAACTTTATAGTCTACCAGCCCTGAGAGATTAGACATTAGGACACTATAAGAGTTGACATGTACATGCTGTCTCCTGTCTAAAGTGTGGTATTGAAGTAGCAATCCAATAGGTTATCATTCAGAGTTCCATCTGATACAGCAAATAAATATATAACCGCACGAATCGTACTCTGTTATTGGTCCCTTAACACAGAGTATCCCTTTACCAACTGCATTCATTTGGTAAGTTTGTGATCCAAATTATATTGTAAGCGATAGGGAAGAATTGTATACATATATATATATATATATATATATGTATAAAAAAAAGAATATATATATGTATATATTATTTTTGGTTGTTTTTTTGTTTTTTAAAGCTCCCAAGCCTACACCCTTTAATCACAAAGTCCTACAAAGAGTTCTAGATTCCCATCCGCTATAATTTGAGTATATGGAAGACGCTTCCATCATTGGACGGTTCAAGGGGAATGAAAGGAATGAGTTTCTCCTGGTTATTATTCTGTGGTGGGATTCTTCGGCTGTGCTGCCACGGTCAGTCCAAAGATCTTCTTCTTGCCCTGCACCAATGCCTTTTCTGCTGAGTCCACATGGCTGTTGTTGTATCCATTTAAGTATGTAAAAACGTTGACCACCAGAAAGATCACCAGGCACAGTGTCAGGGCAATCCAAAAGGGTCGATGTCGCCAGGAAATCTTGGGCCAGTAGCGGTCGAGAAGAACAAGAACCTCCTCCATCTTGCTGTGAAGATGAGACATAAACAATGGCTTAACATGGAAATGATGAACATGACAACAGCGTTCTCTGATTTCTGGAAAATGAGAGTTAACAGTTTAGCAAGAATTACTTTTTATACACCAATTTAAATACACAGATATTGTATTAATAGTATCCTATGAATAGTATATGTGTGCAACTACAAAAATATGCTACTGAAATGGTTAAGTTCAACACCACAAACACACACACACACACACACACACACACACACACACACACACACACACACACACACACACACACACACACACACACACACACACACACACACACACACACACACACACACACACACACACACACCTGCTGGACTTCTTTGCCATGCTGCGTTTCCCGCTTTCCTCGTCTTTGTTCCCAGACTGCAGCAAGGTTGCCTGGACTTTCTCGGGCTCCTCGCAAATCTCTTGGCTCTCCTTGCTTTTGTTTAGTCCCTCTTGATATCTGAGGTTCAAATAATATTTTCATTTTTCTATTTGCACCAAAAATTGGAATGCATCACTTACAAGCTGCATACTAGTTTTACTATGATACAGTTTGTGTGATATACCAGTCACTAATCGTGCTTGAGCTCCACAGTGAGCATGCAGTAGGCTAGCGGTCCCTATAGATCAGCTTATGTCCTACGTGTCCCCATATGACAGAGGTGTATGAAGAGGCAGCACAGGGACCGAGGGGACGACATTACCCTTTATTATAGTATTCCTCTTCCATCTTAGCCTTGAGCTCAGCCCTGATCTCGGCCCGGAGCTCCTCCACGTTGACCGCAGGCTTTGCCGGAGCAGCCGGCTCACCCTCCGGCGCTGACACCCTACTTCCACTGTGATGTCACAGGGAGGGAAGGAGACTGGTTAAAAGCATTCTAATACCGGGAGCAGGACGGCTCACTTACACTCACTCTTTCTTGACAGCATCGCAACCGTGTCTTCATAGAAAGGTCAAAAATAAACAACACATTTGAAACTCATGTGAGTGGGGAGGGTCTTGAAAGAAAAAGAAGAATGGAGAGAAAAAAAAGGAAATATCAGTGGATCTTCTCCACTTTTTTTGTTATTGACTCTGGCTTCCTCTCAAGGCGCCGCCACCCCGGCTATGAGCTGTGTCTTTTAGTTGAAATACTGCGGACATATACACTCAGACTAACCTTCTCGCAATACCAAGAAAGGAGACCTGTGTTTAGGTTTGGTCAGACGCTTGCCCCAAATGTTTAGAGTATCTCACAGGGAAGTAGCTCATCTACCCAAAGCTCAGTCTTAAAGTGTTTTTTAAACGTTGCTATTCTTTTCAGAAGCACCATAAAAAAGGCCAAGTTCAACATAAAACTTAACTATGTCACGTAACGGGATATTTGCATGTCATCTAATGACATGTTGGGATGATCTTTTAGCTTTTATCCCATAAACAGACCCAGCCACTCGAGGTTTCTCAGGGAATGGTTCCTGGGAAACATAGCCTAAAGGTCACACAAACAAACCACAGACAGCTAAAAATGTTGTCCGATAACACGAGTGATTGCACAGTTTTGCATGGCCTATTGTTTTAAGATGGGGCGAGACGTCGGCAATCATGCCATAGTGCGTGTGTGCGTGCTGTACATATGTGTTTGTGTACATAAGTGTCCGTGTCCATGTCTGTATCCGTGTGTGTGTTTGTGCACACACAAGCGTTTCTGTGTGTGGCTTCTGTGTACGTAAAAGGTCCCCCACCTTTCTGTTGGCTGTCCGGCCTCAACAGGAGAAGCGTTGCCTTTTGAATCCGTCGCCTCACACTAAAGAGCAGAGCCAACCACAAACAAAACTCCATTATCGTGCGTCTAATAAATCAATGGCAATGCGTGCGTCTGGGTCATTATGGCCGAGTTGAGGAACCGGAGGGCCTACCAGGACAGGGAGAGCGGCCCCACCGAGGGGTCCGGATGCGCCTGCGGACGGAGGCGGGGGGCCGTAGGAGGGTGCGGGGATGGGTCCGGCGGGGGTCTGACCCGGGATGTTGAGGAGGTTGAACTTAGGGACCACCGCCACGCTGACCCTGCGTCTTGGCAGCGCCTGATGACACCGCCGCGAGCGTGACGGAATGGAGAACACACGTTATCACGCAGGGTTAAAGGAGCAGAGGAGCCATCAGGGCAGTTTGTTTGTTCGTAAACAAAACGAATAAAAAACGTTGAGGTAGTTGAATGATCACAAAGAATAGTGTCTTTACCTTTCCAAGTGTGAGGGACATGGATCTTGATGGTCGGGGAACCCCATCATCTTTATTCCACACAACAACAAGACAGGGTTACGTGAGACCATAACACACGCCCATATTAGGTATCAATGCCACTACGGAGCCGCTTAAGTTCCAGGATGACATAAAGACTTTGAAGATGCATCTTTTGAGGTATCTCTGGCTGTGGACAAAACAAATTTAAGAGGACTTGAGGTCTAAAGTTTTGTTTTTTCGATGGCGCTTCACCTCCAGTGTCAATAGATCCTCCGTAGCAGCGGATGGAGTTCTGATTGGCCAGCTTCTTGAACTCCGTCAGCTCTGCATGGTCCTTCTCATAAGTCCTCTTCAGGTTCTCCACGTACTGCATCATCACTTCTGTGGCCTTGTTCATGCGTTTCTCCTGTTGTCAGGCAGAACAGCAATGGGGTGAGTTGCGGAACCATTAATCGAAACCCAAAAATTGTTTTGTGGGGGGGGGGGTTATTTGAATTCAACTTTATTTGTATAGTGCATTTCATACAAACAATATGGCGTTCAATGTGCTTAACATACAAAATATAATAGAACAATGAATTACCGCATAAGAAATATGAAGTGCTGACATTTAAAATAAGAAAATAGAGCAAATAACCAGGTACGGCAAAGAACGATGATATAAAAGATGGCATAAGTAAAGTAGTAACTACCACAATGCAAACACTGGGCTAAAAAGGTATGTGTTAAGCGTTTTTTGGTGTGGTGAGGAGCAGAGAGCATGTAACGTCCACAACTGGTCTGTAAATGGGCCTGGTGGATCCATTAGTGGTAGTGGTGTTGGTGGTAGCGGGTGTGGTACCTGACGCACGGCCCCCACTATCTCAGCCCGGCTGGACAGCCTGGTGGCCAGGCGATGCAGTACTGACACCGTCTCAATCAGCCGCTGGTACGCCTCCCGCTGTTCCAGGTTCTGCCACTGGGGGGAGGTCATCTGCAACAGCCAGCACCACGGCCACATTCATCATCAATGCTCATACAGTTGTAGATGAAACAACTCAATTAAAAAGAGGGGGGAAACATGTTTGAATAAAGCATGCTGTTGAAAAAAACTCAAAAAGACTAAACAAAATATGCCAATACGGGAAGACAAATTGGAAATTTTAAATGTGTTGAACGGGTAACCGGTTGAGATGGTCCATCTCATTTGGGAGGGGTCCCGACACCGTTACAACAAAATAAACAAAGAAGCACCTCAAAACACAAAGACATGACCTTTTTAATTCCCCTCTTAGCCCCTTTCATATTGCACCTAGTGGAGACCCTCCTATAAATGTTATTCAACATAATGAAAAGGGTAGACTGGGACAGCTGGGAAATCTAGTCTAGATAGAGGGCATCAACATCTGAACCTCTTAATAGTCCTCTCAATAGTAGTTTATAGCAAAGTTTTCATGTTTATGCACATTTTTTCAATTCGTATATTTTATAACCGTATTTTTGCATTCATATTTTAGGCTTATTTGATTGCATTTCTATGCTCCATTTGTACTCTAATTATTCTCCATCCCGAGCAAAAGCACTTGTTACAGCTTCTCTGGGGATTTCTGAAGTGCACTCTGGATGTGAAAGTGAAAGTGATGGAGGAAACCTTCAGAGCTCCTTTGAACTCCTCCAGCTCCTTCTCCGTGTTCTCCTCGGTGAGGTGGCGCTCCCGCTCCGCCTGCTTCATGCGTGTCTCCAGGGTGTAGTTATCGTTCCGGTAGGCCAGGGACAGCTGGACGAAGGCATTCTGTGGAGCAGCAGAGGGGTGTTCATTGCCCTGACTACACAGTGGATGATCCCATGTATTGATAGATGATCATCGTCCACTGATCAGGATGGAGCCATGATCCATGACTCTGGAGGAGACATGCTGGAGGAGAGTGAACAGTTTCAACCTCAGGTAATGGATTTATAGTGCTGACTGCTAGGAGGACCAAGTGATATATGCTCCCCTTTGTCTTGTCCCTACTGCCATAGGTCTCTTAAACTGTTAATTGCACGTATTCTGGTTGCCTCATTGTCCTTTTTGGACACTCTTGTGCCACTGTGATTTCCTGTCCGGACTGCCCCTGTATTTTATTGTACTGTTGTTGTAATTGCATTAGAACATTGCTTAACATTCATTGTATATTTGAAAACCATTTGAAAAAAAAATAACCCTGATTATTGGTCAATTGTGGAGGCTCTCCACCACCAGTTTGATCGATTTAAGAGCTATAATTTTAGTGTACGATTTTAGAAATGACATTGCTGTCTGTCAGCTATTAGGGAGTGAAAAGCTCTGTGAGACGTAAGTTCAGTTTGACTGCACGCTTGCCTCTTTATGAGACAATTTCAATTTTTAGACTGCTCCCGGTTCATTTCTGCCTGATCACGACCTTTCTGCCATGATCGGTTCAGTGAGTTCATCTTGCCTGACAACCTGAGTTCAACATGCCTCAATGACAGGGAAGGGAGTGAGGGAGGGAGGGAGGGAGGGAGGGAGCAGAGAGCGAGGGGAATTTTTATTGGGGGGGTTGTATGTTGTCCAAATCTGTCTCTTGTGCTATATTTCTTCACAACACAATATTTTTTACCTACAGCAGCGTTAAACCCAGAATGCCGGAGATATGACATGGGAATAATAAGCCATCATTCTGCCATTCAAGGCTCACAGCTGGGCGGATCAAAGCCTTGTCCAGCAGCATTCCAGGCGCTCTCAGAGTGAACACGGGCCAGGGGTTGTCAGGAAATACATGGCCTCTGACTGTCCTAATCCCCAACTGGTCCCCATGGGAATGACAGGGAGGGGCAACAACAGCCATAGCCTGCAGAACGCAGTGTTGTGTTTGTGTTCAGAAACAGAAACAGGAAATCTCTGAGCCTCTCATCAGTCTTGATTATGAAGAGAGAACCCACTTCCTGGGGTTGGAACTATGCTCGGTATAGAGTTGAGTGGGCCAAAGGGATAACTATTGACAGTTAGGGTTAGGGTAAACTGTGTGTGGAAAGTGTTTAAATAACGTAAAAAGTGTCTTGATACAATTTTCTACAGTTAGGGTTAGGGTTAGAGTGCACACTAACCCTAACCCTGGAACCTTTAGTGAGAGAGTAATTATGTAAATCAGAATTTCAACACAATACATTTAAAAATGTATTTCGGTTTCAATGTGAGAAATTAACAATTTTTTATTTTTTAACTATTAAGTATTATACCAAAGTTGGCCTTTTTTATATGCATAATAAATCTAACTGTCTCACATTATTTTACAGCAACGTTGGATGATTTTGAAGAATTACAGAATGACGTTGCATGATACTGACCTCAACTTCTTTTTCAGTGAGGGGGGGTGCGCTGCAACAACAAACACATAAACAAAACTGTTAGTCCAAGTCACATTTTTCCCATTTGGCAGCATAAGAATGATGAGCTTGAACCCGATGCACTGATAAGACGCTATTTTGCGTATGATCAGTCAAACGTAGACCTACCAGCCAGGCAGGCCACGGTGGAGCTTGAGTTTCCTCAGCATCACGTCTGAGATGTTGGGCATGGAATCAGTCTTCTCCTTCACATCCTCCCCGCCTGGAGAGGTAGGCGACGGTAGACCTGCGGTCACACGGTGAAGGTAAAAAAAAATCAACGTTTCGATTGGTATTCACGTTTTTACAATTACGCCATCTACTGGTGGAAGTGTGGAATGAATGCAGTACCAGCTGAGGGATAGGAAGTGTACCTTTTTCGTGTTCACTTGTCTCACTCAACTCTGGTAACGTTGACCCCACAATGCTTTGGTTGCGCAGTAGCTTGTGCTCCTGTGCAAACACATTTTTTCAGGTATATAAACATGTTTAGACTTTTCCAATACAAAGGGGATCCAGCTATAAAACGAGACGTCATCTTGAACGTAAAACATCAACTTCAATGCACCTCTCTAAGTTTGGAAAGCTTCTGTGTGGCGACGGGCTGGGCGGGGAAGTCCTTGTACCCCGACTGCTTGGACTGGCCGTCCCGGGACTTATCCGGGAAGGTGAAGACCTCTTCAGGACCGGGGCCCGGGGGCGGAGCTCCGTTCCTGCTGTTCAGGGTGCCAACAGTGTCCCAGGACACGGCCCTCATCAACGGGGGGAAGGCCCCGATGGTCTTGATCTCGGCCGTGCACGGCGCCTGCTGCGTGGGCAGCCGGGGGACGGGCTTGGCCACCCCTGTGGCCGGGGCCTGGGTGGGGCTCCGTCCGGGACCCGAGGTCCCCTCCTCCGGGCGGCCCCCGGCGGTCGGAGCGGCGGCAGCCACTGGAGAGGCGGGAGCGGTGATGCTCTTCTTGGCCAGGGACGGGTCGCAGTTCTCCTTCTGGACGGCGTAGCGCGGCGTTAGGGTGCCAGAGGACACCTTTCTCTTCTCCGCCGGCTTCCAGTCCACCAAGAGACGGGCGCCCTGAGAGAGCAGCAACACAACACGGTCATGGAGCTTTAGAAGACCACAACCAAAGGCAGAATGGACGCAGAGATCTCCGTCTCAGACAATCATACAAGAAGCAATCTTGTTAAAAAACTTCATTGTGAATAAAATAGAATAGAATAGAAACACTTTTTTGCACGCAAACGGTTGTCTTTGTTTGCCAGTGCAGTTTGCCACCTGAGTATAATTCTGATGTTAAAATGTAATTAATTTGTTAATTCATTTATGAATACTGATTGTGCGCTACTTCCTGATGGTATACGTGTTTTAATGAATTGGTTCATTAATCTATGAGTAATTCATCTGATTGTCAGTTACCTCCTGCTCCTGAGTTGGGACATTGGGCTGGTCCTTCACCTACAACACATGGTTCATGAAGGTCAAAGCACATCCCACTTTATTTATAGAGCGCTTTGCGTGCCAGTCAGCACAGCAAAGTGCCTAACAACAAGAACTTAGAATTTAGTTTAAAATAAGATACATTTGAGCAGCAAGAAACAGTTTAAGAGAGACTCATGTGAGTTGGATTGAACACTGAACATTACACATTAAGCGATTAGGAGAATGTTAAGTTTAAAAGGTTGGCTAAAACTGTACTGCATGCATCTTTAAATATACTGTTGGCCAGCTCACCGGACTGGCTGACTGTGTAGCAGCATAGCTCACCTCTGCTGCTCCTACAGCTGAAAGAGCACAATATCATCATTACTGCTGTCATGTAACAGCACCTTTGAAACGGTTCACACTATGTCACATGGGATGAACTTCAAGAACTTCAAGAGGCTACGGGAGGTACCTCTAGATGGCGAGGGTGGTGGAGTTGGATTTGGAGTAAGTCCTGCAGGAAAAAATAATATTACGCAAAAAAAAAACTGCTGCAAAAACGTTTGTCAACTTATGAAACTTGACCGTTACGTTTTCACTTACTTGTGCTTGTTACTTGTGCCGTTGATGATGTTAAACTTCAGTTTATGTGTGATATCACTTTTTGTTTGGGTCTGTTGAGCTACGGGCCATACATAACAAGGGCCATGAGCACTGTGTGTGTGTGTGTGTGTGTGTAGGTGTGCATGTGGCTGTGCGTGTGTTTGAGTGAGTGTTTGTGAGTGTGTGTGCCTTTACATGTATGTGTGAAGGTGCCTGTGCCTATGCTAATGCGCGCGCGCGTGCGTGCGTGTGTGTGCGTGTGTGTGTGTGTGTGTGTATCTGCCTGTCTGTCTGCCTGTCTGTCTGTCTGTCTGTGTGTGAGTGTGCGTGCGTGTGTTCGTGTATGCAGGTGTCGTACCTGTGGGGGCCTCGGTCAGGCTGCAGGTGGACCTGCGTCCCCGGCGCGTGAGGAAGCGGTCGCTGACCTTCTTGGCCTGCTCCAGCAGATCCAGGTTCTTCAGGCGCTCCTCCTCCGACAGCTGGGGCTCCTGCAGCGCATCTTTCACCAGGTCGATCACCTGGCCGGCGCTGTCTGAGGGGAGCACGCATGCACACACACACACACACACACACACACACACACACACACACACACACACACACACACACACACACACACACACACACACACACACACACACACACACACACACAAATGCACGCAGATACACACACACACACACACACAAAAAAACACACACACACACACACATATGGACTCATACACACAACGCAGCAAGAGAGAGAGAGAGAGACAGAGACAGAGACAGAGACAGAGAGAGAGAGAGAGAGAGAGAGAGAGAGAGAGAGAGAGAGAGAGAGAGAGAGAGAGAGAGAGAGAGAGAGAGAGAGAGAGAAAGGATGCATATATTAATACCATTGGGTCCAGTCAAATTGACTCCCTATGACTCATTTTAAATCAGAGCGACAACACGATCACAGTAGAGGCCACAGGTCAACCTTACCCACGGTGGTAATGGGCGTCCCAGAGAGGGAGGTTCTGGACAAGCGACTCCGTGGACTGTGTGGTCTGCAAGATGACCGGCAGAAAAAAACTATTTAAAATTCACCGTTTTTTTTTTTTTACCATTGAACCATCAAAGTGAGCCTGATGAGGGTCGTGTTTGATGGGGGATACCTGGCCAGGTCCAGTGGGTGACCCTCCTGCAGCACCACCGTGGCCTTCTGCGGGAACACAATGGTGGGTGCCGTCATGACCACCGCCTGGCTCTCCCCTGCCACGTACTGTGAGACCAGAAAAGGAGGAACAAAGGAACAAACACAAAGACGTAAAATACAACGCAACCCAAATAATATCACAAATGGAGGTCAATGCTGATACATTATCGCACCGTGGAAGAAGTTTTTCTTTAAAATTGTATTCGAGAACTTATATCATGTTTGTACAAACCTCTATAAAGGCTGTTGCGCGAGGAGGCATAGACATTTACTGGTAAACAAAAGCCAGAGGGTGTAAATAAATATATACACAGCTTGTTTCAGCCTCGCTCCGGCAACTACCTACTCAATCATATCAAATAGCATTGACGTCAGGGATGGATGATAGGTTCTTGAAGTAAAAGCACATCAAGGGTCGATTTGGCCTTTATTGATACAGTTTTATCCAAATAGGTATTCTACCAGGAGTTGCTATTCAAACGTAGGTGATATACAACACATAACATACCACACGTCGTATAAAGTTCTTTAAATGCAAGCCTCTGCAAGTCCCTATCTGGCCATCATAGGGGACTGACGTGAATTAAGAGAAGCTGAACATAAAACAGAAACCCAATAGGAGTGTGTCTGAGGGATCGGACAAGATGTACCTTTTGGGCTAGGACCCTCATAAAAGAAATACCTCGACCGGTAAAAGCTGCTAAGAAGCAATTATTCTGTCCCATTTATACTCTTGGCCCCGCAGATTAGATTAGAGTGCTTCTTCGTTACATTCTGCTGAGATATGATCTGGCTGCTTAGTGTTTATGTGTGACTGCAGCGGAAGGCAACCTTCTCCAAGCGTAGGATAACTCTGGCATGGCTTGGCTGTACAGACAGGTCCTTCAACCTTAAATGAAGATGTAGGTAAACATTGTCTCCATGCCCTCTGACTACCTACCAACATGACCGAGGGAAGAGAACATAGTGCTCCATATTAGGGCGATTCGTAGAATTGGTAGAGTGCTGCAACAGGAAGAGGCTTTATACAAGACTGAACAGGGACCTTTTCTGGATAACACAGTCCAACAACAACAATCACAAAAACACCTGTGTTAGAAATGCTTGTATAATAAACGTCCCTTCCCTACCGACTCGGTGGCTTTTAATAGACACCCGTCGCATTTCCTAAGTGGTACACAACTTAACGTAAACCTAAAATGTGTGCAGGTTCCAGTGTGTTGATGTAAGGGGCAAGCGGCAGGCAGATTAATGAAGAGAGTGGGGGCTCACTTACCGTGCTGGGCGAGCTAGAGGAGCTGTCGACCTCTTCTGGGGAGTCCTCCTCTTCCTCTGGGAGGGTGGGCATGGTAGGGAGCTGGGTGGGGCGGGAGCGGGTGTGGGGGAAGATAAAGGGGGCCTCAGCGACACACGGAGCTTCACAGGTCTTCTCCGGGTTACGCCCGCTCAGTCCAACCCCAGAGCCGATAGGTCGCCGCTCCTCCTCCTGCTGCTTCTGCTGCCCAGGCACGCACATACACAGACCAGGCATGCACATACACACACACATATACACGTGCACACACACACACACACACACACACACACACACACACACACACACACACACACACACACACACACACACACACACACACACACACACACACACACACACACACAGACACAGACAAACACATGCAAACATGCATTAATACATACACACACACACACACACACATACAAACAATTACATGCATATGCACACATAAATGCATACATGCAATAACACACACATGCAACCATGCACAGACGCACACACACATGCACCGACACACATATTGGCACATCGACACACAAAGGAAGTTAAAAAGGAGAACCAAGTTAATGATTAGGCCTTCTAGCAATTTCTAAGGGTCATGATTTGCAAAACAAAGATTACAAAACATTGTGAAGTAAAAGGGGTGTCTATTCACCGCACAAATTGTTCTTCCACCAATTGTATATTACCAAGTATAAAAACAGCTGGATTTTGTTGTTTTTCAGTGACACCTAATTTCTGCATATTGCATGAATAATGATGGGAATGCAAAGTCAAAAGAGCTAGGGTTTTCACAAACAAACAAATCATGAAATGGATCCGTCCCCACGATCGGGCTCTGGAGCTCCTAAGCAAAGTTGTAACTCAGATGGGATTCTGATCCTGAGCTGGATCAGAAATGTGATTTATAGGCTTTCCTTTTTAAGAATCCCTGTGTATAAACACAAAAGAAAATGTCAGGGTGACATTTCTCCAACCTCCCTGCCGATAGGCTACATCAAAAGTCACATGCTTGTAGGGTTGTCAAAGGCTGTCAAATAACGAGTTTGAATAAAGAGCTGGATTGTGCTGGCGACGTTCAAGGACAGCTCAATAAGAATTTGGCACGAGGGCTTTTCGCTCTGAGCTACAGAGCCTACAGAAATCACTCACCACCTTATTTACCTTTCTGCTAGCATCCAGATATTTTTATTTAGCAGTGTAGAACTGCATTTGTATCTTTGTTTAAAATCTAGCCTGGCCTCTATTAAAGGACATAATGGAAGAGGCATCCCAATGTGAAACATAACATGTTCACCCCAATCTGCCTTTAGGCGTTTATTAAATATGCTGGGAAAATATTTTCTGGATTCAGTGCCAGGAATAAATTGTCAGGCAAAAAAGTAAAAAAAAGAAAATCAAGCAAGCAGCTAAATAAGGTAACACATGACATTCCCTTTAGTCAAAGAAAAGATAAATATTTACGCGAGTTATTTTTAAGATGACCTCAATCACAGGCAACCTCAAGCTTTACTTAATGTACGAGTATTATTCCAGTTATTCTCAAGTAGCCAAAAAAACATTTCAAACAAAAATGGAGTGATGAAGATATGATTAATGCATCTTCATATTGGTGTTTTTAGCAACTTAATGCATATTGATCCCATACCAATACTAACAGGCTATTCTTCAGTGGGATGTTCCCATTTCCACCCAAACATGGCTGAGAGGGATGTGAGCGTGTGACAATGTAAACACTGGGGAGCCTGCTAAGACTCACCTCTCAGACCCATTCCTTTCTCTGTGCACCTTTTATTTTAAACAAACTGAATTTCATTGAGAGCCTGACTTCAATGTGCAGTGTTGTTGTAATGCTACTCCGCTGGCTAAGCTAAAAAGCTAAAAGCCGCTGTCGGCTTTTAGCTTAACACCAAAATAATATAGCACTTGACTTAAAGCAAGGCATTTCACTCACAGCTGTTTTGTAAAGACAGCCTTGGTGCATCGTAAATAGAGTAGAGATTATCAAAATTAAAGTCAGTCATCAGAGCTACTCATTCTGACAATTTTTCTTTGCCAATGGGGAGATCAGGAATGTTTGTAGTTCAAATGAATAAAGAATAGCATGGACTAGGATCCTGGGTATGATTTATACCAATAATATAAATTATACTAAATAACACTTCAGCATGTCTTCTATAAAGTGTTTTTTGCCTATCTCTGGTTCAATAAGCTATGCATTGTATATTCACAGATTGTATCATTCGTTTTGGTTGTTTAAGGCCCAATCCCATTTCTACCCCTTACCCCTTCCCTTTACCCCTCCCCCTTGTTTTGAAGGGGTAAGGCCCAATCCCATACCCCTTCCCCCTTCCCCTTACCCCTTTGTTCCCCTTACCCCTTTGTTCCCCTTATACCCTTTGTTCCCCTAACCCCTTTGTTTGTACCCCCCTTGTTTTTTACCCCTTCAAAACAAGGGGGAGGGATAAGGGGAAGGGGTAAGGGGTAGAAATGGGATTGGACCTAAAACTCATTCCCTGTTTCTTTCAGTCTTCATTGTTGGACATAAAACAGAAACTCAATAGGAGCGTGTTTGAGGGTTTGGACAACATGTACCAATTGGGCTAGGAACCTAGAATGTAAAACCAAACATTCCTGTTTATACTCTTAGCGAGTGTGACTTTAGACTGTTGCCCATGACCCCCTGCTCTCACATGGCCCATCAGAAGCCCTTTTGGCTCAAGTTATCCCAATTTGAGTAGTGCTGGCTTTTTTGTGAATGATAAGCGGAACTATGGGAGGCGAGCCGCCTATCTGAAGATTGGCAAGGGACGTTTTACTGTTTTAACATTTATAATATATAGCAGTAAAGAAGAAGAAACAAAAAAAGGACATAGCATTTCATAAAGTAGAAGCAATCCCAACTTCATAAATCATGGGCGCTTTTCTTTGTTTTTGTCCGTTGCTATATAATCGAAGTCATTTTGTCCACATAAATGAACAATGTACAAGATGGTTAGCCGGCTTGAATACAAACAACAACATTTCCATTATAGGCACAGTATTCAAAATGTTAGGGGCAATCTTTGCCTTGAGACATTTTTGTACAATCTTGATAAATGAGTCGCTCATTCGACAATAGCGGAAGCAGACTGTTTAATCCTGCTCGTCTATCTTCTGGGGAAGTACAATTTGCATCTGGTCAAAAGAGTGCAAAGTGTGCTGCACTGTACATTAAACTAACTCTTCAGCTCCACACTGCCACCGATGCTGTGTTATTTTGCTTCATGCTGTCCACCACATGTGAAAATCTTCCACCTCTAGTGCACTGATGTGCTTAGTCTGCTATTCCAGAACCTTTTGTTGTCGTCCTACCTTTAGACTGAGTGTTGGGCTCTTTATAGAGTACACACACAGTGTTTGAAAGAAACCAAACTGCTTGGTTGATTCAATGTTTTTGTCAATAATTATTAGTTTTATTAATCATCATTGATCACGTTTAGGGGTAGATCAACCAGAGGAAAGATGAACCAGAGGAGTTCATTAAATCTCTCTTGTTTCCCTTAAAAACTCAGGAATAAGAAAGCACAATAATCCACCAACAGTAAAATCCACTGGGTTTAATTGTGTATGATACATGCAGATTTGATACAGTGCTGCTACTT
Source organism: Gadus chalcogrammus (assembly GCF_026213295.1). Taxonomy (NCBI): domain Eukaryota; kingdom Metazoa; phylum Chordata; class Actinopteri; order Gadiformes; family Gadidae; genus Gadus; species Gadus chalcogrammus. The sequence goes on along the minus strand of NC_079425.1, from coordinate 10,029,355 downwards.
AAAACTCAGAAATATGAAGGCACAATAATCCACCAACAGTCAAATTTCCATTGCTGAATCCCAACTGTTTCTGATTGTGTACAATACATGTAGATTCGTTGCAACACCGCTATTATGGTCATTCCAAAAATAGCAAAGCACATACAGTGAGGTGCAAAAGCTGCCGGACCGTGGGATAGAGAGATAACATTTGCAGCGTAATTCAATCTCTCTGATGACTTCCTGTTGTTGTACATCACAGAACACACGTCTGCAATGCTGGGCGCAACATGTGGGTCGCTTCCTGGGCTGCCTCTGTGTAAGACCCCCCCTTATCCCCAGCCCTCGGGGGACGTAACAGTTCCCCCAGCCGTGTCTCGCTGTCTCTGCATTGAGAGAAAGCAGCGAGCCCTCCTCCTCCCTCCCCAGTTACATAAGCCTATTCTCTTTCACTCTCTCTCTCTCTTTCTCTTTCACTCTCTCCCTCGCTCTCTCTCTCTTGTGCCAGATTTGTTTAAAATTTGCTTTTGTCAAGATGAAGGAGCACAAGGCAACAGAGGAAGTGGTCATTTTAAAGCAACAGTGGGAGAGAACAGGAAAGAGAGGACGTGTGAAAGGCTAGAGGGATCCAGAGGAGGATCTGAATGAATGATCTGAATGTCGTGACAAGGAGAGATAAAAGATCACTTATTCAAAACAGAGATATTCAATACTGGAGCACAAACTCTGTGATAGAAGATACCGTTTTCACATTTGTGCTAAAAAATACTAACCATAATCAAATAAGTATTCCCATCCCAAATAGGGCTGCTCACTGAGTTAGACTCTCAGGCACTGCATCGGTTTCAAGTAAATTCAAACTCAAATACATAAGTCCAGAATCTCAAAGTATGCATGCAAAAGGGCTGAACTATTTGCTCTGTTGATGTCCTTGTTTTGTTTTTGCTCACAGCAGTGTAAGAGCTGTCTGTTTGCAAACGAACAACTAAAGAATCAACATAATAACTAGTTCAGCCTGCATCGCACGTTGGCAGCATGCATCAAACAACACTCTGTCAATAGTCATACAAATAAATAAACACACGTCTACCTGAGCTCTCCACCACTGTTGAAGGGAATACAGATATTCGTTGACCTCTTCCCTCACATCATCTTTCCACAGTCAAACTGTCATTCTCCGGCTTTTACACAGAAAACTGTGCTTCTCTCAGCCTTCTCCTTCCCCTCTGCTCTCCTTCTCTCACTCTTTTTTCTACATCAGCCTCTCTTTCACTCCTGGGAGCTTTGACCATTTAAGGAGAAGGCTTGGTATGCCTTGTTCAGCTGCTGTGAGGGCCTGTGTGTGTGTGTGTGTGTGTGTGTGTGTGTGTGTGTGTGTGTGTGTGTGTGTGTGTGTGTGTGTGTGTGTGTGTGTGTGTGTGTGCGTGTGTGCGTGTGTGTGTGTGTGTGTGTGTGTGTGTGTGTGTGTGTGTGTGTGTGTGTGTGTGTATGTGTGTGTGTGTGTGTGTGTGTGTTTTCAGTGTGGCTTCACAGAGCCATGACTGACCATCTCTAAAACCATAATGTTTAACCATAAGCTAAAATCTGGTGAAAGTTATTTTGTTTTTGTTGAGACTATCTTGTTTTTATTGTCACTAAGAGAGAGAGAGAAAGAGAGGGAGAGCGTTAGTGAGAGAGAGAGAGAGAGAGAGAGAGAGAGAGAGAGAGAGAGAGAGAGAGAGAGAGAGAGAGAGAGAGAGAGAGAGAGAGAGGGGGGAAGGGGGTAATTTGTATGTGTGTGTCTGTGCTGTGTGTGTACAGTGTGTCCCCTCTAATATTTCCATAATAGCATATTTGTGATGGCTTTTTTAGTTTTTTATGTGCTAGAAGCTAGCTCATGTAGCTTCCGTGAACCTTTTAAATAATTTTCTATACCATAAAACCCTCCATATATTCAAATCAAATGTTAATGAGTTGTATTAATGCACAGTCACCTATTGATGCCTTCTTTAAAGGAAGCCAAATTTCACATTTTAAGATAGTATCATGTCATTCTTGTATGGAAAATGAACCCCAACAAAAACACATTATTACGTTGTCAGTTTTTCTGTTTGTGTAGTAGCGGACTACAGAGAATACTATCCTACAACTGTGTGCAATAGAATGATGAGAGAGGAGTCTTACCACGTTGTTGTTCTCTTGTCCTTTGTCATCTGCTGGAGCCAGGGTATACATGGGATACAGGGAAGACAGGAGACAGGGAAGAGGATAGATTTGCATTGAACAGGAAAAGCCTCCCGATGCAAATTTTGTTAAGAGAAATAAAATAAACTTTGCGATGCAGTGTGGCTTTGGTTAGAGCCATGGCCCTCATCTCATTGGTCAATTCGGGCGGCTGGTGGTGTATCAGGAAGGACCTCAGTCCCCCTCCCTCCCCCCTCCCCTACCTCTATTACTAAGGGCAACTATAACCTGGCAACCATTTATTATACATGCAGTGCTTGATCCAGTGGTTGAAAGCTCCTCAGGCCTCAAGGAAGGGCTATTGTTTGAACCATTTTAGGGCTCAATGGGGAAGACAGGCATTCTGTGATTTAATGAAAGCAACTTGCGTATCAATAACATTCCCCATTATTTATAGCACCAGAGGAGACAATTTTGATTGGTTTCTCGAGGTATGATAATTGGTTTTCTGCTAGTAGCTAATGTTTTTTCTTATTTTGTGCCAATGCAATGTCCTGTAAAGACCATCTTCGGGATATCCGAATGATGATTGATGTTCATGGAGTAAATATTATAACAAATACCAAAAATGAAGTGAGTTTATAAAGAAAATCCAAATACAATACAATATTTTCAAAAAAGGATGTTTGTGATAACAAAACGTTACGGTCAAGAAGAGCTGAGCGTATGGTATAATGTGTACTGTCATGAATAGTTCAAAGGTAGTCTATAAGACTGCAACTCAAAACCAATTTTCTGTCTTGTAATGGTCTGTGTAATCTCATCTCTCTAATCCATAATGTAATCTATATATATACACTTCATTCCTTACCAACCTGTATTATGTTAAGTGTACAGCAAAACTGTAACCAGAGTATTTCAGCTATGTGTAGAATAAACAAATAGAACATTTATACCCTGAAAATGTGTATAGTAAAATAATGAATCATTTGTTATCCTTATTATCCTGTTTTACTATCATTAATTACATTTCCACCTTCCCCCTTTCTGTACTGGCAGTTTTGAATAATGTTAATGTTTGCTGAGTCTATTTTCAGACTTCCTTGGAGATCGTAATAAAAGGGGAAGTTATTTAAACTTAGTCTTTCTTCCAAAACACACAGAGTAAGCTTAGAGCGAATCTATCCCCTGAGACTCTGCACAGGAATAAACCAAGAAGAAGGCAATAAAGGGCCAATCAAATAAATGTTATCCTGTAATTCACTACAACTTTTTAGAGTTATTCAGTCTTCTTCTGTGGTTATTCTATACAGGCGTTTTATGTTATCATCATACCGTTTGTGAGCGGCTGCTCAATGGCTTCTTGAGACATAGGAGGAGACGGAGGTGGAGGGGGACTTGCAAGTGGCTCAGTGTATGTTGGTCCTGTGTCAGCGGTCACTGTAGAATCAGCCGTTATTGATACAAGGCATTGTGACGCAATGGGAGCTGTTGGCTGTGAGGAGGTAGACACATAGAGATAACATACAGAGCACAGTCAGTGTTATCAGTGTTAAAGGCTTGTTTCATTACCCGGTAACTATGATGGATACACTTGTATTGTTTTATAATCCTGCATAACATGTAGACCTAGTTGTGAGGTTTGAAATACATCTAAGTGAATATGGATATACATAGATAAATATTTCCGAAATCCTTCCTAGCTCAAGTATTTCATTCAAACTGGTTTAATTAATATTGAGAAACATCACAAATCTGTTGTTTTTTTGTGATAAAACCAATGAAGCTACAACTAAAGATATCAATCCATCATATACATGCATATGAATCAGCAAAATCGATGTTAAAATGAACGTTATCTAAAAGATAACTTACTGAATCGAAAGTGAAACTAGCGATACAATCATCAAAGCCATAATAAAAATCATATTTGCAGTAAGCAGGAACCTACCACGGCTTGATCCCCTTCCAACCCTCTGGCCTCCAGGGCGCTCAGCTGGAGGTCTGTGTCCGCTGCCCTCCCCAGCGCTTCCCTCACCTTCTGGGCGATGCTCTCCATCCTCTCCCTCACCAGGCTAACCCTCTGCTCGCTCTGCCTCACCCCCTCCGCCGTCTCCAGGGCTCCGCTGATCAGAGCCTCCATCTTCCTCAGGCTGGCCAGCAGTCCGTC
>NC_079425.1:10000043-10022543 GCF_026213295.1 Gadus chalcogrammus | reverse complement strand
AATAGGTACTAGGTTAGTGGTTCCCTACTTGTTCCTTTTGCCCCCTGTCCCCTCTAACCAAAATTCTGTCTCTCTTTGTGTGCGTGTTGTTGTGATCCTGACTGGACGCCTGGCAACCCCACCTGAAAGCTACCATCTTGCTCTCCAAACAGCACCTCGTAACCATGATGCTAGTATGTGAATTATGGCTCTAATACCTAACCATTTCTTAAAGGAGGGATTCCTCACTCTGTTGTTCTTCTGGGGATTACTTGCCTGATAGTAATCAGGCAAGGAGTTTTTTTCTTGCCGTTTGGGGGAGAGGGTTAGGAAGGTCATAACTATATGTCCTGTTAAGCCCTTTGAGAATGTTACTGTGGTTAAGGATTCTAAAAATACAATTGACTTTACTTGGCTGCTTGGGACGAAAATAAATAAATGAGTAAGCCATTAAATTTATATTGACAGTAAACACTGTTTCTGGCTTGATGACAGTAAGGATGGCATGCCACACATTGTATAAACTTGGAGTAAGCACTCTTACTACATCAACATACCCACATATACACACTTTCAAAACTCATTCAGAGCTTTACAACACACAAACATTTGTCTTAAAGGTAAGAATCTCAAAGAATAACCTTATAAATGTATGCACATGCACACTCAAGGCTGGAAGGAACCCAAGTATTCCTGTTATTGTAACAAAAGATGAAGATTTAGATATAGTTTACCTTAAAAGAGCTTGCTTTGAATGTTCTTGCAATCTTGATAGCTCTGACTGTAGACCCTGTTAATGACAATGACCAAAAAATATTATTAGAAAAGAATACACTCTTAGTTGGAGCTTTCTGTTACTGTTATTACTTCTTTGAAGAAAAAGTATCATATAATATTGCATTTTAATATTATTGCATGATTCTTTTTTTTGCAACTATTATTTTACACTCCTTCTTTACATAAGTGGTGAATATAATGATATTTTTGGTGCTTTGTGCTCAAAACTAAATAAAATGCAGATAAAGTTAGATAACACATTATAAGACAGAATTCAAAGTGTTGGATAGTGAAATTAAGTGGTCAATAATTATTACATTTTTCAACCACTCAGAGATCGGGTCATGCTCAATAACATACCTCAATAATGTTGCAATTCTCCACATGGGAGGTTTTCATCTTATCCATTAGACTGTCCCTCTGAATGGGAAACAGAACAAAAGAGGAGTGAAACCAGGCTAAAGAAATGTTTTCTTTTGTGAAATGCAATCCTACATATTTACCATAGATATTTCTCTGTCTCGAAGTGTCAGCATGATAAGGGTTTCTTCAAGCTCTACCTGTGAATATCAAAGTCAAATAGCTTTTGCATCTCGTAGAATGCAATACAATAGAATAGGTGCTTTCACGATTCAGTCTTACCCTCAATTCTGAATTCACTTTCCTTAGTTTATTGATGCTATCTTCAGAGCATATCTTTTCATAGGCAAGTTTGTCATTCTGTGGGCAAAGCACATTGATATACCTTTAAAAAACTGAAATTTTCTATCACATAAAGAATAGTTCTTGCCAAGGAACAGTGTTAATATTTCGAGGACAAAATATAGTTAAGTCTAGGAGATTAATCAAAGATAAATCACCTTATCCTCAAGTATCCTGACGTGAACTTTTAGGCATTCAACTTCATTGCTCTAAGAACAAGAAGAAAAAAAACACATCTTAGTTCCGCATATTTCTTGTCATGGTGAATTATTAACACCAAACCAGGATTGCTAGTTAGTTAGGAATCCTTACCAGTTTGGTGCAGCTGGTCTGTGCGCAGTTAGCTTTGTCCTGAGCTTCTCGGTGTGCATCCTCCAGCTCCGCTGACAGAGACCTGGCTCTCGCCACGGCCCGTTGGCCACTGTGGTAAAACCACACAAGGCTTACGCTTTTATTTGGTAAATCAAATATGGCTCAAATTTTGTTTTCTCTCATGGTTTGAAAGAAAGAATTCCCAATGATTAAATGAAATGACTCTTGTTTACAACAATCAAATGTGTCTCCAATCGCGGTTTAAGTCATGTCTTGAAAGTTTTTAAACAGATCTGATTCAATAAAATTTTTTTAAAAAAAACTTCAAATTCTACTGGTGTCAGTTTTAATAAATATCAAAACAAAATAGTACTAATAGAATACGAAACATTTTGCTTTTTTACCTGGCTAGCTTGCTACGCATCTCGATGATTTCAGCAGACAGCTGGAGATTGGCATCCTCACACTGAGCCACCATCTTTAAAAGCCTGCCGTTCTGCTCTGTCAGTTTGTGGTGGGCGCACTTCAGCTCGGTTACTGTACCCAACAGCTCCTTTGAATCACTGGTGACAAATAAACACATGGTGGAGAACAGCAATGCAAATATTTATAATATAATCACGACATTTAGCTGTTTATATATACAAAAAACCTAAGAGAGAGCTGACTGACCAGAAGCACTGCACCGTCTCTGGGAGAGCTACACTTTGAGGACTTGAGAAATCCAAACCTGAAAGTAAAGAAAATTCCGTGAAAGAACCTATGAGAGAGAGGTATATCGGAGACATTTTCGAAAATATTAAAAAAGTCACCATTAGACACTTTGGAAGCCTCCGGCCAGGGTGCACGAGGGTCTTCCACGTCGGTGCTGAAAGATACAGACACTAGACTTCATTAGACTACCAGGCTTTGGACAGCAGTGTTACTGTGTAATCAATTGTAAAACTGCATGGATAGGTTTGTTATGTTTAAACCCAAAGTCCCCCGAAATTCGGATTTCATGCAAGACAAAATTACCTCTAAATGAGTTAAGCAGAAGTCTTTAAAGAAATCATCATGTTTTAATTCTGATGTGGAACTGATTGTATCCTTGTTTTGTTAAAATCCCTCGGGTGGTTCCTGCATGACTACCTTTCCTGGTGGCATTGGGCGATCCATTCCTTCATGGTGGAGTGGAAGGTCTCCCTGCTCACCACATGGTCCTGGCAGTCAGGGTCCAGCATACGCCTCAGGGCAATCAGTTTGTCCTGCTCAGCGCTCTGGCCTGTCATTGCCTGCAAGTACTGCATGATTGTTGAAGCAAGAACCTTCCCTGGAGGTTGTCAAAGGATTAGTGGTCAGTCTAATCAGCTTTTTAAATTTTTGGGGAAAATGTGGTGATGTGGGATTTTACCCGTGTTTTTTGTGTTGCATGCATCATATGTAATATCAAGGAGCTCATGTTCGGATAAACCACTGATTTCTCCAGTGTCCACGAGTGGTTCATTTTGGCCAAAGAAAGGGGATGCCGATCCTGATGTTGTGCAGATACAAATGACCAATACAAAGTGTCACAGTAAATTTCCAGAAATGTCTTCAATATCCTTATCTCCATGTCATCCTTAAGTATAGAATAAGAAACACAACAGCTTCCAGCCATGTAGCTCACCGTCTCCGCTGTCGGACATCTGACCTGAATCCCTTGAGAGGGATCTGCCTTCATGTTTAGTTTGAAATGGGTTGTTCTCGGTTGCTGGATCTTGCCGTTTCTCACAGGGGCCAAGAGATGATGGAACATGAAACATCTTCTGTGTATTCAAGATGTCTCTCGAAGTCATAACTCAGAATAGAAGAAAATGTCACGATAAGAATACAAGATCAGATTTGTAAATATATATTTTCTAAGTCAATATTTAAGTCTTCATAATCACCTTGTAAACTGTTTGCTGTGTTTGTATGCAGTCAGTGGGTAATGCATTCTATAAAACAGCAAAACAGTGTAAAACAACAGTAAATTACAATAGCAAGCATCTCTGAAAAATCTGCAGTATAATAAATATCTGATTATATACATGTAAACAGTGAAATAAGCATCCAAATAATTCCTTACTTCCCAGTCCCGGATAGTTTTCCAGAAAGCTTACAAATGTTTCAATCAGGAACATAATTTTAAGCAAAGGGTGTCAATCTTGCTTCACTTCCCTCTGACATTAGCGGGGAAAGTCCTCAAAATGCTCTTAAATGAGTATATTGCTTACTTGTGTTCACTGCTTCACATCAAAACCAGCTGACACCCCCCTCCTCCCCCATGAAGCCTCCTCCTTTGTAATCCTGCTGCTCGTGCTAGCCGCTGAGGCCCAGTCTGGTTCTGCAACAGTGATGCAGTGCCGTTAATGGATGATTTTAATTTTCATTCATCTGTTTAACATATCAAATGGATTATCTGGCAAAACATGCCTGATACTGTAATGAGACCCATGCAGTTAAATCAAACTACATACAGAGGAGGCTTCAGGATTATGGTTAATCTTCACAAATTTCCCCACAATATAAATAGTGTATCTATAGTGTGTATTGTCTAGTATCAAGATATTCAACACAATTATGTGATTTAATCCCAAACTTTTCATTAATATTTTAAGGTGTTGTTGAAAAATAACAGAATACTAATAATTATATTATATAGATTTTTGCTGCTACTACGACGAAAAGGCTACTAGTAGTATGACTATAGCCTACTTCTACTAGCCCTGCATATTTTATTAGTAGCCCCAGATCTCCCTCTAATTTTTTTAATATATTTTTTTATATGAATAATAAATCAACGAAAATTATATGATTGTTGATCACAAACACAAGTACTGCATTTTTTGTCCTCTATTGGTTATTCTGTTAGCCAATATCTTGACATGAGCATAGTTTGTCTGAGAATTTCACTACACATGAACTGTATCTGAAAATGGGTCTGTGTGTCTGTGTCTTTGTGTGTCTGTGTCTGTGTCTGTGTGTCTGTGTTTCTGTGTGTGTGTTTGACTGAAAGAACATCTCGTATTCCAATGTACTAATGTTAACATTCATACACATATGTAACCTTTTTCTCTGCTACTGTAGCATGCAAATCAATGTATGAGAGCAGTTTTGAGGTATTCTCCTTTACCCATTAACCAATAATATTTTAAACACAGAAATTCATAAGGTATCAGAAAATACCTGTACTTTGCATGTAAGTAAGGTGCAAAAGAGCATAAAAAACATAAAAAAAATAGCTTGTTTATGATTAAAAGAAATGCAGGCGGAAGATCGCAACAGATGTCCGGGCCCAGAATGTCCTGAAATCGTAGAAACGTTTTTGCCCAACAGGTTTAAACAAATATTCGCTCTCATAGGTCTAACAAAAAACACTGACCAAAAACAGAGGTATACAGTACCGCGCCGAACAGGTTCATTAAGATGACACGTGGATACCAAGTATATCCACCATGAAAATAAACTAACGTCAACTAAATCCAAAATATTTATTGACTCTAGAACTGAGAAAGCAATATACAACTTTATACCTTCTTTATTACATTCATAGTTATAATCGTCCATGATATGAATGTGCTATTACTATTATCAGTAAACCTACTGTATAGCATGTGTTTAATTTACATTCTAAATTAAATTCTGTTTTAAGTATCTGTTATAGGTTGACACCTTATAAATAAATTGCCATTTTAAAACATTATGTGACTTTTGATAGTAAACAAATAATTATAACAACATAGACAATTCAAATTCTATGTGGATGAAGCGGTACATACCGTCTGTCCTACGAGCTACCCGGACCTAAGTTGTAGCCCACACTATCGTAGCTTTTGAGCGGATGTAGCTGCCGTCCCTAATAATAGCCGCACGGTGTGTTATTCAGATATTGGTGTAATAATATTTTTTCAAAGCAAAACCGAGCGGATTTTTCGTCTCTCGAGATGTCTCGGGGTTCTATTGAAATCCCTTTGCGGGATACGGACGAGGTAAAATGAACCAACGATAAACATGCTCTGCTATACAAAGTGAAAACTTGTACAGCTTTATGTTAGCTGACATTGCTAATTGACTCTTGTACTACCGTATTGGCTCCGTTTTAAAGTCGTGTCCTTTTAGATGGTGGCTAAGTTAGGTGTGTGTAGTGATGAATTATTGGATGATTTCGCGTCCTTTCGACATAAATTGTATTTAGTCATTGGATCCTTGATTGATCTACGCTTAAACACACCTAAGATCAAATGCTATAACTTTTTGAGATTCACAAATTGATTTATAAGGTCCAGGAAAAAGGGAATTTTGCACTGGATAATTTAACCATGACTTTTCATTAATTGCTAATTCTGTCAAAGTTTTCCTGAGGATACAAGATGATCACGTGCCTAGGGTTATTGATTAATTGGACAGCATTACAAAATAATACGCGTTTCCTTGCTGACCAATGTATTTAATCCCTGCAGGTAATAGAGCTTGACTTTGATCAGTTGCCGGAGGGAGATGAGGTCATTAGCATCCTAAAGCAGGAACACACCCAGCTGCACATATGGATCGCTTTAGCGGTGAGTAAATGCCGTTTTTGCCATTTTTTTGTCTCATAAAACATTCTCACAGTTAAGATGATCGTTAAGAAAAAATATTGTAATGTTTATTCATATCTTAACCTTTTTGTACGTGTATTTATTTGGGGGGACTTATTTTTGTGTTAAAAACCATTTCTAATATAGATTTTTGTGTATATATCTTTAGTTGGAGTACTACAAACAAGGCAAAACCGAGGACTTTGTCAAGCTGCTAGAGGCAGCCCGCATTGATGGAAACCTAGACTACAGAGACCATGAGAAGGACCAGATGACTTGTCTGGACACACTAGCTGCCTACTATGTCCAACAAGCACGTAAAGAGAAAAACAAAGATGCCAAGAAGGAGCTCATCACGCAGGCCACGCTGCTGTACACGATGGCCGATAAGATCATTATGTATGACCAGAACCATTTGCTTGGAAGAGCCTGCTTCTGCCTTCTGGAGGGAGATAAAATGGACCAAGCCGATGCTCAGTTCCACTTTGTGCTCAACCAGTCCACCAATAATATTCCAGCCTTACTTGGTAGGTACTCTAACTGATTCACTTTTCAGGGAATTTTTTTCACAGTTTTAACTTTGTGAGTGATGTTCTTTTATTATTATTAAAATAATATTTGTGCTTTTCCATTGAACAGGTAAGGCCTGCATCTCCTTTAACAAGAAGGATTACAGGGGAGCGCTGGCATACTACAAGAAGGCTCTGCGGACCAACCCTGGCTGCCCAGGTAAGCACTACACTCAGATTGTCGCTAAAGGTTAACCACTTCCCTTGCCTCTTTGAGGAGGGTTCACTGTGTTATTTTTCACCACTAATTATCTTCTTGCCTCCTGTACTCCTCTTGTTTTCTCTTATCTTAAAACTAGCTGAGGTCAGGCTTGGAATGGGCCACTGTTTTGTCAAGCTAAACAAACTGGAGAAGGCCCGTTTGGCCTTTGGTCGAGCCCTGGAGCTCAACTCTAAGTGCGTCGGGGCCCTCGTGGGCTTGGCTGTGCTGGAGCTCAACAGCAAGGAGCCAGACTCCATCAAAAATGGTGTGCAGCTCCTCTCGCGGGCCTACACCATTGACCCCAGCAACCCCATGGTGCTGAACCACCTGGCCAACCACTTCTTCTTCAAAAAGGTAGCCTTCAGTCTAACGCTTCTTTTGAATGCCCATACCATTGGTCCTGGCCCCAGATCCAAGTGTGACGTGACATTCATGCCTTGTTCAAGCTGTCCAATTGCTAATCTTCCCTCCCCAGGACTACAGTAAAGTGCAGCATCTTGCCCTCCACGCCTTCCACAACACTGAGGTAGAGGCTATGCAGGCGGAGAGCTGCTACCAGCTGGCTCGCTCTTTCCACGTTCAGGTATGAGCCAAAACCATTAGTAGCCAGCATGCCTTTCTTGTTCTGTAGAAATTATATAATTTTGTGGCTGAGAAATTGTATTTTCCCTTTTTTTCTTTTTTTAGGAGGACTACGACCAGGCCTTTCAGTACTATTACCAGGCCACTCAGTTTGCCTCTTCCACCTTTGTGTTGCCGTTCTTTGGCCTGGGCCAAATGTATGTGTATCGCAGGGACAAGGAGAATGCAGCGCAATGCTTTGAAAAGGTGTTAAAGGCCTATCCCAACAACTATGAGACCATGAAGATCCTGGGGTCCCTCTATGCCACGTCCGACGATCAAGAGAAGCGGGACATTGCCAAAGTATGTGTATTTTATACCGTCTGGATTTACATTTCGTATGTTATTTAGTTATTGGGTTTCCTCAATTATTTGATGCTTTACGCAATAACATTCCCTTGAAAAAAACAAACTGTGACCTGAGATAATGAATCTCTGTTCGCTCCACCAAAGGGTCACCTGAAGAAGGTGACGGAGCAGTACCCGGACGACGTGGAGGCGTGGATCGAGCTGGCTCAGATCCTGGAGCAGACGGACATCCAGGGGGCCCTGTCGGCCTACGGCACAGCCACCCGCATCCTGCAGGAGAAGGTGCAGGCCGACGTCCCGCCCGAGATCCTCAACAACCTGGGCGCTCTGCACTTCAGACTGGGGAACCTGGGAGAGGCCAAGGTAGCTACTAGCCCTCAAGGGAACAGAGTTAACCCCGCTGTAGGGCTGGGTAACATGTATTTTCTGTGTCTAATGTTTGCCTTTTAAACGACCTATTTGCATTCCATGATTTAAATTGTCTAGCGTGTATTGTATATGTCAATCGCATTCAAGAAAACCCACGTAAAATCATGCTGATTTTATAAAGGCTATGTGTGTGTGTGTGTTACAATATACATTGGCCAGTCCTAACCTGGTCAGGATGGAGAATGTGGCTAATGGGTCAGGGTGTTTATCTAAAGGACAGCTGTATGTATGATGTCTCCTGTCTGTAGAAATACTTCCTTGCGTCGCTGGAGAGGGCCAAGGCCGAGGGCGAGCACGATGTGCATTACTACAACGCCATCTCTGTCACCACTTCCTACAATCTGGCCCGCTTGTACGAGGCCCTGTGTGAATTCCACGAAGCCGAAAAACTCTACAAAAACATCCTAAGAGAGCATCCCAACTACGTGGACTGTAAGATTATGGTCAATGAATTCATTTTGTTAGACCGGTAATCGTTGCAATATGTTAGATGCTATACTAATAACTATATTTTGTTTAGCTATATACATGCTATGCATAACCTTCACCTGTTGGGACATTGTTTGTGATTATGGCCTCTTGTCCTCAACCTTAGGCTACTTGCGACTTGGAGCAATGGCTCGTGACAAAGGAAACTTCTATGAAGCTTCTGATTGGTTTAAGGAAGCCCTGCAGATCAACCAGGTACTGATGCTGCATGGTAGTTTGGAAGTACTTGTCTTATTGATTGCAATGTAGTCTTAAGACAGACGAGTGGCTTGCAGAAACATTGTTTTCCTGGGGTATATATATATTTTCATGAACACCGTGTCTTGATTGTATAAAAAAAACATTGGATCCAGTTCTGGATTTCTGGATCCAATTTCTCGAAATGTGGCTACCTAAGGTACAGACGAGTAGGCTGTTGCATTTGAACACGAAAAAATATGCGGGGGAGGAAATGTGCAATGTTGCCATAAAACAAATGACAGAAAAAATATGTTTTACGCTATGCATTACACCACTGTTCTTGACCTGGCTTGTGTTGTGGACCCCAGGACCACCCCGACGCCTGGTCCCTCATAGGGAACCTTCACCTGGCCAAGCAGGAGTGGGGACCGGGTCAGAAGAAGTTTGAGCGAATCCTGAAGCAGCCGTCCACACAGAACGACACCTACTCCATGCTGGCTCTGGGCAACGTGTGGCTGCAGACCCTGCACCAGCCCACCAGGGACCGGGAGAAGGTACGAAATACCAAAAAAATTGAGTTATATTATTCATGTTTTTTTTCGATATTTAATATTGTGTGTCTTTTTTCATGACAGGAAAAGAGACATCAGGATCGCGCTCTGGCCATTTACAAACAGGTCCTGCGCAATGATGCCAAGAACCTCTACGCTGCCAATGGCATAGGTCTGTAAAGGATATCCCGCTATCGCCATAGCAACTTTGATGTGCTCTCTAGCACTGACTCTGAATAATTGCTCACATTAACACCGCTAACCATACCGCCCGACAACACGTTGAATGGACAAAGAGGGATACTCGCCGACGTGTCCCGCGTCGTGTGTCGCTGACGGATCCTCCCGTTGTGTGCAGGTGCCGTCCTGGCCCACAAGGGCTACTTCAGGGAGGCGCGAGACGTGTTCGCCCAGGTGAGGGAGGCCACCGCCGACATCAGCGACGTCTGGCTCAACCTGGCTCACATCTACGTGGAGCAGAAGCAAGTACATCAGTGCCGTGCAGATGGTAAAAGCGGCTCCCGGCGACGCCTTTTTTATCGTTATGTACGCGTGGGTTTCCCGTCTAACCCCTGCGCTGCTCCGACTCGTCCACACAGTACGAGAACTGCCTGAAGAAGTTCTACAAGCACCAGAACACCGAGGTGCTGCTGTACCTGGCCAGGGCGCTCTTCAAATGCGGAAAGCTGCAGGATTGTAAACAAATGCTGCTGAAGGTGAAGGGTTGGGATGGACGCTGTGGGGCGGTGGGCTGCTATTGTGTGAGTGTGGTTGGATAGGGCCGGAGTTGTAACGGTCTCCCTCCCACCCCTGACCAGGCCCGCCATGTGGCGCCGAGCGACACCGTCCTGATGTTCAACGTGGCGCTGGTGCTGCAGCGGCTCGCCACCCTGGTGCTCAAGGACGAGAAGAGCAACCTGAAGGCCGTGCTGAGCGCCGTCAAAGAGCTGGAGCTGGCCCACAGGTAGCACAGCGCCAGCCTCCAGCCACCGGATGGATGTGTCCATCCTTCTGGAGGTCCGCCTCCTGTCTCTGACCCCCCTTTTTTTTGTCATTTCCTCCGGTTCAATCCCAGATATTTCAGCTACCTGAGCAAGGCTGGAGACAAGATGAGGTTCGACCTTGCGCTCGCTGCGTCCGAGGCCAGGTCAGTAGAACTTGAGTACTTCAGATTATGCAGTTGACATGACCTTCAGTAGTTGCTCTGTATTCAGCGCAAAAAGACTGTGCTGGGCCTTGCAGTAAAATGGTGGTTTCTGCGTGTCTGTTTTGCAGGCAGTGCTCTGATCTGCTGAGCCAGGCCCAGTACCACGTGTCCCGAGCCAGGAAGCAGGACGAGGAGGACAAGGAGATGAGGGCCAAACAGGAGCAGGAGAGGGACATACTGCGGCAGCAGATACGGAAGGAACAGGTTCGTAGACACTTTGGCGAATGGAGTCAAACGTATGCCAAACACAAACACTTACTCATCAACAACGCTCGTGTTGTGATGAGTGTTTGATGTCTTACTCAAGCACGCCTCCATTGCAAACTCCTTGTTGCGAAGTTGAGCTGCGTTATAATGAAATGGAACTCTAATGTTCTGTAAGAGTTGAGGAATAAGGAGTCGTCCCCGAGTACGTAAACGGGCCTGTTTCCGCCTCCTCTGGGTTGAGCCTCCATGACGTGTGTTCTGCGTTCCGTGGGTTTGTCCAGGAGGACAAGAGCACCAGGGTGGCCGAGGACCAGAGGAAACTCCTGGAGAGGAGGGCCATGTACGTGGAGAAGACCAAGAACCTGCTCTCCTTCGTGGACGGTCCGAAGGAGACCAGCAAGGACAAGAAGAAGGGAGGCAGCCGTGTGAGTACCCTCCTCCGTGTCCCGACGACGGCCTGGCTCATCGAACGCCTCTCTGCCAGTTTGCCTCAGCCAAACATCGTTGGCCCAGAACATAATTAAAACGTCAAAGCATAAAAGCATAATCTTAACGGATCAAGGATCAAAAATCCCAGACCAATTTTATACATTTGCAGTACGATGACAACCAAGGCTTATGTTTCCGGAAATGTATGTGTCAATTATGGCACCCATTGCACTGCTAAGCAACCCTGGAACGAGGGATCCCCCACGCTGCGTTCCTTCTCAAATTTTCTTCTTTGCTAATTAAGAGTTTTTTCATTCCATCTGGGAGGCTAGGGCTAAGAGGGTGTCATCAATATATGGCCTGTTATGCCCTTTGAGACTTTAACTGTGATTAAGGGTTATATAAAAGTCTAAGACAGTAGTGGTTGTGTAGGCCTTTGCTATTCTAATGTAGTTATTACATTGAAGCCTATTCTATATTCTGGGTTGAAAACTGGTAAGGATCCAAAAAGGTGACAATTCATGCCTGAAAACTAAGACAATCCGCATGCAAAATCAAACGGGTTCTATTTCTCTATAGGTGCTCTGCCCAAGTGGCACACAAAAGACCATCAGTGTGATCCAGAGGCATTTATTAGCAGCAGTTATAACTAATAATGTGAGATTTATTGTTGGCATCTCAAAAGCATCATTGAGCTGCTTTTGAGAACTCCTGTAAACCCTTCCTTCTGATCTGTATGTGTGTTTTTACCATGGTAAATGCAGTGTTGCTGTGCAAAATCGGCCTTATATTTAATTCTTCCCTTTCTGTCTCAACAATGTAGAAACTACCCATTATTTGCAGGATCTTTGTTCTTGCTCGGATTGAGGTGCAGGTTAACTAATAAGCCCAATCAGATGAAAGAGAATCTCGGCTCAAACCAGGAAACATACAAACCTTGATTCATCTTTGTGCAGGGTCGAGTTCAGCTAACCATTTTATGGATTTCAAAATGCAATCAGCTTATCAGGATCAGATTACCAACAGGAATCTCTGCTGAGCCACTGAAACCTTTGTTTTCACTGGATCAGGTCGATAGTTTTGCACATCAAACGGCTGAAGCAGAGTAGCAGAAAACTACTGTGAACATTCCTTCCCACAGAGCCCTTTACCCGCAGACGACTTTTAGAAATAGACCTTGTATATATATTTGAAAAAAAGTAACATTTTGATGAATGTGGACCCCAAAACTTCTGTCAGGGGGGGTTAATGAGGGAGTCCAGCTCCCCCATAGTTTAAACACTGATCCTCCTCAAAGACAACCGTGTGCGTGACCTCTTATGCTCTCTTCTCTGTGGCAGCGCAAGAAGGGGGCTGACATGGACGAGTTTGTCAACGACGACTCGGACGAGGACCTGCCCTCAAAGAAGAGGAGGAGGAAGAAGGGCGCCAGCGGCAGCGAGCCAGACGACGATGAGAACGGAGACAAAAAGTCACGCAAGAGAAGGAAGAGGTGAAAGCCCGGCCGGCACACAAGAGTAAAGAATCCCCCCCTTTTGTAGTGTCGTCGAGGTGGTGGTTGTCTAAAGCGGCTGATCTCTGTTATTAGGCCTGATGACGGCAGCGATGAAGGGGAGGGAGGCTCACGAACCAAGAAGCAACGCAAGCCAAAGGAGCGAAAGCGGATCCAGGTTAGTTTTTGTTTCGCACTCCAATGCCTCCCCCTCCCCGGTCCAAGGAATATAAGAAATATCATCCAGGGTACAATCAGACACCGCATTGTGTAAATATGTGTGTGTTTGTGTTTGTTATTCCGTCCCATCCAGTCCCAGCAAGACCGCCTTCCCCCCTCCCTCAAGGGAAAGATCAAGTCCAAGGCCATCATCTCGTCTTCAGACTCCTCTTCGGATGAAGACGGCCTGAAAATAGCAGAAGATCGGTAAGTAGGGTTTATGCTGTTGTTTGGAGTTGGGGGCACATTACACATGGGCCCATTACATACATCTATATTCCGCTTTATAAATTGGCCTACACGATGTAACATTTCCAAATATCCAAAAAGATCCCAAGACAGATACATGCCATTAAACATCATTCAAAGAGATTAGTAACACCTATTTTACACAGTCACTTAAACGTAGTGTAAGCATCGACCCTTCAATCCCCCTGGCCCCGTAAGACAGCGGTCTATCCACGACGCAAGGCTCCTGGAGTCATCTCCTTTTTTACATGTTGTCTCGATGTTTCCTGGCTGCGCCGGTCAATGGGAGCATATTCCATATGTTTTCATTCAAAACACACGTATTTAGGTTCGGCAAAGCTCGGGATACGACCACATATAAAAATGGCTGATATAACAGAATGTGAAACGTGGATTCAAGATTCTACCGAGCGGTAAAGTCACGTCAACGCATGACCAATTCACAATGCGTACCAGTCACTTTTGATTTCCAATGAACGTTATCGACAGACGCAGACCCGAATGCCTCTGGACGCAGTTAGATGGACCTACAACAAACAGTGTGTATGGAACAGTGTGACTCACAAACGGCAGCCCTATGGTGGTTCATAAAAATGCCTCAACGGCAAAGGGCGCTCCTCTGTACCGTCATCATATTAAAACCCGCCCCATATTTGATCAACGGTTGGGATTTTCCCTTTGGCCAGTCTGCTGGTAATCAGTTTGAACAGAAGGGGGGCCCAGACGCATTTGCCGTAGCAAATAAGACATGAGCTTTCAGATCGGTTTGGTTTCCAGGCTTGTCCTGAACTACTCCAACTAAACAAACCCATTTGGAGGGTTAGTTTAGTTGGAGTAGGTGGAAACACTTGAACAGGGAAGGGAACCCTTACCCATTGAAAGTAGAATAAATCTGTTTCAATGAGGTAAAGTCATCATAGACTCAAATAAGAAGTTATTGTGATTTTGGGGTAGATTTGCTAAATGTTAACCTCATGCCATCTGTCACCACGTAGCACCCAAAAAGCCAGCATCTCTGGCTCGGACGACGAGAGCGCCCCCCCAAGGAAGCGCATCGCCTCGGACAGCGACTCGGAGGCCGGGGGGCCGAACCGCTCGGGCAGCGAGGCGGGCAGCCCC
The DNA here is from genome assembly GCF_026213295.1 of Gadus chalcogrammus. Lineage (NCBI taxonomy): Eukaryota > Metazoa > Chordata > Actinopteri > Gadiformes > Gadidae > Gadus > Gadus chalcogrammus. The sequence goes on along the minus strand of NC_079425.1, from coordinate 10,007,921 downwards.
CGTCGCTCCGCCGCCGCCTCAGACGACTCGGGCAGCGACCAGCCCGTCAAGAAGAGGAGGGCGCAGCGGCAGTCCGACTCGGACGAGCAGTCGGACACCGGCAGCAAGAGGGGGCGCCGATCGGGCTCAGACGAGGACGACGACGGGTCCCGGCCCGGCTCGCCGGCCGTGGCGGCGTCGGCCCGGGGGTCCGACGCGGGGTCGGACAACGAGGGCTCGCCGCGGCGTTCCGACAACGGCTCGGAGCCGGCGCGGTCCGCCCGAGGCTCGGACGACGACAGCGATTGAGGGAGACCGACTTCAGAGACTTTTCTAGGAATTTGAGAAGTCCACCGGTCTGCTGTCTGGAGCTGCGCTTTTATTTTTTTTTACATGGGTCTGTTTCAATTGCAGGGACTTTTGTTTTGTCACTCACAATAGATGTAGATTTAGAAACGTTTTGTAGCCTAAGTGTATACTAGTCATGAATAGTTGGATGTGCCACAAATGGGGAGAGGTCCAGAGGGGTAAACCAGATGTCCTTTTTTATGTTTGATCACATCTTAATTCAACTTCTTAAAAAGATTTGAGTCGGTTTTTCCACAAAAGACCGGTACAAACACTGACCGAAAAATGAGTTACACACATGTAAATAAAATGACTAAGAGTTGTCCAATGCGTCCATTGTTTTTGTTCTGATACACTGCCATCCTCAACGGCAATCCATTGCAAACAAAACATCTTACAGGTGAAACTCAAATGTTGAATATCATGCAAGAGTTAGTTTCCGTAATTCAAATAAAAATGTGAAGCCAATACTATATGCTCATTACATGGAAAGTGAGATATTTCATGCCTTTGTTATCATTTTGATGATTATGGCCTACAGTTTATGGAATCCCCAAATTCAAAAGCTCCAACAGAATATTAAATTAAAGGATTTTATACACAGAAATGTCGGCCCTCTGATAATCATGCATATGTACTCACTCAGTACCTGGTTTGGGCCCATTGCGACGTGGATGCTCAGCCTGTGTAACTGCTGAGGTGTTATGGAAGACCAGGTTGCTTCAATAGTGGCCTTCAGGTCTTGCAGAAGACATGGCTCCCCAAATCCACACTGGAAACTTTAGAACGGACTTCAAGCATCTTGGATTGTGTGCCTCTCCATTCTTCTTCCAGACTCTTGGTTTCCAAAAGTAATGCAAATTTTCCAAAATTCAATGGTTTAAAGCACAGCTGTCAGGTCAGCAGTCTTCCGCATGATTTTACCAAACAAGACTGAAGCCATTTGCAGGCTCAGGAAATCTGAACTGATTAGTGTGACACTTTCAGCCTATACTGAAATTTTGCAGAGTGTAAAGACTAGTTTCAATTTGTTGAATTACCAATACTTTTTTACACGATAGTTTCACCTTTATATTGGTTTGCGGGAGTTGAAAATAATTTGCCACTCTTGTAATGGAATGTTCATGCTAAGCTGGGACCTGTTGACATGACCATGCCCACAGCCAGTTATGAGGTCACCGAGGTCCAGACCTCTAATCCTTCGAGATAAACTACAATACTGCACAAAACTCAGCATTTGAACTTCTCAGATGAGAAAATGCTTTATTTACTTGAGACGCGTTACTTTGTTCACCGTGTTAGACTTGTAATGAGTGCACAACCCGTCCCAAACAACTGAAGCCTGGACCACATCTCCCAGACCCCACCATTTTTCAAACCTTGGATACGGCCCTGGATGCGACACAGGATTTACACAATAAATAGTTTGGGCCAATGGTAGTTTCAGTAAAATAAGATAATCACTGCAATAGTACAGGCTTCCTTGAATTTGAAGAAGGACAAAAAATTATTTTGTTGAGTTTTAACTTTATTGAAGAACAACTATTGCACAGTAAAGTCATAGCTCTTACAGTACAGTAACCTTTTTTAAATAGAATTAGAAAAAGTTTTAAAAATCAGACATAAATTTCATCAAAATTGCTAGGTAACAAAACAATGTCTGGATCAGGCAAATATGAAAACAGTTTTAACTTGTCAAACAAGATGCTGAAAAAAAAAAAAACCATTTAGTCCTCTTAACAATTTAAAAACAGTATTTCTTTGGCAAATGCTGGTCTTATGTTACAACCTGAGGCGCAGATGGTGTTGTCTGTTAAGATGTAAAAAAACAAGTTAAAGTATGATTGTACAACACGGCCACATGATTCCCTCTCATCGGCCAAAAGCATTTAAAAAGAATTCTTAAAATGACCAAAATATTTTGTTAATGAGATGAAATAAATAAAGTTTAAGCAAATGTATCTTATGGAGATGCCTTAAAAATAAAATTGTTATTAAAGACCACCATTCAGAACTCAGCATGAGCACAAATAACCTGTATAAACGACTGAAGAAGACAAACTGCCTCTAGGATTCACAGCGCAAAACCTAGAACATTTTGTTGGCGCCAAGACATTGGAACCCATCAGTCGGCCAGAAGATGACAGCCAAGAGGAATCTAAGTGATTTGGGAATTATTGGCAGGATATTTGCTAAAACAAATTAAACAGCGAGTAACAAAATGGTAAGTCAAGAGGGATGGTTGAAATGGGGCACAGAGACACAAGAGGGGGAGAAAACTGCAACTTTGTATCATAATCATAACCATAAGGCTTTGGTTCAGTTTCAGTCCTCTTCCCCATCAGACTCCTCTTCCTCAGCCGTCTCCAGCCAGGTCAGCCACTGGTTCACCTGCAGAGGAAGGATTCACAATAAGGTCAACACAAATGCATTCATATTGTCCTTCCGCCGAGGAGCCATGCATGGTGGCTTATGAACACATCAGTGCTAAATTACCTGAAACAAGGCTTTTCCTTTTCCTGGGAATTCTTGGACAATGTCTTCTCGCCAAGCCAAGAAAGATTCCTCTTCGATGATCTCCATATCGTACAGGTTGACAAAGTAGCGCAGCAACATGCCTGCCGAAAGTGTTCAGAGGAAATTCAGTTAGAAAAGTAGGCAGTGACACCCGTTTGACTGCCTTGTAACATGCACACTGATGTACACGCAGGTCCAAGATAATGTGCACATACCTTTGGGGAAAGCCTTGGAATTGCAGTGGACCTGCAGGGCGTAAAGGGCACAGACTTGCAGGTCAACTTGATCATGCAGAAATTTCTGCGCAACCGGTTTGAAATCCTGCAGCATCTGTTTCTCCTGGTCCATCTGTTCCTTAGTGGGGGCTGCAAGCTGTTCTTCCTCGTCATCAGCAAAGATCTTGCAGTCTATGAACTGCAAGAAACTGATAGGAGAGGGCACGATTAATACCTGAGATTCAAACAGGGTTCACATCAGGAGAATAGGTTTTGGTTTTTCAGTGATTGTACCTGGTGATCAGGATGTTGACGAAGCCCGGGTCAGTGTGGAGCTTGAGGGAAATGTTGTCCCGGATCCACTTGTATATGGACTGGGGAGAGGGGTCTTTCTTGAGCTGATTCAGCAGCTCCTTCTCCAGCTTCATCAAGGGGAACAAGAAGCCCAGGCCTCTGCCATCCAGGACCTCCAGCATTCTCTCCTTGTTTTGGTCACACTCTGCAGGATTGAACACAAAATCATTAGCGTTGGCCAAAGGCATGACTTTCCGTACCATTATTAAAACACAGGTCAAGTTCTGAATGGGAATTTCTCTACTTACAGGAAAAGTGCTAAATATAACGGCTCATGGTAATTTGTGAATTGCTATTAACATCGTCATACAAGTTATCCGAGGTATGCAAAGAAAGCACTCTTCAGAAATCAATACTCAAAGACACACAAGTCAGCCATCTTACTACATACCAGGTAGCATCTTGCTCATGTTGACCTTGCTCTGCAGGAACAGATCAGTCAGCCAGTCAGGATCGTTCCTCTTGGCGACCTGCTGCAGGCAGAGCAGGAAGAGGGGGAAGTGGTTTCCATTCTCCAGGGGACTGGCCAAGTCGGCGATGCTCACCAGGTCGGCGATGATGGCCCGTGCGCAAAACTGAGCCAAGTAGGACTTGACCTTAGGAATCTGGTCCTCAATGTTGGGACACTGGTCGAGGACGCTTAGAAAAGCCTGGCGAGAAGGGAACCAAAACCTGAGGTTAGACTTGATGTTGTAGAAAGGAAGGCAGCAGAACTCTTTTGGGAGGTAGTGAAACCAACCTGGATGAGGTTTTCCCCGGTGACGAGGCCATCGGTGCAGAGCCCGTGGATCAGCACGCTAGTCTGCTCCTGCTCCTCGTCCGGGCGCTCCAGTGAATACACCACGAGCTTCCTCAGCATCTCTGGTACAAAGTGTTTTGGGGCCTTCATCTCCTTCACAGCGTTCACAGCCTCCTCGAGGTCCTTGCTGCTGAGGTATTTAACCAGCAGGGCCTCCTGAAGGGGAAATGGGCAACGTTATGTCTGCATCCAAGAATGACACCAGTCATACTAACAAAAAAGGAGTGGAATAAAGAAAAACGCACGGTCATTGTAAGCATTTCTTCCTTTGAAAGCGTTTTCTTGGTGGGCTTTGGAGGCTTCTCCTGAATTGGTAGAGGGTTTGCCTTCAAGCCAAGCTGTCGAGAAACAAAAAAAAGGCATGGCAAGTTAACATGGGGCTTCTATAGTGGGATATGTGTTTAGGTTAAGGAAAACCTTATGCATATGCTTACTTCTGCCAGAGGAGGTGTTCGTGTGCGTATTGGCTGAGCACTAGGAGGAATCATATTTGGAGTCTGTGGCTGCAGCTTCGTCATTTGAGTTTTATTAAAACTGAATTGTGCAGGTCTTAGACTTATCTAGAAAGATAAAGGCAACCAGTGTTACTTAGTGTTACAAAATAAGTATTCAACCAAATGTCACATCAGGGTTAGAGTGAAAGCTTTTTAGGTATAGGCCTATAAATAACTTAAGTCTTAAAGTATGCAAATATTAACGGTTAGGAGCGTGTAAAAAAAAAAAGTTTATAATTGGTTGTTAAATTGGACCAAAAAGAGATAAGAACTTCAGTTTTGTACCTCATCTACTCCAAGGCGGCCCTTCTTGACAAATTGCGGTCCCCCATTCTTAGACTGCTGTTGCTGCAGCAGCTGCTGCTGCTGCTGCAGCATTGAGTGATTCTGGTTCGGGGTTTTGTACAGAGTCGGTCCCTAGAACAAAATGCAAAAATTACTCAAAATGTTCGCGTTTGTATAAAATAAAAAATCCAAAATGAGAGCGGCAGGCCTAGTGGGGAATAGACGTTATTTACCTGGTTGGGTTTGATCAGAGTTCTGCCTCCCATGTTGAACTGAGACTGGGACGGGGCGTTGAGAGCATTGTGGCCGTTGAAGCGCGGGTTAATACGGTGGCGGTCCATATTCGGGTTATAGCAGTCTTCAATCACCCCTGGGCCTGTGCCAATACCACTGCCTATTGAGCAAAAGAACACGTTATACTCCAGGGACGATAGGAGAAGACCATTTGGACATAATTTTTAGGCAAACATGTCAATGCTAAAAACAGTAGCACATCCCTACAGAGGTGGTGTTTTGGATTCACATACCAGGCATTTGCCCAAACATATCAGCTAACCCCCCCAGGGTTCCCCTGTCAAGCTTGTGAGCAGATGACAGGAAGACGCTCTCCATGAAGAAGTTATCCCTCATTTCCTGGGTCAGGTTGTGACCAAATATACCTGCTTCCTGCATAAAGGGAAAGACAAAAATCGATAAATACACACACAAAATAATTAATCTTCAACGTTTGCTATCCTTTGACTGAACATTGAGGAAGAACCCTTCAATTACAATGGTGACGAGTTAAAAAGTGGTTAAAAAATGAAGGAAAGCAATGTGAATTTATAAAATAATCTCATTCTATTTCGCTATAACAAAAAACAAATGGAAAATCTCTTTACCTGACGAATCTGATTGATGGTCTTGGGTGTGTTGTCCATGAAAGGCTTGCGAGGAACCCAATTGTTCTCACGCAACTCCACTATGTCTTGTAGCAAGAAGCGGATCCTGGCAGACAACTCCTTGCTGTTCATCAAGCAATCCATTCTCCGGAAGTACTGATCCATTAAAGACTGCAATAGAAATAGCAGCAGTAATTAGAGGTGTTTTAAAAACAAGTAGAATTTCACCATTTAAATCCACGTTTTATGGATTAACAGCTTCAATTCTGTGCAACACTAGGTAGGCCAGCTGCAGTCATGGCAATAAGGAATCTGATGCACATGGGGCTAACCTTCGCCTTTTTATGATCCAGTCTGGGTCCCACTGTTCTCATGATCTGACAGAGGCATTCCAGGTCTTCTCCCATATCATTAACCTGGGTTTTCTTCTTTTCCAGAAGCTGATTAATCAAAAAAAAAAGGGCATCATAACACACCTCAAAATGCATTTACATATGAATCATGTTGAACTTCACGTGCTCGCATTAAAAGGAAATTCTGAAATAGTCTCAGAGGATGTCACTTTACATGTATGTTTATAAACTACATGTGTATACTATTGGAACTTGCTATCCAGCAAAACAATCTTAACATGACACAATTTAGATAATAAAGTACATTTCTGCAAATTGGCCGTTAATAAACACCAAATTGATACTTTTCTAAACATACCGTTTTAATACACTTATGAAGGATGGATTCATGGATGAGATTAAGTTTGCCAAGCTCCCCAATGAATTTGATGTTTCCCAGCATTTTGATCTTGGCAATTGTGCGTTGCTCTTCCTCCTCGGTTGTGAGAGGGCCATCTTGTTTATCGTACACTAAAATGTAGTCAAGATAGGATTTCAGTTAATTCAATGCAATTTGTATTAATCAATGAATTTTATGTCAAACCTATTTGATAAACAACTCACTTTCAACATTTTTGGCACGATTCTCAAACTCCTCTTGAAGGTTAGAAAGAAGAATACGCCTGAATGTCTGAAAAAGACAAATATAAAAATTACACCCAGAATACAGTTATCAAAACTTAGACTTTTATAAATGCCAGAGTGTCATTGAATGCAGAGATTGAGATTTCCAATGGTGCAATTAATTTATGACAGGTGACACTCAATCTTGAAAATAAAGTATCGGCCATACCATCAATTGCCATTTACTAGCAATGAATAAATGTAGACCTGTGCAAGAACAGACCAAGATTACATTCTGGACAGTGATTTTCAAATATCTTACTGTGCTCTGCTTTTGTGTAGTTTGAATCTCTGGGGATGAGCTGTCAAAGTTGGGTGCTTCCTCTGCCAAGCGGAGACATAGCTGAGCATATAGCAAGCTATACTTGGGCTCTTCAAGTGCTTTGTCAACAATCTAAAAAAATAAATACATGCATGAAGCAAAAGTTCATTTGACCAGTTACAATTTCAATAAGGTGAATTAAATAAGCAAATACTTACCAACAAGATGATCCCCTTCAGGACAACTTTAGACTCTATGCCAGCGTTCAGAAGGTCGAGGCATAGCTTGTCAAACTTCTCAGGGGTAAGCTTGTTGAGTATGCTAATAAAAGAAAAAAGAACGTGTCACCAGTCACATTGGAAATAAGGTTCCGTCGTATCAAAAATAAATTAAGATAGTTATGTGGGACCTATTGTCATGTAGGCAAGCATCGGAATGCTTGATTTTATTGGACGTGAACATACCCTCTCACTTTGCGGAAGGTTTTGTCATGTCTCCCTTTTTCATTTAAGGCGTCTTGCCTAGAAGGCACCCATCGCTGAGGGCCCCCTCCTGAGTGTTTGCCGGGGAACTTGCTGCAAGGAAGGAAGGAGGGAAAGCATAAGCTTGGACCTACTCCGTTTGTACCGTGTGATTTAACTAGGCTAGTGCCGACACGTTACACAAATGTTGCCACATTAACAAAGGAAACACATTTTTATTAAAATAAGGGCAAAGGTCACAGACCT
>NC_079425.1:9892543-9995043 GCF_026213295.1 Gadus chalcogrammus | reverse complement strand
GCTATATTAAAATACCTTAATATTATAATGTTTGCACTTTTTTGTTTCTCACATTACCCAATGTTAAAGTACTGTCATTGATTTGACTGAACAGACATTACAGACTAGGAATAACCTGGACATATAACATAAATTCAACTTCCATCTCAGATAGCTCTAGTTTAGATCTCATCAAGAACATTGAGTCCCACACTTGGCAATGAAACACAATTTATGTGATTTTTTTGCAATCACCATGCCTCTCTGGAAGAAGCAATTACATGCTCGGTTGGCCAGCAATTACATTTTTGAAAACTTCACTCTACATGAACTTGAAAAGTAGAAGGCATACTTTTTTAAGGATGAGATTTCACGCCGATATCAATTATCACAAAATATCCCCCACATCTCTCTTGTTATATTATCATCATCATTATACAATCACATAGAATATACCAGAGCCAGAGTAAAAATTATGATATTATAGTAGGTAAGCATAATCATATTATTTATACATTTATGAAAACATACATTTCAAGCATGGAATATGCTGTTCATTACTGTCGCGGAAATATAAATCATAACTTTAATATACAATTATATACAAATTATACCTTGTTGATATAATTACTATTCAAATGAAAAGGAATTGCATATTCTCCCTGTACCTAGAGATACCTCCCTTTCTTTCTCGGACTGAGAGCGGTTAAAATCGTTGGAGTTTGCATTGCCACTGTAGCCATGAGGTCTGATACTTAGTCTGATGCCTCATGCCAATCGACTGACTTCTTTGTTGTGGAGATTCCTTTAACTGTCTTGCAGCCTTGCTTGCTTGTATTGCAGTTTAACTTGGCCTCCCCGCCAATCCTAAACCCTCCACAATGGTCACTCCCACTCACCTTTGTTACGTTTGAACGACCCATAATGCAAAAGTTTCCCTATAAGAATCTTGTTCACCCTTCCATTGTATCTCTGAAGGTATCCTTGTTAACTTTGCTGCTTGTACTTTCCCATGATCATACTGTAATATTAAACCAAATGTTTGGCTGGCCAACGTGTCCTACATTTTTCTTCATCATTACTCACCATATGTAACCTTATCTAGCGTTGGAGTCAACATGTATAAAATAGGTAACGAATATAGTGAGCATGAACAGAATGAAAGTGCCTGAGACCATCCTGGTCACATGAACTCAGGGGCGTAGCCACGTGGGGGCCAGGGGGGGCCGTGGCTTTAAGTGCAATTAATATTGCACTTAAAATACCCCTCCCCCGTTGACATTCAAGTGCCACCCCAAAGACAAGACTGGCCCGGGCTGGCCCCCACAGTTATAAAATCCTGGCTACGCCCCTGCATGACCTCACATTCTGTTTCGATATCAGGCTGGAATTCCTACTAACATATAGATTTCCAGAAATTACAATGTAATTGGGGCCAATAGTGTCGTAGTTAACGTAAATGGGCAAATCAGGGACTGCATCAAAGTATGCACTAGCGGAATTCTTTTGCAGAAACTAAGTTTTCTGCCATGATATCGTCGCATTTGCTGATTGGGTAAATACGTCTGTCAAGGCATGTATACCCGCCCACTGAATTTGAAGTTGGTCGCTTGCTAGAGGTTCAGACTTAGGGCATAATTTGATTCATATTATAATAATATGACATCGTTATATTTATTATTTTATTTATTATATTATATTATATTATTATTTTATTTATATTATTATGATTTTTTTTGTAATTTCATACTTTTGCATTCTCATGTTGATTGGCTCATTGGTTGGTGTTTGTTGTTGCTCATGGTGCTGCAGTAATCAGTACTGACAACTTCCACATTCTGGAAGAAAGACATCCTAAATTGGAATAGATTCCCCCCTCCAACTCTTAGCAGGATGGATGGATGAGGTTGCTGCGGTTGCTGTCGATTTAGTTAGAGCTAACAAAATCGTACTGCGTACTGCTCATATAGATCACCATATATGACTGTATTGTTGGTTGTTGAAAGAACAACAACAAACACAACCGCCTCTGTACCTCATTCTTCCATCAACTTACCACTGGAAACTAGAAAACTCAATTCGGATCCAGCAGTTCTACCTCAGCAAAAACCACAGACTGAAATAGAAAGAGCTAGGCCCATGCCTTGTTTCCTGTAACATTACGGTGATATTCCTAAGAGGAAAAAACGAATTCAAGAGTGGATACGTTTTCAGAAGGGGATTTAAATAGGTGTATTCATACAGTGGCCAGCCTACACACTGTTGATTTAGAACGTTTACAGACAATTCTTTACAGTGTAATAGTGTTAGTGCTGACCAAGTTTCTATTGCTACTGGTAATAGATTAATTACACATTTACAGATACAGCGAAATTATTGGTCCAAACAAATAGGCTATGAAGCGAAAGTTGTGAAACGCCCCTTTACCCAGATTTAAACTTGTCTTCTCTCAGACTTTCAATTTTTGAGTGAGTTGTGAGATTGTACTTCAACCCACCCCAATTCTGACGAGCCAACATCCATCATACGTTCTGCAGCTCCATGGCTCCGTTCCTGTATCAAAGTATATTTTATTCATTGCATAGACGCCTCCACCAATTCATTCCCTTGCTCAGGTTGACATATATTAACAGTGATAGGCGACTCCCGCACTGCACGTCGTTGCTGCGTTCTGTTCCCTGGGAGGACTATACACATGTTGACAGATGTCACCGAGCATAGGCTTAGACAGGGCCAGACCCCAGTAGAGTAGCGTAGCAGGGAGTAAGGGATCAGCAGCCAAGCTGAGGGAACTGCCTGCACTCAGGCTGAGGTAATGCGACCGGGGTTTTACACCGTCTGCCAGACGCAAGAGGAGACAAGCTGCTGTCTGTTTGCCTATGCCTCAACTCTCCCAGCCACCCTGGAAACCCAGAGTGACTGCCCACCATTGGTTCCCTTCAGATCATAACAGTGGGACTTCTGTCTACAACAAACTAGACACCAATTCATCCAGCTATTTATTTAGCTGTATTCTTTAACCGACATACACTACTAGAACGAAACATCCAAATCCTATTTTGTTTAAAAACAGGAAGACGAACATTGAACAAGACACACAATCTTCTTTTTAAAGGACTTTATTTTAAGCTGAGTATTTGTCCTCTTTCGTTTTTGGCTCAGCATCACCTTCTATTAAGTGGCTGGGTAATTAAGACCAAACGTGATTGGGCCTCCGATCCCATCCTATGCTGTAAGTCACTCAGGGGGGCCTGCCTAACATGTCGTTACATTAATCTAAAGGACGTACATTGTTCCCCCTTGCTGGTTCAATATAAATGAATTATGGAGGGGAAAAACTAATTATCTTTGAAGTGGGGCCTACTCTGAGAATTCTGAATCATTATCACATTGTTTATTGCACGTTGTTTACGAAGCAATGTCAGGGAGCGACTGATGTGGGGAGGGGTGAGCAAGTATACCAGTTAGCCCTGCATGTTCAGACTTAATGATTCCTCTCGCTGATGAGAAATGAGGAACAAGTGAAATCAATGCATGGGCGGTGGATACCAGGTACCAAAGTAGTTTGAAGTATGTGTTGTTATTGAGCCGATATAGGACCGGATGAGGGCAAGTAACAGTACAGTAAGAAAGAAGACATAAAAATACTTAGTTCATTAACAAGATATGGAAAACCATACAAGGAAGATGGTCACATAAATATATAGCATGCAGTAAAATGCTGACCAGTGTTGCAATTTGAAAGTCATATGATAATTGTTTCATATCTGATCTGACCAGATAGTTCAGATCATGTCCATAGCTCTATAAAGTGGCATTCGATCTTCTATCAAGTTTCAGAACAACAACCTAGCGAAGCTCCATGTAGTTAAAGTCCGATAGTCAATTTATAATTTATGATAGCCTTTTCTGCCCCCAAAAAAAAAAGAAATGTTCCCATACGTATTGGCTTAAAACTGAAAAAGATATATGTGAGAGTATTGCAGAAGCTCAATCCATATGCCTTTCTTCTTGAGCCAACATGTGAATAAGAAAAGCAACCCCTCAACAGCAGGAGATGAGCTTGCATCCAACTTGATATCATAACTAATTTAAATGCTACAGTCCTGCCCAAAGAATATTTTTTTGAGCAGCCTATAAAGTGACCACAACAAATACAAACACACCTTGCCGGGTGAACCCTTCTCTGGTTCTCTGGGTAGGCTATAGGTCTTGCTCTTAGAATTTCATGAGCCTGCTATGAACAGCACAATAATAAAGGGGCAATTTAGTCATTGAGGTTTGGAAGTTCCAGCAGCTCTTATGTGTATATGCTTGGTTCGCAAGTTTTCTTAAAATGAATAGGCAGCTCCTTAATGTATGTGGCATTTACAAAAAAACGAATAATACCACCACAATAATAAAGCTACTCATTTAAACCTATATTCAATTTAAACCTACATATCTCTCTTTATTTTTACACACACACACACACACACACACACACACACACACACACACACACACACACACACACACACACACACACACACACACACACACACACACACACACACACGCTCTACTTATAGCACCACCATTTAGCTAAAAACAATAGTGCTTTTCACGAAGAAAAAACGCAAAAAGGGAAGAAGGAGAATAACAAAGGCGGTTTCAGTCATCATGAATCTCCTTCTCTGGTTTGTGTTTTCAGAGTGTTTTTCAATTAACAAGGTCTGGGACTGATGTTTTCTAAGGCTCTTTTAAGTAGAAAGTGTAGAATGTGCATACAGTATGTGTGTGTGTGTGTGTGTGTGTGTGTGTGTGTGTGTGTGTGTGTGTGTGTGTGTGTGTGTGTGTGTGTGTGTGTGTGTGTGTGTGTGTGTGTGTGTGTGTGTGTGTGTGTGTGTGCGTGTGTGAGAGGGGGTGTTGGCTGGCAATGCCTTCCACTATTTATCTAATCAAGCTTATGATTTCCCAATACACAGCCCCAAGCAGGTACTTTTACAATTAATTCTTGTTTTTTTCCTTTCCCTTTCCTCACAGTCATGCATATCATGGTATTCAATTATATGTTATGTAATATTTTATGGTATTATTTTTTACCATACCATTTAACATAATGTTAGGGGTAAAATGACACAAAATGTCAAGTGTACTGACCTGAGATAACAAATGCTATAGGGTAAGAGGATTCATTCAGGATGGAGGCATACTTGTCGCCTTGTAGCTGTTGTACAATGCATGCAACACAATAATGCCATTGTGGAAGGCAGGATTGAGCAGCTTTCAGGCAAACACGTGCACCCTCTCGTTGCCCTCGCTGTCTTATTGGTATGTGTTCAGTTACAAAGCACACATTATGTGATGTGACGTGAAGTTGTGCCCAGGCACTGTGTTAGACTGATGGGCTGACCTGTTAGTGAGTGGTCAGTCCCCTGGCACTGCAGTCACCCAAACACACACTGTTCCCTGTCTCCTTCACTGTATATTTCAGAAATATGTTTGGATGAGACCGAACATTGGTTCCAGTAGTTTTTTGCTTCTCAATAGGCTACTGAAGATTCGCAGTAAAGAAATTATTCCAATTTGTATGGGGTCATCAACTCTTGCTGAAATGTCAAACCTAGAACTCTCGATTATTTTATCACAACATCCTGTCATTGGTTTACAAATATAAAGGCCTTAAGCAACGACCCACTGACAATGGCTCTATAAGGGTAACAAATCCATAGAAAGGCGCATACAGATAAAAAAAATGACACCTTGTAATATTCAAGGTGAGTACTTCTTAGAAATATTGACGAAAAACGTTTTGACTCTGCTGTCTGGGTGAAAAACAAACCAGCATTTTATATTATAGATGATTCCATACTCTCTTATTAAGGCTCGACCATATCTTTTTATATAACTACAACCTTTCCCTAGACAGAATATTATGCTTTCAGAAAATAACTTAATGGGGGGAGGTATGGAGTGGCAGTCCATTAAATACAAAGCTCAATGCACACCTGCATGTCTGATGCCTTGTCCTTAGCACTTCCAGTTCGATGATCCTGTCAAATCTGTATCCTCAGGCAAGGTCCACGCTGTCAACGGGTTTGTTGTTTATTGTATTGCTAGTTGATCTGAAAAGCATGTTACCAAAAAGTTAAACTCGACTGAAAGGAGACTGCCTTGCCCTCTTGCTCCAGGACCTTGGTAACATACCATTAATCACAATTTCTTTCATCATTCCATTGTCTGTTCCGTAAGCACTTCTTACTACAGTGAGTTTACGCTGAAAAATGATCAAATTCTCGCCTTCAACCTACAAAGCAGTTTGGTTGATGTTGTTGCTTTTGAGCACTAGATGAAGACAAATCACGCGCTGCTTTTCTACTTGATATCGATTTTTCTAGGTTAGATGTTGTGTGCCGCATTGAAAAAACTCAGAGCCTACTGATAACCAAAATACCAAACATAGTCCCATGACACTAATTATTATTTAAGTTTTACTGGTGTAATGGTTTAAAAATAATTAGAAAGGACTTGGAAACACAGTGAGTTGTATCAAGTTAGTTTTTCTAGCGATGCAAAAAATAAGATACAATAAGATTACCATGGTACCATTGGTAGTATTTTTTCCAAAACATGTCCAGTATCCTTCTGTGCCATGAAACATTTCCAGATCCAGTAATACTTGCACTGTCAAGGTCAACGGCATGGCGCTGTTCAAGTTCAAAATGTTCATCTCACCTGAAGCGTTATACCTTACTCACCCATATTTCTGTTCTGCACACCTTAGCCTATCACTGCTGACATGGTGCAATACCCCACTAGCTGCTCAGCTCTCACCCCCTCACAACAAGCTGGTGTTCATGGCCCCAGGCTCCCAAATATCAGCTCTCTGATCATGCACCTGGAACCAAAAGGTGTTGATGCTGATGTCGAGGAGCCGCTATCCCAGCAGGTCGGTGTTAAAACACCTGGTCCCTGTACCGGTGTTACCATGTGCAGGTGTTAATACCATATACATGTGGTACCATGATCATGCAAATTGTACACAAATCACCACACACACACACACGCATGCACGCACGCGTGCGCACGCACGCACGCACACACAGGGGGGGGGAAGCAAAAGCAGACATCATGAATGAACTGAACGGTTGGTGGTTCAAACATAAATAAAGCTTGGTGGGATTTTTAATATGGCAAGCAATCTCTTCATGACATTCCTTTAACAGAATTCTATGGGTCATTCAGAAGTAATTTATTGATGAATTTCCTTGTAATTTAGAGAGGATTAAAAGATATTGTGTTTTTTCACTGGCAGGTTCATTCCCAATTGCTCATATAGGAATCTGAAATCCTGTCAGTAGATACGACTTGATGATTGGACTTCAGGAAAAAATACAATATATATTTTCCACTTTTCATTTCTTTCTTTCTACTTCTTTTTTTCTCTTGTATCTCGGTATTAAGCTATTTCTGTGCTCAGGCTGTATTTCTTTCCACACCTATTACAGCTAATAATCTTCAGTGTATTAATGTGGGTATGTGAGAATGTGATGCACTAAGTGTTTTGAGTCGACAGAAGCTAAATGCAGTCTTTGTGCCATTTGAAGAAAACCTTGTGAAAGGCCAAAAGGTAAAACGTTTTTTCATAGAATTATCTACTACGGAGAGCATTTTCATTGAAATGCATTCTCTGAAAAATCCTCCACACCACAATCAAATGTTATGTTGTTGCCAAGAGGGAGCATAAAGGTGATAACCACTCAACTCAGCCTGGGATCCCTTAGTATAGAGAGACTGTATAGAGTTTAGCATAGTAAACTCTATAAGCATGTAGTTAAATAGAGCCCCAAGGTCACTGGGGATAGGGGAATAAAGCAGGAGGCAATCTCTTGATAATATATTTTTTCTTATGAGCTGGAGATTTTAGGATGTCATATATCATAAGGTTTTATTGCACTTTAGAGGTGTGAGTTAAGTGTGAGTGTAAATGAAATTGGTATACCTCCAAGGATAATATTGCATCAAAATATGATCTTGGTTTGAGAGTAGAACAATCCATCTGCCAACATACAGACCATCAGCTATTTAATAAAATATATATGAGATGAAAAAAATATATAAGAAACACTTGCATGCTAACCATGTTCCCTCCCAGATGTTCCTGCCACATGAGAATATGTTTTTGTATGGAATGGATCAGATTTGTACAACAGTATGCTGCATGTATGGTAATATATTCAGCTGCTGCCTGTACCTTGCGGTGCCATCAATGCTTGTTATTGGCCATTTAAGGTATGTGGTTTATTTATAGATTGTAGTGGGATACTGGCAGGTTGAAAATATATTATAGATTACGATTTCTTAAATGTAGGATAACACTCTGGGAGTGTGGGGGGCGGGGCGGGTGTTTATTGAGGTGTTATCTATTGTTTAGTTTTCAGTCTTTTGGGGAGAAGCTGTAAACAAAACAGAAAACCACAAAGTGTGTTCTTGGTCAGAAACAGGGAAATGTATTCTTTGCAAGCCTGCAGGGGAATAAGGCTGGAATAAAATAAAATGCTGCTAAACTATGCAGATTTTCAAGAAAAGCTGTAATGAAGGTCTCGGGGGTTACTTAGAGCACATTGTTCTCCGTAGTGTGTCTAAATCTACATGTTGCTGCTGTTAAGCAGATATTTGGCATGGTAGATGTAAGGGGAATGATGATGTATAGCCAATCAAGGAATTTTCGAGCTTCTGCATCGCTATATTGCTCAACCGTGCTGTGAGGAAGCTGAGTGCACAGGGGTGTGAAAAAGTGGCTCATCATACAGCCCGACGTTTGACTTTGTTGCTAAATGTTAGAGTTAATGTCTTAAATATTTCTTTCCTGTTGCCATAGCTACATGGTTTATCCATGCGGCAGATTTGCAGACATCTGAGACACTATGAACTGAACAGTTCTGACGGATTGTAATTGCCTACAGAGTGTGAGTTTAATCTCCGCTCTTTATTTACCAATGGAGGGAAAATTGCGAGCTGAAAATGGCATTAGCTTGCATGTTTCCTTCTTGTTTGTTCTTAATGTTAATACTGCTCCGACTCATGTCCAGGGATGACTTGGACACCAGGGAAAGATGCATCTACAGAACTGTTGCTAAGCCATCTCACTAAACACACCCAACACCCCCGAAGGGAACAAGAGTAATAAAGTAATGAGGAATCCTTTAACCTAAATCCGATTTAGGGCATTCTTAATCTTCTCTCCAAAAACAGCAGATGTAATTGGAATAATAATTTGCTTACTTATTTACTTATTTGTTAGATATAATAATGTACTTCAAAATCACTTTTAATAAATAATTATTGCATCAAACACAAATAGTTTTATGGTTAAGGGTACGTACAATTTAGGTTTATGTATACCTTGCAGTCAAATCAAGTACTCGCCTGATTCAAAAGGGATTTTCTTACAAGCACTAAGCTGGACCTATGCAGACGTTTGAGGTCTATGCAATGGCAGAATTAGGTGCTGCCAGTCTTATGTGTGGCGAGCGAGAGACACATCCCTTCAGGGTAAAACAGCCCAGCCCTGGCCTGCACTGACCCCTCTACATCCTCCTAATCACTATGTCCTAAAGAAATCCTATTCCACACAGGTTTCCGGGAAGAAGACTGAATGGTTTTCACTGAATAGCATGAGGATTTCAGATTAACAAATAAACATGTATTATGGATGGAATGTGTACTCAAAAACGTCAGGATTTTAGATTTTTTTTTAATATAACCCTCTTCATCAGATTTGAAAACCCTTTTGGTACAATATGGACTGAATAAGTAAAAGAAAAAAGCAACTAAAACTCATATACAAACATATACTGTTTTTTCAAAGACTGAATGAATGTTCTTTGGGCAAGGACTACTGGCAACACATCTATCTATTTTCTTTTGGTCACATCAACTTAAAAATAATCATGATCAACGCATGCTAAAATATGTTGGTCAGGGAGGTTCTGTGATGAAAGAAGGTTGCCTTTTATATTTTAAGGTCTGGCCCTGGATGTAATAAGGTCTGGCACGGTAAAGACTTGGACCTCCGTCATCTCCCCAGATGCACAACAGAGCAGAAATAGGCCTTGATTCAATGCTTCTTTCCTGGCTTTGGTCATTACAGACTGCGCAACCTACCCTTCTATTCTTGTCGCTTTCTTTTTTTCCCTTGTATGTTTTCTGTGTGGATGCAAGGGAATGAATACACAAGTGTTATCACATTTGATCTGTTACAGTTGAACAAAAAAACAAGATTCACTTAACATGTTTGTACTCTTTTATTACTATATATTATAAATAATCAGAATATTCATAATTAGAAAAGACAGTGTACTCCAATGTGTAGGCCGTCTCTCATATTGTACAGCATAATTGCTTTATAAAACTACATAGAAACCTGAGACACAAAAAACGTCAACTAATAAGAAAGAAACTAAAATTAAAAACAATTACAGCAGTTTTTTTTTAATCTTGCTACATAGTAGCAATGACAAGCAATAGTATGGGAAAAAATTAGACTTCCAAGTCAAACATTTCAAAACATAAGAGTAACTACACACCAGATCCAAGATAGGAGCCAGCTAACACTGACCCTGTGAGGGAAATACAATGTTTAACATTTATCATGTAATGTCACCTGCACATTGTGGACATCATGGTGGACAATATGACTTTGTTACAACATGTACACCACACACACACACACACACACACACACACACACACACACACACACACACACACACACACACACACACACACACACACACACACACACACACACACACACACTTGATCTCCCTCTGCATAGGCTCATCTTAAGGAGCTGCTAAGCAGTGTGTTGGTGATGGACCATTTCTGCCCTGTGCATTTCTGGAGGGCCAGATGGTAGCCAAACTCGTTCTCATCGCTCTCAGCGAGCTCCAGGCACCTTTTCGATTTCCTGTTCTGAATAGCTCCACCCTGAAATATATAGAACAAACAAACAAGGAAATGAATGTCTATTCTGTGCGGGGAAACGTAGCCCTCTTGCGTATTGCAAAAGAAAAAGAACGCTAGCAATTTGCCTGGCCATCTAGCTGACCCACCTGGACAGACACTTGGGCCCTGCCAAATGACCGGCCTTCAGGCAAATCACATTCACATCCACACGGCAGTCACATCCACATGTCACTTTAGAACATGGACACAAACATGGACACAAAAGAAAAATAGAAAAAAAAAGAAAAATAGAAAAAAAAGAGGACCGCTGCAAGATTTTAACCAGCTGAGGTTAAAATGAAAACTGTTTTGTACAGAGATGTGGTAGTATGGAACTCGTTGCCACATTATATCAGATGCTCCACTACAAAATAAGGATTTAAAATGAGGGTAAAACAGTATCTGCCAATATTTCATGAACTTGACTGATCTGTGTTTAAGTATGATAGAATAACAGCAGTGGTGGTTGTGTTGTGATTTTGGTACTATTAGTACATTTATGTACACAAATGAACAGTCAATGTAATGGGTATGTTTTTAACCCTTTTCTACCTCTTGATTGTTCATAATACTGTAAACTTGTAATTTCTGAAATTCTTCTGAATTTTTGTAAGTGAACTATTGTGAACTATTGTCTATGTATGTGTGTATCTGTAGTGTTGTTGTGTATGATGTTGTGTGTTTTTGGGTGTGAAGGACACCAGGAAGAATAGCCATGCTGTTGAGGCAAGTGCTAATGGGGATCCATAATAAAGTAAAGTAAAGTAAAAGGTCGTCATGGTCAGCTTGTCATGGACCATAACTTCTTATTCTGCCTCCAAGCAACTGCAGCTACATAGAGTTCAGATGGCATGAATCATTTGTCTCAAAATGGAATTGAACCATATAGGGAATGCAGTATGATTGTCGGTTGTATTTTTAAAACCATGACATTTATTGGTGCGTCAAGAAAATGACCCATGAAATAATGTGTGGGTGTGTGTCTGTACATACGTGTTAGTGTGTGTGTGAGTGAGTCAGTGATTGAGTGCGATCCTGTGAGCATTCTGAGCATTCTGAGCATCCTATCTTCTTTTTACATAATTTATAGACTGATTCATGCAATACATTTGGCTGCAAATTTAACAACGAAGAGACCCCACCCATCTCAATGCAATTAGCTGCTGACACCGCAACCTACTTTGTCTTGATTCATCTGGTAATGTAGCTTTGTGTTCCTGGAACCATAGAAGATTATAAAGGCACCGCTTCATATAAAAACACTTTTCATGTCACTGCCACTCACTTCTAGAAAGACACAGTGCCACACACAGCATTTGCATAGTTCTCTTGAGGTAGATGACAAAGGGAAAAAGTTTTCAAGGGGTCCCTGAAATACTCAAACTTCCTTGTGAAGAGAAGGCTGCCGAAGAAAGAAAAAAGAACATTCATGAAAATCCAACTAAATTTGAAAGATGAATTGGACTTCATAATATTAACTTCGGCAGGTTTTCGAGGTCTGAGGAAGTCAGGGTCTCCTCCTCAGGGCCTCCTCATCATTTAAAGACCCGCAAGAGTAACTAGTCAAAGTCCAAGGATTCTGCAGAGACACGGAAGATGGTTAGAGCTCTAGGCAGAGAAATGAGGAAGACAAGCACCTGACAGCTCTATATTTGTACGCAGAAATGTCACAGGGGTCAAGTCGTGCTGGGTGGTTGAACAACGTGACGACAGATTGCTCCTCGTACGGTACTGTAAAGCTAGGGTAGGCAATTTGGAGAAACCAGCGAGAGCAAGCTAGATTTATAAACTGAAAGATCTGACCCTTAGTGCAGGCTTCCCTCCAAAGCTACTCCCCAAAACATGTGACTAGCTAGCTTGCTTTAGCAGTAGGTCTGCCTTGGGGAAGACTCGAAACCTGGATAACAAGAGCCAGGGCAGAGAGCATACAGGTAGACGGGTATGTAGGTGGACAGACAGGAAGGCCATCCACTGATTTCATTCAGGCCAAATTAAATGGTTGGATGAGCTTATTTCTGGCCAACAACAGATACCAGATTTGTATGATTTGTTTGTCAGAGCATTTTATTTAATGATTGCTGTCAGGATGTAAAAGAATTTCAAAAAATATTTGATATATTCTATTTCTAAACTTCAGTTACTATTAAAAGAGCAGTGAGTTAAACTGAGTGTCATCTAGTGGAACCGACTTTGCAGCAATGGAATACAAAATTTATATGGAAAAATTATTGAAGTGTAATTTCATTGAAGGACTTTCATTATATTCTTTGCATTTATTTCTTCACTATAAATTATAGTGTTGTTTTTCGTCTATGTAAAGCACATTGAACTGCTTGATGTATGAAATGCACTTTACAAAACAGCTCAAATTTCCTCATCCCCAAACATCTCTAGGTCAACACAAAAGGGTCACTCATCTCTTAACTCCACGCCCGTTGCATTTCACAGACTGCTTAAACAATTCGACACACCCATGGAAATGTTGTCCCATTTACCTTGTGTACATTGCTATATATTTTCTTTCTTCCTTAATTTGAAAGGTGGTTACAACACGTTAATTTACGCTGAAACACGGGGACTACGGAAAAAAGGCAGGAGAGCGTCTTTCCCCCATTATGTTTTGATGAGCTGAGATGTTAGCGCACAGCGCTCCCTTAAGATGCTCCGGTTTCATCAAGGCTGCCTTCTTCCGTTTGAGCGAAACACTTCAGCAATGGCATCAATAATGAATGCCTTTTCTCAGAGATCAGGCGTGCGGCTCCTTTTTCACACACACACACCACGGAAACTGGTTCACTGGTGCAACTAGAAGTCTTCCATCCTCATGCTTAGAAAGTTTGAGTTGGGTGTTATTCACTACTAGGGGTGTCCTCGACTGAGATTTTGCATAGTTGAATCTGATTTGTCAGGCCAGCCCCATCTTCGATTGATCGTAGAATAATTTACCATATATTTGATATATATATGCAGCTCAATGTCGCCAGATTCTTTGTGACTTTCGGATGGTTGAAATGCTTGAAAATTATGAACATGTCATAATATGAAGAAATTGTGCACGTCCGTTCATGTCAGCATCGGCCTTTAATATGATTTATGCAATACAGGCTTTTTGCCTAATATACTATATATATATATACATATAGTATATACATATAGGCTAATATAATATGCTCCCTAATGAATGTAAAACATCTATGCAATCAAACAGTTGCTGGTTTCTGGGGAGACTGAGAGGTTTTTCTGTCTGAATATATTCAAAACCGATCTTGGAAAATCCTGCATCGATAAAGAGGATGCAGAAGCGTTTAACTGATTCCAAATTTAGGACGAATGTGAATAAACCATTCACACAGCAGCGTTCAGACTAGCAGAACAGCAAAAATGCACTACCGAGTACCGACGGAGTGAATCATTTTAACCAGCACAAGTGGTGTGATATGACAGCTGCCGCTGACACAGTTTGCATTTTACAATTTTCACATCATCTCAAATGGTTTTCGAAATGAAAAGAAAGAGTCAATCACCAACCCCCACCCAAGAACATTGTATAATTTATAGGCTTTTACTTCTAGAAGCCATGCAATACTGTCACTCATTTAGCACTCCAATTCTCCCACTGTTAAACACACAATTTTCCCTAGACGTCAAACTGCTAAGGATGATGTCCACTAAATGTCTTTCTATCGAAGGTTTGAAGTGTCTTAGGTTCAAGGTCACCCCTATGCAGTCGACAGCATGTTATCCCGGCAACTCTCACGTTAGTAAGAGAAAGTTCTCGAGACATATGTTCGGGAGAAGTACCACACCTGTTCCTCTACCTAGCCATAACTACCTGTCTTTAAACCCTCCTTTTTCAACCTGTCTCTCACGGCATTCTTCACCTACATCCTCCACTGGCCTGTGTCCTTCCTGCTTCCTAACTCTCCAGGTCCAGAATAGGGATTGATAGATTGAACGCAAGATGTCCACCCAGGGCTCCAAGCCAAACTTCTCCCTCCCCCAACCTCCTGCTTACAACCTCATCTTCCAAATCTGCTTAACTGAATACTGTCGAAAGCCTAGACTGGAGAACCGTTAAAGGAAACAAAAGTGGGACAGAGTTGATTAAATTCTGAATATTTTGTATCATTCTTTAATCCGTATGACATTTTTTACAACAAATCTTCTTATGTATTATTGTGTTTTGTCATAGTAATAATAAATACACAGTTTGAAATACACCAAAAGCATATTGAGTATTGTGATTTTTTTTTTTTTGGGGAATGCAACTGTAAAAGGCTGATAAGGAGGACAGAGAGGGTAGTTAGCCCGTATTGGCTCACAGTAATGGGAGAGATTCGGTCAGCCTTGAAATCTTTTTGCTATCTGGGCGACCCTGGCTCTTAATGATTATACTGCTGCCAGATGAAACCCTAGGCCTTTTGGTTTTGGACACATACTCGACACTAGATCCCTGGGACCTAAGTAACTGCCTCTTTTGGTGTGACTGGATGAGGCGCGTTTACAATGCACTCTGCTTTTTCTTATTGCTGATTGCTGACTGCACCTTCTCTCATCTGTCTTCCTGTAACCTTCTGTCAGACAGTTGACATCAAGTCTCTGATTTAGACGAGATCCTGACCAGACCAGATCCTGTTTGTCTCCAAATGCAATCAAATGCTCAGCTTACTTCGACAGCAAACATTACCATCCGGAAGAGACTAAAAGTAAACCAACACCTACTACTCTGAGCTGCTCATTCCGTGTAAAAGGAGCTCTTCAGGTAAAGCTTGTGCACCAATATAAATTGGTACAAAGATAAATGTTTTCAACAAAAATGATTACTGTGGTCACCACCACCATCTCTTTATGCGTCTGTATGTCACTGTATGTGTGTGTGTGTGTGTGTGTGTGTGTGTGTGTGTGTGTGTGTGTGAGTGTGCAGGACCTAACACGGGGGTTGCCCACCTGCGTGAAGAGCCAGTGCAGCTTCATGCGTTTGGCGGTGGCGTAGCTGCACTCGATGAGACGCGGGCGACCGTTGACGTCCACCAGGCACTTGTTGTCATCGTCGTCTATGGTGGGACTGAGCAGCCCGACGTGCAGCAGCTGGGTACTGGTGTAGTACACATTCTGAAACAAGCCACCAAATCAGACCATTCAGGAAGCTGAAGCAGGAGAATACATTCCCCTACGGTTCTCCTCATATTACATGTCGATTCTAATGTCCCAACGTGTCGTTGCATTTGCCGGCCCCTTGCCTCCATGTCTCAACCAATCAGGAGCCTCCATGCGTTAAACAGGACTACATTTGCGCCAACGTGCCACTAAATCTACCACCCGCGGCATCTAGACTCCATCAGGGGGAGATGCCATTTCCCGGCAGACTTCATGGATCCGGTATATTGTATTAAATAGATTATATTGTTCCGCTTTATACGAGTCTCTGCTGATTGAAAAGTCCTTTGCACACAATGCTACACAGGTAGAGGATGCTTTACCATCCTCTCTTCCAGTTTAGTCCTTAGCCCACAATACTATCTACTGTTCTGTATCTAACTAAATATGTAATGAATTTGGGGTCAACATTTAGAACGTGGCCCCAGGTCATAAAATATGAAAAAGGCAAGTGGGATGTTGTCTTTGTGTTGCTAGGTTTGAAACGGATTTGCATCTAGCTTGTTCTTACTGACTTGAGCCCGAACACAGGGAATATGGTGTGGACACCTCATCAGTTATAGAGGAATGATGAATATGAATTCAGCCGCCATGAGGCATCACTAATTGCAGCCTATTCCATTCAATCACACCCTCTTATGTAGTGGGCCCATGTTAGTTAGGCAAAAACGAAATACCATCAGCACAGGCATACCAATAAAAGCCTAAATTAATTAATTAATTGATTAGCAATAATCTAAATGTTTGTGTGATACGTGTTTGCTTGTGTGATATGTGCGTTCGTATCTGTGTATATAATTCTAGCTTTTTTCAAATATGGTCGCCAACATTCAACCGTATTTAGACGATCAGCCTTGGAATATGCATGCATTGACGAATTAGAATTTGCTATGCAAATTAGGCCTATATCCAAAATAATCTATTAGGAGAATGGCGATGGTTATAGTAGTAAGCAGATATATTGGTTTTATCGTGTGCAGATAAGAAGCACATGAATGTATTTTCCTTAGTTTACAATAACAATGTTAACAAGGATGATTCCTGAGTAAGTCTACAATGTCA
Source organism: Gadus chalcogrammus (assembly GCF_026213295.1). Lineage (NCBI taxonomy): Eukaryota > Metazoa > Chordata > Actinopteri > Gadiformes > Gadidae > Gadus > Gadus chalcogrammus. Next base: position 9,977,853 of record NC_079425.1, on the reverse strand, counting down.
TTGTAGATTTTGATTTAAGATAATCTTATAAAAATGTGTATATATACCAAAGTATATATGTAATTATGTCTGTATGTATGTATGTATGTATGTATGTATGTATGTATGTATGTATGTATGTATGTATGTATGCATGTATGCATGTATGCATGTATGCATGTATGTATGTATGTATGTATGTATGTATGTATGTATGTATGTATGTATGTATGTATGTATGTAGCAGACACTTACTTAATATATACACAATAGGTTTACAGACGTTGAAAATGTGGTCTCGCAATGTTATGGATTTTTTGTAGCTGTTTGAGTGGCAGCACCTTCAACAGTAAGTATGCTCGTACAGTCCTTGCTGTCCCCCATTGGATTACACAATGGGGAATAAAGAATTATCAGACTTCCTACACTGCGACCCCTGTCTTCACGCAGAATTGTAACTATGCGCTTCAGTCTCTGAGAGCATGCACAGTCGCAAGTAAACACAGAATCAAAACTTGTGGATTTGTGGCACTATTAGAGAAAGCCTACTCGCTAGGGTAGTTTGTATGCGCTTACCTAAGGGTGTATAAAATAAAAATGCTGCTATGGGATCTTCTAAACACTTGTTTAGAATAAAGTAGATGGTGATTGATCGCCAATTACCCCATTTCTGAACAAAAATCATTGCTGATTTGCATTTGGACATAAAGAATGTCAACAACAAACCCAGGGTCTGAACCAACCGGCCAAATCCTTGAATTACTTTGAACTAAATGTAGTTCAACCAGGATCATTATTACGTGACTAAAATCATATCCCTTCCCATTGACTCAGAATGGTGGGTCAGTCTGCACCAACCTCCTGCGAATCACCAACTAGATTGTCTCTTACACATGAGTTAGACAAATCGACTTCAAGGCTGCTGCTTGGAAAGCATAAAACTTACTTTAAGTGGTCCTGGTATTATATCTTTAGGCTCAGGATGTGCAAACAAATTGTGTGTCTGGTCAAAACATTTGCACTACCACGTTCCATGTGTGAATATTGACGATGAGTGTGGAAGTTGCAGTGATCCCTGATACATACGATTTTTTAATATTTGCCCCCAATTAATGACTCAAGTACAACCTCAATATGTATGCATGTATGTATCTATTGTACAGTATGTACGTATGAATGGATGAATCTATGGAAAAGGTCAAAGTACTAAGCATCTCTGTAGAATAGATAAATGTACAATCAATCCAAATTGGAAAGCGCTCTTGTAATTGCTCACATGCTCTGCTCCATCACAACAAAGCAATATTCATGTACAAATGGAGTATAAGCGCTATCGTTTCCCTGTATCAACAGTGGAGGACTTAAAGTGGGCCTTAAGAAAGGAAAGTGAGAAACAATAAAGAAAATCCCTGGATGATTTTCCATAAATGTTTTTTTTTAATAAAAAACAGGGGATCTATACCAATAATGGAACAAAGGGAATCTGCCAAGTTAATCAGCTTTATCTCCATTTTCCTCTTTGGGATGGACAATGACTTTGTATTCTTATCGAAGGGCGGAGGATGTGGTGATATGGAACAAAGTGATATCCAAGCGAGCATTCTTCCTGTCACGGATACCCAATACCCAATCAATACAATGAAATAGGACCTCACTAAACCACTGAGAAAAGAAAGACATCCATTTGAGTGGATGTGATTCAGTTTCAACTTAATTCTTAATTTATCTAGAGATTCTTTCCGTTGCCGTTAACTCGCATTGCTGCAGGGCCTGGAATATACTGCTTGTTAGCATAATAATCTATGCGTTCTATTCTGATATCGGAGGTGTGGTTTTTGCTGTCATGCCTAGCTTAACCAATCGCAGGGGCAGCACGCGGATCATGATGTAATCCTGAAATTGGCCCATCAACATGCTCACAGGGGCATATTTAATATAAGTTTTCTCTGAGGACATAGGAGTCCAGAGTCTGGAGAAAAATTGACATCACTGGCAGACTGGAACCAATTTCTAACAAATTTTAATAAGACATGGAGCCCTACGGGATCCGAGGCTTAATAAAGTGCATTTAGATTTGGCAGGGACAAATATCTTGTAAAGAATATCGGTTTTATGTGTCAACGGAAACCAAACGTCTATGAAAGTAGGATGCCCTTTATTTAACCTTTTTTTAATAAGAAGCTAATTTTGTTGTTTTTCCCTCCTCCTTTTCATCTCTTCTTTTCATCTCATAATAAATCGAAAGGCCCAAAGTGTAGCATCCTAAAATTATGCATTTTAACTTTTTTTATTTTTACCCAAAAGCTGCTAGCAAGAAAATGCACGCTTTAATTATACATGTATGATTAAGATTTGCTCTGGGTCACGAAATATATGAAACCTTAAAGATAGAATTACATCATACATGATTTATCTTGCAATTAATATTAAAATAATAGACTTAATCAGGTTCACATCATTTTAGAATAAATTGGTTAAACCTTGTGCACTAAATAGACACCAAGAGCCGAACTCACTGCCATGTTAATGATCTCCTCAGTCTAAATTGGACCTTGGTGTAATGAGCTGCAGAACTAGCTCCACAGAAAAGATCCATTCCCATGTTCCTCTAGGCTCATCGTGACTTGGGCTTTTTTAATCTACTTGCCAGGAATAGTCCTGTCAAGCCTCAGGGTTTATGCCCGTACTAATTATGAATGTCCAATGGCAGATGCATATTCATTGCAATTCAGTACATTGTTTTAAATATCATAAATATGTTTGTTCAGTGAAGCAGTAAAAACATAGCTTGCAAAAATAACAAAGTCCTGACAATAGAGCATATTGGTGGACTACACATAAGCGTGGCTTCATTAATTTCTTGTCAAGTGAAGTAAACTTTGATTTAAAGCCCTTGGTCACTATTAAAGTATAACATGCATCACAAGGGGAACTGAAGACCATGTGGGGTCATCCCCAAATCAGTTGTCTGCAGAACAATCCAGAAAAGGCACTCGTTATCCTTTTGAATGTTAATCAATATTCCTCAATAACATAGATCATAACATGATCATGTTTAACACAATTGAAACCTGAAAAGCTTTTCAGGTTTATATATATTACCATGTATATTTATATTTCTACATAGATAGGCTTACTGTGTAGTGATTGTTGAGAGCAACAAGTTGTTAAAAGGTCATACATCTCTATAGCATATTTGAGGTCTTTCAAAAGGACAATAATGGTATATTATAGAGTATATATTTCTATGGCTTGAAAATTGCTTTTTGGTGGCCTGAGATATGCCGGTTAAATTATGTTAATAACTAACTGTGGCATTTCCGATCTTGGTAATTATATCAATGATGCCTTCCTTCTTGGTAAGTGCATCAAACCTCATCATAGAAGGATGTCAGCCTTTTATGTTAGCTCGGCCATTAGTGTGTGACACATTCATATAAAAGTGTGAGTGCAAGACCAGCCAACCTGATCTTAACATTTATTAGGTTCACACAGGCAATGATAAAGGGTGAGCTGGGATACTGCTGTCTGTGACAGCATTGAAGCCATGTGGTGTTTTACCCCTTGAATATTATGAAGATTAAACAACGATCAAAGGAGTGTTCCTCTTTAATGGTTGCTGCCAACATCTGTCCAAGAGGCCGCAAGTTAAAAAGCAATTACAAAGTCAGAAGAAGGTCTATGGCAGGAAAAAGCACAGGGGTCAATGATTCAGTGTTATTTGTATTATTATCAATACACATGAGTCTTGTAAACAAGAAACATCCGTTTTTCCTTTTTTTTAAACGAGTTGGGTCTGCAGCTTGGCGTTAGGGATTGCTGATAATTAGTTTGTTAAGGAAAAGGTGATAAGTACTTTGTGATGAGCGCGATTCTGTAAAGCTCTCAAATAGCTTTTAAAGTCCAGTGTGAGGATTTCAACCTCTGTTTAGATTCACACAGCGGCAGTAACATCGATGCATGTGAAATGCCAAGAGCATCTTTAATGGATTTACCTGTTAGCTCAGGACACCAGAGGAATATGATTTCAGCTGCTGCACTACATAAAAGCACTTTCCTTGCGTCAGTGCAAGGTTACACAAGCCCTGAAACCAATGTTCTCAGCGCAAATGAAATCAAGGGATCAGTAAGGGGGTTGAGCGAGGAAAAGGAATGGAGAAAATCAAATTGTATAAAGATTGCAATGCCAAAATAAAAGTTCTGCTTTATTTTAGATCTAACCGAGTACTTCCGAAAACAGCCAACGTCTCTATTTGGATTTTGAGTTTGTTCGATGAGCACTGAAATATAATCTCCCCAGAGTTTGGCAGAGACAAAGTGTATCTCTCAAAATGAAAACAGAGAAATGGATGTCAACACATGGGTCTCAAAAAGCATTTGAAATGGAAAATGCAAAGTAACAGCTGTCCCTGTAATAAAACCATGATGAATAAACAACATCATCGAAAATAAGTTAATAATATGAATAAATAACAGTGTTTAACAGTGTTCCTACCTGAGGTGTCATTCCATGACAAAGATACAAGATGGGCACGTTGTCGTTTTCAGGCCCCTGGTCCAGACACAAGTCATTCTTCACTGAGTTTTTTAGCTGTGGAACACACACACACACACACACACACACACACACACACACACACACACACACACACACACACACACACACACACACACACACACACACGTACAAACACACACACGTACAAACACACACACACACACACACACACACACACACACACACACACACACACACACACACACACACACACACGTACAAACACACACACACACACACACACACACACACACACACACACACACACACACACACACACACACACACACACACACACACGTACAAACACACACACACACACACACACACACACACACACACACACACACACACACACACACACACACACACACACACACACACACACACACACACACACACACACACACTAATTACATGACATTATGCTTTTGGTAAGAATGGAATTGTCTCCAAAAATAAAAAAGTCATAAAAGACAAGTGAAGACTTAGTAATTGCAACTCTATACTGTACTTTTAAGTACAACTTAAGAAAAAAACATTACCGATGTTCATTATCCTTTATAAACATGCACAATATGTAATTCAATTTGGTTAATGTGACAATTAAGAATGGCTTGCATGCGAGATAACTCGTGACTAAACTATTTTAACTTTAACTTGATGCTGTTTGTGTGAGTCTTAGACTGGCCCTGTTTCCGAAAGCATTCTGAATCCCTCATCAAATGGCCAATTGAAACGGTTGTGAGATTGCGATGCAGGAGAGATGTTTTCTCCTTCTATCCGGGGGGGGGGACAGAGAGACGGAAACAACCGCTGTCTAAATCCTGCCTGAGGTGTTGTACGCCACAGCAAAGTAAGCAGGTAAACTCCGGTCTGCACCCATTCACGGAGACTGTGCAAGCCAAGGATGTGGAGCAGACCTGATACCCAGTACGTGTGTTATCTCTCGTAAGCTGCCCTTACGTACAAACAGGTGTGGACGCGCTGTGTTGGCCTTTCGTGTAAACTGGTTCTTTTTTAATCGACAGAAAGAAATTTTTTCAATCAACATAATCTTAAAAAAAATCGAGATCCAATCTAGATTAAAAAAAAAAGGTAAAGCTAGATATCTGTTCTGTGTAGACAGCGTTATTAGGTGTAGACGTGACATCAAAAGGACACGGCTATAAAGGACTCAAATTCCCACTGGCACGGAAAACGTAAACGTAAATAAAAGCAAATAGTGTTCAGTATCGTAGAGATGGTTTAACTGCTATATAACAATATAAAATGGAACATTCTACTTGTAGAGCATAGCTAGGTCATATAATTGTTTGTTGAGAAAGGAATCTGAAATTAAAATGAAAATCCCTTTGAATGCAAAAGACATTTAGAATAATAAGCACTATCTCAGCTCCCCCTTTCAGATAAGGCTGACCTATTTCCTGTACAGGATCTACCCTTTGAATTTTCCTATGGAGAAGCTCCACCGTCAAAGATATGAAGATGGGGATTAATTTCAGCAATAGGAATTTTTCAAATATATTGAAGAACATATATGAGCAAAGGTGCCACAACAATGGAAGGCACATATATATGCTGAATGGCACACATATGCATTTCCCATATATGCACTCGCCTCAGCCTTTTATTGTATGCATGCCAACGAAAATCATGTGACATTTGTGTAATTATTTCAAATCACGTCATAAGCATGGATTTCTCCCCTGCAAAGAATGCAAAACACATACTGCATTCTACATAGCATCAAGTGCTTTAAGCATATTATATCGACCCAAAACATTGCAGTTTGTTGGGACCTCCATACTTGCACCATTATAGAATATTGGGATTTGGATTTCAGGGTGTCATTAAAACTATTGTGTTCAACAAAAGCTTTACACATATCAAATAATGCCTGTGTATTGTATTCAATGACAAAAAGCAATACAGTCTTTTCTGGCAAGATAAAGTGGCATATCAAATGACAAGTAATTGCACAGTGAAAAAGGAACATGGTTTGACTGTATTCAGTGGATTTCAACTTGGGACTCATATTTCCATATATTTGGCATCCATATTGCCTAAGATATATATATCTATATATATATACATATATTTGTCCACTGGCTTTATTCTGTATTATTTTCTTTTTACAGAATAAAGCCAGTGGACAAAACAATGAACAATATCAAGCATGATCAATCAATCTTGTCAAGATCCTAGAGGAGAACATCTTCCTCATTGGCTGGGAATGACTTGACAGCTATCTCCAAACGACGGTACATGTCGTTTGTGATGAAGGGTTGCACTCACCACTCCGTATGCGATCGTCTCGGTATACATCCTCATCTCAGGGTAGATGTTGACCAGATACCATCGGAACGTCTTGCACTGCAGCCTCTTCCTCAAAGCCTTACGCTCGCTTATATCTCCGATGTCTATTCCTGAGTCCTGTATCCAAACACACACACACACACACACACACACACACACACACACACACACACACACACACACACACACACACACACACACACACACACACACACACACACACACACACACACACAAATCACAATACCAGTTAAGAACACATTGAGGAAATTATGCTACGGTTCACTGTACCATTGTATGTTTTCCATATTTTCCATAATTTAAAATCTTAGCCAGTCCCAACTCACGCAGCCATACCCCCCTGGGACCCACCTAAAATCAATGCATCTCTTTCTGAGAGCATGTTGGAAGAAACTTCACAGATTAATGCAATGTGATTGTGGGCAATTAAGGGACGCGGTGGAACAATTAAGTCGCATTGGCCACAGCTGAAACAAATGAGTCTAATTAAGAGGATGAGGCAAGGATTCAGAACGTCAAGAAGATCAAAGACAGACGGTCCAAAGCCAGACTAAATAAATCATGAACACAGCTTTTGGTACATTTTAGAATACAATAAAATTAGAATATCCATGCTGAAATATAATAATGAGATGGGAAGGAATATATATATATATATATATATATATATATATATATATATATATATATATATATATATATATATATATACTTTATATATATATACTTTATATATATATATATATATATATATATATAGGAAAAAACATTCAGATATAAAAGTTGAAAGAAAATGAAAGTGCAGAAAATCCCGGGTAATTATACCCCAGGGAATCGAATATTATACTTAAAATGAGCACCTGTTTTAATATCTAACGTATTCAAGTATTTCAGGGCTCGTTTCATTGTGAGATCCTCTTTCGAAAGAACCCATTATGATATTGCACAAAATGAATATCAAGAAGGGCAAAGATAAAAATTCATTTTTGATGCAGCGGTCAGTTGTGGAAATGAAATTTTGAGGTCATTATAATTACAAAAGTAATGACATGCGATGGCTAACCATAATTAAGAGGAGTACAAGCGTGTGTGTAAGCGTTCAATATGCAGCTATAGGAGCTTGGGAACATAGCAAAACATGTCTTCGGAGGACCTAGGTACCCTTGGAGGACAGACCGTGAGAACAACCAGACGTTGTTTTTTTGACGCCTTTGTCTGTGATTACCAAGGCGCGTGAATTAGGGGTCTCTCTGATGACGTAATAAATTTGCCCTGGCATGCGTACAGAGTCGACAATAACACCTCTGTGATAGAGGCCCATCATAGCTGAATACAACCTCTGGGTCATCGGGTGTATATACACTTTCCTTGGGGGGCGTAGGCTATAGGTCGGTAGGCAGATTACAGAAGGGGTGTTTTGAGGTGTGTGGAAGATAGGAGATAACACATAAGACATTGGAATAAGAGGGATTATAAAAGACAAAGTCGACATCCCATCAGCACAAAATTGAATTTCAAGTAAAAGGTCAAGAAGATTGATGTGCATGACATGATTCAATGGAAAATATGTTTGGCCTTTCACTCACTGATACACACCCAACATAATCATTGGTTTGAACAGTATATTTTGTGTTTGCTGTATTTCTAATAAATCAGTTCTTGACCCTTTCTAAATGACTTCATTTAGAAGGTAAGCAATCCTTTACGGTGCTGCGCGGGCCTCAAATAGCTGATGGACACCATCATTAAATCCATAATTGGTATTATATTTGACATGTTAGTTAAAAAAAACCTGAACTCTAGTATAAATGAAATGGGAGAGTGCTGCACATTCTTAAACATTCCATTCCATAGGATTGCCTGCAACAGGCCCATCATTACTTACCTCCTGAGGAATGTTCCAGGCCATGTAAACATGGCTTTTAAACTCATCCATCCACACCTCTGCCACTCTCAGAGCATTGCGCCTCACATGGGATGTCAGGTCCTCTGTGTAGGGCTTATGGGCACGCTCGATATGGGCAACCCGGGCACAGGGAAGGACCTCAACGCTGCCCCCACACTGCCACACCTGGTATTACACATTGCATTGTTACGAACAGACCACATCAAGTGTAATATATGAGTGTCATTGTAATTCAGAACACGTTTTCATGCCAGACAAGAAGGGATCTAATACTTACTTGTATTCTAGGTCTATTAATAACTTTTAATAGACAAATTTAATACATTCTTTGTGCATTACATTCACTCCAGAGAGACTGCCCAAGCAATCTTTTATCTGCTTTTCACTCTTGCAGAGCTAGCGATGTACACTTCTAAACACTGATTTAAATGTTACATCCATTGTGAACATTTTGAAACATGGGATGTATCTGGTTTAATTGCGTTTCAGTTAGGCTTTTGTTTAGGGAAGGGTACTCCATGATTAGCCTATTGTGTAGAAATATTGACCAAGTGATTGCTCTACAGAGAGGAATCATGCTGCCAGACGCTAAGCCCTGTCTCCTCCTCTAATATGACCCTTAAGTATCCCTACGCAGGCATAAATCAATCATATTTTGAGGAAAATGATTTTGCTCGAGACAGAACCAAGCCAACAAATAGGTATAATTGTGTGTAATTTCAGAGATAACAGTGAGACAAATTACTTTTTGAGACAACTACAAATCTAGCCACATTGTCTAAGAACAACATTGAAAGCAAAAGCATCTTCAATTAACTGCTATACTAGTGAACTGTGAAAACATGAGCGGCGTTCCAGCATCTACATGGAAAGTGTGCACGTGAGTCAGGTTCATCATCACAATTATACACACTATTAAATTATAAATCATGCTTCAGAACTTCACTCTAACAATACCTACTTTACAAAACGAAAATCGTCAATATTTTGGTAATCGTTTGTGGTCTACTTGACGAGTAGCCAACTCATTTACTCATGTGCATAGCATACATGCTATGCACACAATATATATGCACATAGCATACACATTATTGATGTCAAGTTACTTAGTTACTTAGTGTGAATGAGCAATGAAGATCCATAGAAGTCTAGACTTTTTGCATAATGGATGTAGGTATTCCTTAATGATCCCAACCAATACTGCCGGGCAATGGAGCTATCCTCTTGGGTTTGCTGATGATGTATTGTTACTGACTGGCTTCATTGGCAATGTTCCACTACTTCACATTTGCAGGTGCTGTGGGAAATGATAGGTTTTGTTATACACCATCAGCCTCCTCATGTCAAATTTTTGAAGGTTTTGAGCGTGTGGCAAAACATGAATACAAGTCTATGCCCAATAACTCATTAGCTAGTCAGTGCTATTCAACTTATTTCTAACAGCAAAGTATTTACCCTGGCAAATGTTTAACACTGATTAAATATGCCTCAATCAGCCAATGGCAAGCTCATAGTGATGGTGATTCATGCAATCTGGTATTATTACCTTGTCTTTCTGAAACGAGAAATCTTTCAAATAGCAAAACCAAAGTACGTTTTAAGTGTTGTACGCTTGTTGATCTTAGTTGAGAGGAAGTCTGCTATTTTGTAATTTATTTCTCTGCTGTGACACATTGTGCGCCCAATCGGGTCTCTTGAGGTAGGGCTAGAGGTTTATAGCCAGCCAATATGCTATGGGCAGGAGGACAAGAGAACAAGACCGGGGACTATCTTGATTCCAGGTGTATAAGTTTGTATAGCACATCAGTTTTATCAGCCCCATTAGGGACGAACATATAGTACAACTGACAATACTCAAACCTCCCACTAAGCATCATTAAGTCTAGCCCGGCTGTCCAAAATAAAAGTAAACACTATAAATCAGGCCTGAACCTAGCAGGGATCCAGGGGTCCTGTAGTAGAGCAGAATTAATTGCTCATACATAAGCAAAGAAGAATGTTGGCTAATAATGAGCAACCAATCCATCAACATTAATAATGTCCAGCAAATAGGCTGGATTGGACTCTATAAAAACTCTCTATGTGTGGGTGGGTGTAAAATGTATTCCGATGTATTTCAGTAGTCTTTGTTACAATTGTTACAATTGCTTGACTACCGCAAGCCCCTTGCCATCTGCATCTGCTGCAGTGATTTTGGCTGAAAGAGAAGGAAGTGCCTGATCACTCCAAGCCTCTGGCTGGAAAATGGCCTTGGTCATTTCTATGTAGGGTAGATGCATCAAAGCTATCATGGCTACATCTCTCGGGATATGCTGCTCTGTTTGAGGCCCATCTGCTTGTGGGGATGTGGAGACGAGATGGGATCCAAACAACTACTGACTCAGTGTCAAAGCTAATGCAGATGCCTAAATAAAATGGCTTGACAACAACTCAAGAAACAACTCACCCCACTACCCGCTCCCCTGAAACTGAGATCTATCATTGGTGTCCTACAAACTCACTTCAATTTTTCCTTCCATCCTGTGTTCCCTAATTCACCATGTAAGCCGTTGCCAGCTGCAACAGGTTTTCAGCACGAAACGTCTCATCTTATCTCGCCAGAATTAACAGATGTATCTTCCAACGTTAAATTATAAAATCAATGTTTTGTAAAAAATCATTGGATAAAGTCGCAACAGATCATTGGCTGATTTTAACTTTATGTGACGGAAGATGATACCCTACCCCAACGCCTCTTGATAAAACCGCAAAACGTCAAAGAATACTTAAATACTAAATCATTCTTTCAATTGCTTCGAGCCAAATGAAAGTCCAGAGGGGAAGGTGAGGCCGGACCAACCTAGCCTGGCTGCGAACTGCACTAACAGGCCATTACCGTCGCTAATGTCCTACCCATTACCTGGAGGAACAAAAGCAACACCATGACTCACCCTAACGCCCAGCTCAACGTTCTCTCCGCCATACACTTCCATGCCTTCGTCCAGCAAGCCGATCTCCTCAAAGTACAGCCTGTCAACCACGAAGCAGCCAATCAAGGCAGGGCTCCTGAAACATTGAGGAATGCAGTTTGATCCTACTTTCAAGGGAATGATTACGATGCAGCGTGATTATAGTGAGGCACAAAAACAACTCTTTGCTCTGATTGAAAAATGTTCTTAAGCTAGACACGTTGGGTTTGTTGTTTGACGATGATGCTGTGTGTATTTTTGTTATTGAATATTTTATTGACACTGTGATTTTCTTGGCCGTTCATGACTTCCACTGGTTGTGTAATCTCATCTGCTTATGACGCATGAAGTAGAAATTTACAAGTTGACTCTTATATATGTCCCACCTGATGGGTGCACTGTTGTTGGCGTTGTGCCACCAAGACTTGGGTGGGTTGAGGTAGCGGCACCACAGCTCCCAATCAAAGCCCTGAGCAGACAGTGGATACTCTTCAATCTCAAATGTGTCATACTTGATGTTATCAAATGATGGGGAGATTATGCGAGTTCTGTCCTCCTTAATGCGCTGGAGAACTGGTTCGGCCCTTAAAATATGGAGGAGGAAGGTAATTTTCTATAAATATTCAGAAGAAGAAGACAGCTTTATTCCACTTTATTCCACGCAGTAAACATGGCAGGAAAGTAAACACATCTGATATTGTAAGCAGGGTGACTTGATTAATCACTGAAATGTCAATACTTTCCAAATAAATAGATACGATGTGACAGAGAGAGAAAATAAGTCTTGGAAAGAAAAAAACAAGAAATTTGAAAGACAAATTTATGCAAAGTGGATTTCGTGGAACAGTACCAGTGAATAATAAAGTTTTATCCAATAATTAAATTATTATATTCAAGCAGTTGCACATATTTCTTTCAAGTAAACAAAAACAGAGACTGAAGAATAACCAAATTCATGCTGAATAGTTGTATTAGTAGAATTGTGGTTATTCATGTTTACTCGTTTAATCTTTTAATCATAACTCATATCTATGTTTATTGTTGTTGATATTATTTTTTCAGGAGATATTAAGCTGTTGTGTTTCCTCCATTTAATATGTTTGCCACTGCCACTTCGTCAAACATTGGATTAGTAAGCCATTTATAAGTAGAAAAGGCATAATAATACTATGTGTATAATTTCTACACATTTAGAAATTATAATCAGTGTGATTGTACTCCTTTCATTCCTTCAATGGAATGAAACATATTTTCCAATATGTGACGTTCTGTCTGAAGTAAATGAAAAAATAAAAAAGTACACCCAAATTGAGGATGCAATTTACGTAATCGGAAAAAAAGCAACATAATGGACGTTGTTCAATTTCCCCTGACAGATTTGGGTCAGGCAGCGAGAGTGCTAGATAATGTGGTGCTCGCCACCAATCAGAGTGATTCTCTGTGGCGGGAGAGACGAGCAAAGGCTCAGGCACACCTCATACCGTATGCATGTGTTAGCACCCATACCGTATGCATGTGTTCACAACATAAACGGTAATCCATATGTGAAGATAAAAGCCGCATGAGGGGAACATAATACACCGACCCGGTGTGGGTAAAACAACGTCAACAATGAGGCGTAGCCTTCCGAGGCGTTAATTGCATGTGGCGTGCGCGGTGATGCTTTGTACCCGTTTTGACTCACCAGCCTACGTTGAACTCCACGTGGGCATCAAACAGGGCCACCACTGGGGCGCTGGCAACCTTCCACCCACTCACTCGTGAGCGGATGAGGCCCTCCTGTTTGGAGTGCCTCACCGTCTTGATGAAACCCGGTCGACGCCGGTTCGTCTCCGAGACAAACTCCTGAAGCTTCTCCTTCAGCTCCTCTGCAGAGACACACACACGCACACGCACGCACGCACACACGCACGCACGCACGCAGGCAGGCAGGCACACACACACACACACACACACACACACACACACACACACACACACACACACACACACACACACACACACACACACACACACACACAGTAAAAACACATACATCGTTATTCCGTTGTCCCTGCTGGGGAGTTGGTTGAACATGTGAGAAATAGCAGCTAGTGAGCAAACTTTTAACCACACGACTCCATTCCTTATTTCCCTCCTAAGGACAACATGTCTGGGATAGCGGTGCCAAGAGTAGACTAGTCCTGCTCCACTGCTTTGATCACTGGACCAAGGAGGCAGCAGCTTCACATGGCATTCCTTCCCTCCATAGAGCTCAACACAAACACACGCACACACACACACAGACACACCCATACACACACACAAATGCACGCACGTACGCTTGCAGGCACACACACATGCATGCATGCACACACACGCAGGACAACTGCCAACTGCAATATTGTGGTGTCAGCATGCAATTCCCCTTAAGAAATGGAGGAGGTGAGTGTTTGGGGCATTTACCATTGTTATCTCACTCAGTATTCACATGAGAACATTATAAACACTGCTTATTTGCAAGTGTCGGATATCTGGAGACTATAAATGAAGATGTGTGTTATTTTGAAAATCCTCTTTTCCCCCAAAACTTACGTTTTACAAGTATTTAGTCTTATAGTTCATGCAGTATTTATCCCATTCTCTATTCTCTGCATATTCAGCTCCAGATTTGCAGCTAAATATAAGCTCCTACGCACCTAGCCCACACAACTGTAGAACTCTGCCCAGTTAAAATATACAATTCTGACAGTCCCTCGTATAATTGAGCCCGTGTCATGACAGTGTTTCACAGCCAAGCGTTTCTCAGGCCACAGCTTGGGACATTTCCCAATTAAGTAGGAATCAGCTAGGTCAATTTACCCTTCTCTTTCCTGATAGCTACACTGTCTGCTGCATGCTAATGTCTGCAGCAGGTGAGCACTGACAGGAAGCAAATGACTGTAATAAGGCTGCAGGTACCTGGAAGGTTAGGTGTAACGGATAGCCCCTCGAACAGCCCGAACAACCTGCACCGCACCTTTGGCCAACCGGGCCGACAATGTTGAGCGGAGATAAGATTTACCATCTTGGTGATAATGACAATGGTGGAACTGTCTAGGGGAGGTGTATTAATGTGTGTGTGTGTGTGTGTGTGTGTGTGTGTGTGTGTGTGTGTGTGTGTGTGTGTGTGTGTGTGTGTGTGTGTGCGTGTGTGTGCGTGTGTGTGTGTGTGCGTGTGCGTGTGTGTGCGTGTGTGTGTGTGTGTGTGCGTGTGTGCGTGTGTGTGTGTGCGTGTGTGTGTGCGTGTGTGTGTGTGTGTGTGCAGGAGGGAAAACGGGTGAAATGCCTTTTTGACAAAATGTCAACACGTGAATTGGGTCCTCATGGAGGTGAAGAGGACTGCTCTCTGATTTACAATTATGTGATACAATCTAAACCCCTGGCAGTCGTGGTAATCTACTTGTGCTTGGAGCGACTCCGCTGTTTCACCATAGTCTTTGAGCAGAATGGGGTTACAGGATCAGATTAGCTTTCCAGCGTTATTATTATAGCTTGGTGGAGATTGCTGTTATCTGTTGGAGTAAAAGCTGAGCTGACGGCACACATCAGATCAAACCAGAGACATGTGAACGATTGGATCGTCTGGAAAAGGGATGCAATCATTTATGATAGTTTGCTTACTTTGCTCACGTTACGCGATCCTCCTTTTCTTCCAAAAATATAACCCTGCTATATTTTGCTTGTCAAAGTGTCTCATACCGCCTGCTCTAACACTTCCTATAAGCAGACAAACATTTTTAGATTGCTTCGCTGCCTCCCGAAAGAATATATTTAACACTGTTAGGCTTATGTTTATCTGTGTATAGATATGTGCCTCTTTTTTGGTACGCGTTGATCAGTATAGAGTACAAACCCATACCCAGATAAAGGATTATAGGCATGCTATCCATTTTGTGAGTTTTGTCCTCAATGTACGCAACAAAGAGTAAAGAAAATGCATACGTTTGTGCACATTTACTGAATCGGCTACATTTAATTAAATTTTACCCAATATTCGCTGAACGGCTCTCACAATAATGGATTCCAAATGCAAATGCAGGATATGTACAAACACCTCATTACTCCGCGTGACACTTATCTTCCTAAAGACCTATTTTCTTGCTTTCCCACTTGTAAGTGTTTTGTTTTTTTAATCCATTGGTTGAATCAAACACGCACAAGCCCTAATTGAGAATGTTAATGTGGCTAGAGCGAGGAAAGAACGTCATCAAAGAACCAAAGTTAATCACCGTGACTGTATATTCCTAGCGATACGGGAAAAACATAGCGTTTCAAAGAGGAAACCGGGATCTAGATTATGCATTGCAGCAGACAGGGGTAACGATCCGCAGGCCTTGCTCACTGTTGTGTGCCTGACGCTGCCTACCGTTGTTGCTGTTGTCATCCACCAGGATGATCTCCTTGAGAAGGTGGGAGGGCGTCCTGTTCATGGCCGAGTGAACGGAGCGCAGGATGACGGACGAGGCCTCGTTCACAAAGATGAACACGATGCTGACTTGAGGGAGGTCCGCATGATGGCTCATGTTTTTACACCTATGGAGAAATCATGGTAGAAAAGGGCCTTTATAACTCATCGAATGACTTGCCTGGAATGAGCCTCGTAGACTCAGAAATGATGCAAAGCACAGCATCATCACGGAAGATATGATACGATGGCTTCCCACTAGTTTCTATAGTCCACACACACAATGGATTCCCGCTGCGGTGCCCACCCTGACTGAGCCTGAGTGTCCATCTGCTCATGGAACGCCTTGCGGATCTTACCCGTCAGGCCGCAGGTCGGGTATGGGTCTGTCCAACGCCAGGCGGTCGCTGAGGTAGCTGTTGTAGCCGTAGTACTGGAACGACTTGAGGGCCACTCTGCGGTTCTCTGGGCTGAGTTCCTTGCCCCAGTGAGCAAACAGTGATGAGTCGGAGAATGATGTGTCTGGCTGACCCTCTTCTCCTCTCCCTGGCGTCTCTGCGAGAGGGGCAACATAATAATGACTAAGGGCTAAGATGGAGCACTCAGTCAACTGGCGGGCAGAGGGAAGATGGATTAAATGGACATTGAAGATACAAACAATTATTTTTAATTTGCCCGTTCTTTTTGGGAAATGCGCGCAGGCCCTGAACAACAACGTGATAAATATATAATTGGGGGTGAGAAAAAGCCAAATAACTATTTTTGAATGAATGTCTTATGAGGAATACTAGGGGTATCATGAATAACTTGTTTATAAATGATTTGATGGACTTAGGAAATAGCTTAATTAAAAATTTCTTCAGGGGTTGATTTAGACTATCAGGAAAAGCTATGAAGAAGTAGGCTCTGCCTTAATGGACAGCATCTGGTTCCTGTAAAATGCAGTAACTAACAATTTGTAAACAAGATTCTTCAAACCTTCAAACCCTTCAAAACATTTCTTTGGCATCAATCATATTTAAAACCAAGGATAAAAATAAGTTTGTTTTATGTTTTTGTCTATCCAATAACATAAAAATTGGTCGATGCTGATCTCAAGGCAGAAGAAGTATTAATTGTAAAATCATCTAAACAGAGAAAAGCCACCAGCTCTTTGCACTTCTGAAGGTATAAACATCAAAACCCTCACACTGATGATCACGGTTAACATTGCAAATAATGTTCAATACTAATCGATTAATTAATTTAGCAATTATTCACGTAGCCGACATAATGGTTGAACATTTATGGCATGTGTTGATAGCTTGGGTTCTGGCTTGCATCCTCCTGTGTCAAGCTAAGAGATCCTTGTATTGTGTGTTAATTACTGCCGCTGTGCTTGGTAATTTTTTTAGAGTAGATAATCAGCTAAATGGCCACTCCCCTCACTGCTAATTGCCTGCCTCTCCATGCTAAATCAGCTCTTCTCAAGTGGAGATCAAGATTCTCAGTTACAAAGCACTATGCATTTTCATTTTCATTGGTGTCCTCTTACTAATGCTTTACAAACACATTAATCACTCCATTCAGACCTTCGCTACATATTCACAACACACTAATGTAGAACACTGCAAGTAGCAATGGCCTACGTTCTGGTTCCAAAAACAATTAATTGTTCATTATTGTTTTTGCTCTTGGCACGTTCAAATGCATTATTTCTATGACTTGAGTTGTTTGGCTTTAACTGGATGAAAAAATAGGGTTAGAATTGAGAAAATTAAATCTTGCCATATAAATGAACGTTATGAATACTTTGAATCCAATTTTTAGTTGTAGTTATAAAATATTAGCAACACATCTTAGTATGACAATCCTACTTTATCATCTATCAATTATTGAATTGAAGAAATTGCCTCTATTCCCTGTAACCCGCTGCAGCCAGACAACAATTAGTCACAAAGTACATTCTTTTCATTTAGTTCCTGAAAAAACATGCTCATTTTGCATTCTACAAGATCATCTGGTGGAGAGCTCAAATATTCCTCTCATTCAACTATCAGGCAAAAGGGAGAAAGCTTTGAGGTCTGAAACGGCTCAATGGCCTGCAAAATGACTGCCAATGTTTCAAATTGATTCAGTGAGATTGCACTCCTGTGTGTGTCTGTGTGTACAAGGGTGGTGCCCTTCGCCACACTGTGTTCCTTTTGCATACTTAAACTTGTGTTTGTTTACTCATCAAATTCAGAAGAAATCACACATCCACCATGCGTCTCAATGACTCTAAACGGGAAAGGCATCCGTTACGTGACATCATTTAAAACAGGCATGGCCACTGGCTTCAAAGTGAACCTGTTTTTTATCTTGGTTGCTGGTATCAAACAGCATGTCCAAGAGTACAGTACACTCCTTACACTCTCATCGAACGGAGCATTGTGGAACATGAATAAACATGGGCAAAAAGGCTCATACAGCAAAATGCAAATGAGTATATTAGTATAGCATAAGCTATAAATTCAAAGGGGATGCCAACTTGCAAACAAAGCTGAAAAGTGAGAAGAGGTTGAAGGAAGGGTGTAATTGATAACACTGTGCAGACTTCTATCAGCGTGTCTCATGTGACAGAATAACACGATACAAAACGTGTAAGGTGTTTTCGTTTGTGGTTGTGTTCTGCGTGTGTGACCACATTAGGCCACAGGGATTTCTGAGGTGTGAACATGAAGCTGTTTACTCAGACCAAGTTTAGGTTGGCTGTATGCTGGTAGTGGATGCTACCATGGAAACGCACGAGAATTCACGGTCCTTTAACAGACCTATTAGACGGGTAAGATGATCATGTGGGAGTTTACCAAATTAAGAAGTAAACACAACAACAACAACAACAACAACATCAACAAAAGTGCTAACAAGGTACCCATACCACAACAGACTACTACACTGAAAAAAAACATTTTGATCTCTCTGCACCCTTTCTCATCGGCTTATAGGTCAAGGTCATGGGGTCTGTGAGGCAATTAGGGACTCAGAACTCCATGTGGGGCCCTAACCTTTATGTCAGTACTTGGCAGGGACAACATTTGCACAAGGCTCACCACTGAAGAACAAGAGGCCTAATTTACAATAGAAATTAAAGATAGGGGATATCCAGGCGCACGCCTGCATCACTGGGAACATGAACCACAACCACACCAGAGGCTGTCTGGTTTAGTTCACGTAGGTGCAAAATAAGTACCTGGAAACATCAACTACTCACAGAATTTAAGCGTATACAAGGTTCACAACCTGCATTACAAATCAATTCCTAAGTATGCAGACCAAAAATGTGGACATCAATAAATACAATGAATATGTATGCCTGCACTGTAGCCCTATTTGAACGCTTTATCCTTGCATTGCAAAAGAGCAACTCAACTCTCTATTAAAGCATGGATGTGTTCCATTGGATTATTCAATCACAATATAGCCTATAATATAACACAGCAATTCAGAATGTTCTCAAGTGCACTATTTTAAGCTTTATGTTGAAAGAAAGCCTTGCATTGAGGTGAGGTTGTTCACAATGTTCCCACTTATTAAACATGATTCTCCCTAAAAGATTTTGGGGAATAATTGTATTTTATTTGTATTTTATTTAATCATGGCGCAACTCCATATCATATATAGATATCCTTGATTTGGTATCGCTTTAAAATAAGCCATTCAATAATTAACCAATAATTAACATTTGTTAATGCACGAATAAGCATTAATTAACAGTTAATTAACAGTTAACGAGTTATCCATTTTTTTTATTGTTTTCATGTAAATGAATGGTGTTCATGTTGAATAAGGTAATGGTGTTCATGCTAACAAAGGTATTCATTCATACATTATTTAATAGGGTTCTGGTTAACCCTAATCCTATTAAATAATGTATAAATGAATGCATTACAATAACCCTAACACTATAACTCTCACCCTTATCCCTATTCTAATACTTTATTAAAAAAATACTATAACTGCATTAACTAATGTTAGCTCATGGTTAACTAATGTACACTTGTTATCTACTGCATTCTTAACTGTACACCATCACACAATAAATTAGACCAAGGCTGGTTGCTTGGTTGACAGGTTGGCTTGTGAACAAATCATTGGTGGGTGTGCTGCGTGGTCAAATGGTGGGCATCTGTGACTGACTGAGAGAATGAAACAGATTGTATGATTGGAAGAAACTGTGTGTGTTTTGCTTTTTCTTTCGAAACCTAGAGGACTAATGGAAGGTTGCCATGGTTTTTAACAAAGTCTACAATGCCCAAAGGTAGAAAATACCACCATTTGCAACTGTTCCATTTCTGTACCATTTTGTTAACTGCTATAGCTTGTATTGAGGGTGGGTGAAAAGAACACATTTCATTGAAGCTTGAACATTTCGAGCAACAATTGTTTTCTTGCTCTGAAAGGAAAGCAGGGCTATTTCTAGAGGTGTGGATGCCCTCTTTGGAAATACTATGCACACCTAACGGGATAGAAATGTATTACGAAAAATGGATTCTACAAAACCCTCTTTATCTTTGGGCTTAAAAGCTAAGGATGGCTGCTGATCAATACTGAAATTGTGTGTGTGTCTGTATCTGTGTGTGTGGCTGTGTATGTGTGTGTGTGTGTGTGTGTGTGTGTGTGTGTGTGTGTGTGTGTGTGTGTGTGTGTGTGTGTGTGTGTGCTGTGCACAGTCCAAGAAAAGCAAGAAACCAGTCAGAGAACCATAAATATGGACGACTTCAATATCCTCATCCATATATCACCATCATTGCAGCCCAAAATATTTCCCGCTATGTTTCTTTATTCCCACTTTCAAGTGCCAAAATTGTCACATTAAATTCAGTTTGCTGAGATCCCTGTTTTATAGCATCCCTCCAGATCTGACTCCCTGAAGGGCTGGTGAACAAGTGTGCTCTCTCTCTCTCTGTCTCTCCCTCTCTCTGTGTCTCTCTCTCTCTCTCTCTGTGTCTCTCTCTCTCTCTCTCTCTCTCTCTCTCTCTCTCTCTCTCTCTCTCTCTCTCTCTCTCTCTCTCTCTCTCTCTCTCTCTCTCTCTCTCTCTCTCTCTCTCTCTCTCTCTCTCTCTCTCTCTCATCTTCACAGTGGAATCTTGTGCTTTGGGTTCTCAACATGACTTTTCCTCTAATGGTTGCTGCTTTAGGTCTAAACAGGCAACCAGGGTGAAACGTTTGCTAAAAATAAATAAAAAAGCAGCTTGCTGCAGAACATAACTCAAAAGTATTACTGTGGGCTGAAGTCCATGGTGCGAAATCAAGAGTGGCAGCCAACGGCATAAAAAAACCACAGGTGGGAGAGTGGTATTAAGTAACTTAATTAGCCGTGTCCAGCTGCCTGCATTGCTATCTGTCAACCAGGCTTGTTTACAGTATTAAGCAGCCTCTTAAATCAACGTTACTAATCATCATTTGTCATTGGTCACCTGCTTATTACCCGCATACCGGCACTAAGATGTGCATGAACTTGGGAATTATTAAATTCCTAAAACTAAACGAATAGTTTTACTTTTATTTACATAATTAAATCAAAATCCCCAGTTCATACGAAATGCTCTTGTTGTCCGATTCAAGTAGATTTGAGTTGCAGTCATAGTCTCCCAGACTTATACATGCACGAATGCAGGTGCCAGGGCAGAAATCAAAGCAATTTGTGCAGAATGTTGTTCACTAGATGAATGAGGATCAGATGTTTGAAAAGCAAAATGAAGGTAATCTTTCATAGCATTTTGATGTGACTAAGATCACACAACAGATATTTGTTGTGGAAAATGAATGTATTTAATGAAGTGTCAAACGGGCAGCAATGTCAGCACCATTAATAAATTAACAACAATAATAAATGTTTCACACACACATTGCTATAAAAGCATCAAATGGCTTCTGAGCTGGTTTCCTGCCTGCAGCCCAAGGCCAATCATTGCTGATGGATGAGGACCAGTCATGCCAACAGTAAGCAAGCACCAGTGGCAAAACAGTTACCGTACCCAAAGAAAAAGAACATCTGCGCCTGTATAACTTTCACACCCTGAACCATGAGCACAGCTTGACCAGCTGGAATGACAGCAAATATTCTGCACTTCTTCTTAAGTCAGTATAGCCAGTGAGAAGAATAGTCAGGGCTGTGCTCTTGATATTCCACAAAAGGGGGAAAATAACGTTTGTTATTCAGTGTACGCAAACTCTCTCCAATGACTAATCGTAAGCGAAATTCTGTTAAATTCAACAAGGCTGGACGTTTATTTTATTATCAGAATTCAATTCCAAAACAGAAGGAATGATTGATACAATTAGCTCAACTCTCTGTTTGCCGAGTGTCTAAGAGGGAAACAGAGCCGGCCCTTATCATCGCACTACAGACGTGCTCCAACAGTGGATGTCTAAAGAGCGAGCTCTTGTACTGTGTCGCTGTTTCAGCCCCCGGGGCCGCGGGGAGGGAATGGGTGCTGATGGCAGGAGCCACTGAACTCTGTACCCAGCTGACAAAGCACCGGCTGATGGCTCTATCCCTCTAGTCTTTGGTGTGTATTGCAGCCACATACAAACGCACACACGCACCACACACACACCCACAAGCATACGCGCTCGCACACACGCACGCGCGCACACGCACGCACGCCGCGCACGCACGCACGCACGCACGCACGCACGCACGCACGCACGCACACACACACACACACACACACACACACACACACACAACCAGAGGCTTCGCAGCATTTCTAATCTGTTGTTGTGTGTAAAGAGACACTTTGCCAATCTACAGATGCTTTCAACAGTAAGTCGTTGACACTGTTGAGTTGCGACGCATTATGTCTATTGATGCTTCTGAGTGCAGATTATTCTTAACAAGTATTATTACAAGAAGAACAAGTACAGTGTGTTTTCATCTAAATACATTATCATGAATATATTCATATTCATGGAAATGTTTCATTCATTCTTCCTTTCATTTTTTTTTACACTTGAGCGAAATAATAGGCATAGGATCATTCTTTTTATAGAAATGATCAATTGCATCCAGTTAAACTAACATTTACATTTTCTATTTCACCTTTTGACATTTTCCCATTTGACCCTCAAGATGCTTTTTTCAGGTAAGTGGAGGACAGTGTAGTAGCATCACACACACTCACCCAACCAACTGCACTTAATTAATAACCAGGGCCCTCGAGGCAGTCCTGCTCATCAAAACACAGCCCACACACCGAAACTTCTCGCAATTTTGTAATTAAAAAAGTTGATAAATTAAAATCAGGACTACCTTAACCAAAATACGTGGAGCAACACTCAATGACAATAATAACAGCCTCAAAGGGCTTTGCAGACCCACATCAGACGGACAACACCACCTGCATCTAAACAAGCAAAGGAAACACAATGCAAGGAGGCTGAATTCAGAGGAATCCATCCAAGGATGGAATATGACTGAAAGATTCATAACAAACACATACACAATTCCAGTACATCTGCTATTACTATGTGCATGCACACATTGGAATACAAGCACTATTGCTTTTGTTGATCTCAAAGTAAAAATTCTACTCGCAATCCTCTTACGATCCGTCAAATTGCGTTGGCATGCCTCCCTGGATGACCACAACGTACATTTTCAGTCAGCCAAACCATCAATTTATCAAAAGCTAAACCCGCTGCTCCAAGATCTTGGGAGTCCTAGGGTCTCACACTGGCTCAGCAAGGCGCCTACACACACTCCAAGAGCCGGATTACTGTTAACCGGGCTGTGAGGCTCCGCTGCCCCCCTTCTGGCAGCCTGGGTGCACAGGAAGGGAAGGGGGGTTGGGGTGGGTGTGAGCATGGTAGAAGTGTGAATGTCTCTACACTCATCGTCTACGCTCACACTAACACTATTTCCCAGTAGAAAAAGGAGTTGTTTCTTTACTTGAATAATGTATGAATAAAGATTGATTAGAAAGGTGGGGAAGAAAGGCAGGGAATAGCGATTATAAGAATTTACCTCAACACTGGTGGGTAAGAGACTGGTGGTACTGCCAAACACACTTTAGTTTAAAACTTGTTATCGTGGAACTTTAATTTGAGACCCTCAAGACCACCTCTTGCTATCAGGCTGCCTGAGCCGTGGTACTTATTCAAATTATTTATGCTATTAATCCTTCAATAATCCCCACATCAGGTGATCCGGTGATCAACCCCTGATCAACCCTAACCCGGTGACCAAAAAAACCCAGAAACACCCTGTTATGTAGTGCAAGCACGCATGACAGATTGCTCAGCAGCTCTCCTTAGGGTGTTGCGTCACACCTCATTGGTCATCTTCAGCAAACAAACATAGGTTTAATTCGGCCAGACAGTTATGCCCCTCATCTGCTGTTTGTAGTCCTGTGTCTGTTTGTCCAAGATCCTCCTGTTTGGCTGCATTTATTAGATATTTTCTGAAAAAACATGTTTTTTTGTAAGCCAGAAAATATGTCTGCATGTTTAATGTATCGAGTATGCTTGTAGGCCCCTTAAGAACATGAGAAGAAAAAGAGAAAAAGATTATCTTCTAACCATATCTTTTAAAACTATCTCCAACATGCTGAAGCAAGCAATATTTAGATATTGCCATGTAAAACAGAATGTCACTAATGAGGGGTGTGTGGTCAGTGATTTGATCATATATGATAGCATACTAGAGATAGTGTAGTCTCTCTAATAATCGAATATGGCCATGTTAAGATGACGGCCTTGAGCCTCACCCAAAATCGAAAAGAATCGAAGGAGGAATCATGGATGTGAGGGTGGGAGTTTCACCGCAGCCTGCAAATGTAAAACAAGAATTGTAGCACCCGAGGAAAGTGTACAAATCGACAGAGCAATCAACACGTTTTTATTCCGAGAGAGACTGAATAACGATATTAAAAGATAGAATTTGCACAGAAGACAATTCTCCCAGGAGTTGTTTTTGACTTCCAACCAGAATGGGCAAGAGAGAAGGAGCAAGGGCGTCACTCAGTTATTTAATCAGATTATCTGGGGTACTTTGAACAAAGAGAGGCTGCGCCCATATGTGGAAATAATTTGGTGCCCATCCAAGGACAGACTGATATTCCCCCCCCGCCAAAACAAAGAAATCTATGTGCAAAGCCCTACGGCCCTGCACTGATAAACAGTACACCTCGTGTTACACCGTATTGATTGTACATCTCACTCATCTGGCACCTTAATGCATGTGGCAAAGCTAGTCTTGTCTCTTTAATGGCAATCCCCATAGGGCGGAATGGGGGGGGGGGGGGGGGGGGTTAGCGCCTCAGAGACCAGGGGTTAAATGTAACCTGCATCCTAGGGGAAGATTTCCCCCGTTCTTACTCTCACCTCATGTCTCCCATGTCTCCCATATATCGTTGCCTCTCGCACCTTGATTGCATGTGGCACATCAAGCGATTGTTCTGGGTTATCCAGGGTCATTCAAGGTACTCTCATTCCTCTCACTTGTTGTGTTTTGTGCGTTATTACAGTATGATGTACACAGTAATTCAATATTTTGTGCCGTACAATCAATGATTTACTTCAGTGAGGGTATTGGGATACCTCTTGTAGTGTTATTACATTACATAGCATCACACTGAGTTACAGAAACAGCCAAGGACAGCTCCTGTAGCTGTGTTGGATAATCCGGTGAGTCTGCTGAAAGCAATATACCGCTTAAGGGTGGCTTTATCCATAGCAAAATGCCAAAAATGCCAATTGCAGAAAAAACTAAAGTACTCACCATATTTTCTACTTTTTGATATTTATGTAATACCAATCTGTTTATCTTTATTAGTCCAGAGAGCCAAGCATAAAAATAATAATCTGAATTTGTACATATTTTCTCCAGTTTATCAAGTTCAAGTTGCAACTGGAAGGAAGCACTAACGTAAAATAGTTTATAACCCCATTTATGAATTTTATAGTGAAAGAATATGCTCAACATGTGTGTACTGCATTGAACAAATAAACGTTTGAAGACAATGATGAGTGAGAGTGTTGACTGATCTAAAGAGGATTGAGGGAAGAAATGACTTTGTAATCCACTGACATAGTCCGTCTGATTCAAACACAAGCAGCTTTCAAGCATATATGTAGTATTATGCAACACAGCAAACCAGCTCCTTTCAAACCAAAACAAAACTGCATGCATTTTTCCATGGAAGTGTTAGTGTTGGTAAAAGACAGCTGTGAATATTTGATGTCTTCACTGGGTAGTGTGGAGACTGGGTGAGTGCCATGGGAGCTGCCAAGGTAGTGCTTGAGGTGTCAGCCCTTCAGTAACACTGGAATATCAGCAATGCTTTGCGCTTGGTTTGAAAAATGTAAAGACACAGGGGATTCAGAAGCGGCAGCAGCTGGGACAGATTTCACTTGCTGAATTTATAGAGCGAAGATGTCTCTTGAAGGAAGTTATATGCTTAAAATACTTTCTACAACACATGCCATCCGATTACTATACCTTCTACATTTACCATTGCATCGCCTGGAAGGAATTGCTATTCTCCAGCCGGTATATCTTCTATATCCAGCATGGTTTAGACAGTTTGTTGAATGTAACCTTAAGGTGAGTTCATGAGAATGATAGAAAGGCTAAGAATGTTTTCTACGATGAGAGGCTACCACCAACGCAAGGCATTTTGCATGAAACCAAATTTATGGAAAGAAGCAGAGATGGTTTAGCAAGCAAATATGGTTAGATAATATTATTCTTTTGCAGTGGCATAAGGCAACTTGGTTAAAACTAGCCAGATAAAGGATAGGAATATTATTTGTGCCTATGAACTTCATAACTGTGTTCCATTTATTATTTATTTTTTTACTAAATGCTCTTGAGCATAGGAAATAGAATAGGACATAATTCCTATTTCATTCAGGTATCCAACATTGACGACCACTTGATTGAAGGGCAAAGCTTTATAGCCAATGGCATAACCAGGTGGAATCGGTGGCCCAGGTGTAATTACAGAGGAAACATTGTACGGTTGCAAATTCACTATATGATCTACAATTATAACATAGAATATTATCTAGCAACTAAAAATAGGATACACAGGCACAGATTTCAAGAGCTGAATTCATGCTGTGCAAATGTATGTTACCACACCACGCATATCCGTTACAAGTCACACACGATTTTTACCCACCCACAGATCTGAAATACAAACAGAGAAGTACTGCCACCTATTTGACTCATCAAGTGGTAATCATGGTAACAGCATGGGCGGCTGCAAAATGGCTACCATACTGCTGTGAAATGGCTAGCGTACACACCATTTAAAACAGCAACAATATAGAATACTTTATAATGCTTCTTCTTTGGTGACTCAATATGAAAGGCTTTCTGCTGTATTGTGGAAATCTCTATGAAAGAAACATCTGAAGAACAAAGCCTTCAGGGAACATCTCATGAGGTGACAGTCAGATTGGTATTATCATGCACTAGGAGTCTAGAAAAACACTCTGTTGAGCGGTAGCATCGTTGTAGAACTTGAGACTTTGGGGAAATGTAGTGGGATTTAGTTAACAGATACAGTTATACATTTACTGTAACTGTTTGTAATCTACAAACATTGTTTCTGTTATTCCTATGGGCCGGCTACTCTGCAATCCTTCCAGTTGTTTTTTATACGCTTTGCATCACTATAACGTTTTTTCTGGCTGCTCCAATTTTGATTGCTGGCTTCGATTGTTCTCAGCCTCACGTGTAAATTACTTTTAGATAAAATAGTCCGCCAGATCCATACACAATCAGGCAGAGCAAAAAAGAAAGTGAGTTTAATTTGAAGACAATGTATTGGGGCCTCAACATTCAACCCCCTTACCTACCATACCCCAGCAAACTAAAATGTCCGTCAGGTAGCAAGGTACCCTGAACCAGACCATAGCATATAACATAAACTCACACACTATCCCTGTGGTAAATGACTAGTCCCCATTAGCCTAACCTGCAAGTCTTTGGAGGTAGACGGTAGCTGCTCCTGGCGAAGCCACACAAACACAGGGATAAAGCATGCACACTGTTAGGACCCAGGACAATGGACTGATCAAATGCAAACCTCAGGTCTCTCTGGGAGCTGTGATGTGAGGCACTGCACAGTAAAAACATCCTATTGTGCATCCCGTTAACTACATCCTCCTCCCCTTCCTCTACCTTCCGCCGCAGGAGGGGCTGGGAGTTCTATATTGTGTCTCAGACGGAACACATGTGCATCAGCAAGAAATCACATCATCTCTGGCTTACATTACATGTAGTCAGGAGGATTCTGAGCAGTCAATATCAATTAAGCTTTAGTTTTAGATCAAAACTGATTAAAAAATATATATCTTCCTTAAAATTTCCTCTAAAAGGGAGATTTGATAGCGTTTTTTTGCTTCATCCTGGTCTCAAGAGACGACTCTTTTATTTTAGTCAACTCCGCAAGACACTGCTTTGTGATGCACAAATGCATCGTGTTCTACTAAATATGACACATACTTGGGTCAGACAATGCTTTTCAGGCTAAACTAGAAATAGACAGAACCCTAATCTCTCAGGATTGTATTAAATCCAGTCATTCAGTTTTTCTTCTTATAGAAGTGGTTGGGTGACACATAGATGTTGAAGCGATGGATGATATTATCATGAAAACAGTGAGACAAAACTGCATTCTAGGCAATTTAGGTCATGTAACGGATCATTTCTCGCTAAACGTGTTAGCTGCAAGGTTATTAAATACACAATAGTGACCAATTACGGAAACGAGATAGGAGCTTTAGGGCCTCTGTCCTATTTATGTAGATTCTGGTGAGCTGTTAAACAGTAGGAGTCAAGGGCTTGCTACCCAGAACGCTTCCAACAATAACCATGGAAGAGAAGGTGATAATTAAAGGTGATATTCCCCTATCCTGCAGGGGATGAGGATGCATATATATATGGATATTAGTTTATGTGTGAGAGTGTGAGTGTGAGTCTGAGGACGTGTGTATAAACTGTATACACACACATATATATATCTACCGATATATATATATATATATATATCGGTAGAAGAAAGGAAAGGGTAAAAACACTGCTTATCCTGCAGAAAGTAATGTTGTTGATCTCATGTGTACTGAAAATCAAAAAGTATTTAAAATTACATCATAAAAATCTTTTTGTAGGTCCATAGATCAGTGCTAGATTAAATATGGATAAAGCAAGTGTACATCTGCATAGCACATTTCCCAGCATGGGTATGTCTGATTGATGCAATAGGTATTTAAATCAAGCTAAATGTACTGCATATTTGAAAGAATCGAGACACATTAAACCCTCTAGTCCACATAGAGATAATTACTATGGGGACTATATGGGTACTGCTTTACAATAACAATTCAATAAAATAACATTAAGAATTCAAACAAACGAAAGGTGCCACCGCGGTGATTCCAGTATCTGTTTGTTTTATGGGGGTTTTTCGTACAAACAACACAAATAGTGTTGCACCCCATCTTTATGTAATGTATGGTTCCAGGTTTATATCCAATTTTATATACTTTAACCATACCTTAACAAAAATAATCGTTCAGAAGCGACTGCTAATTATCTACAACACTTCATGAACTTTGATTGTGCATTTTATTGATCGTATAACATTTATATCAATCTAAACTACGGTAATTAAAACGTAAACATATTTCTCTCGTTGGGTTCAACAGGGTTTCAACTAAAGCAAGCGCAACATCGAACAATGCACATAATTAATAAAAGTTGAAGATATTCAAAATGCAATATTCATTACAAATCCAAGTGGTCAAATATGGATGAGAAAATCCAAGCAATAAAAAAATCAAACTGAGGTAGCAGGGTATGCCAAGGACACGCCGAAGCAATCGAGACATTACCTTATTCAAAATCGAACGGTTTACAATTCAAAAGATTATTCTTTTGGCATCCCAAAGCCCATGGCCCGCACAGACACAGCGACGGCAGAACTACATGGACAGCTCTGCCTTGTTAACAGCCTTGAGGGCTGCTGAAACAGCGTCACAACAGACGCGGACACTTCACAAAGGCCTTGGCAGAGCACTCTGTGTGAACTGCTCGGAGCGCCTGTGGAGCGGGGCTGGGTGTGCACAATTGTGCCTTTTAAACCGTCTTAATGTATAAATGGACTCGACAGCAGTCCACCTCTTCCAGTCGTGTTGTTCCAGAATACATCATCATTATTCCTACACTGCCGAAATCTGCTTCTTGTAAATGCAATGTGGGGCACTGTAAAAAAATAAATAAATTGGGCATCACACAAAATCGGCCACTTGTTAATTTATCATTATCAAACATACATAAGGAGGTATTATATGGATTGAGAATAAACAACCACTGTCTAGATAACATGTTACTGATCGAGATCATTCACATGTTAATTGGATGCTACTGTAGTCTAAAATAAATATTCACTTCCATTTACAGGTTGGTATTTCTTACGTTATTTAGTATCTGTGGCTGTCGTATTCCTGTAATAGGCCCGTCCAATAATTTAATTTGGCCCGAATTAAATGATTGGATGGCATACCGGTCCTTCCTGCAAGCAAAGTTTGCAGGAAGTCCGCCACAAGGCAAGGCAGACCTAATGCTAAAGCCAGCAAGCTGGTCATGTGTTTTGGGGGAGTGGCTTGAAGGAAGGCAAGAAGGTAGCAGTGGGATTTTTTAGGTTGGCTACCGAAAAATATACAGAAACATGAATGCCAGTACGAGGCTGTACATCCACAATCTTTGTTCTCCTCTCTCACCGGCCCTCCCTAATTCGTATTCCCCCATTGTCTCAGACCCTGTGTTCCTTCCAAGGTGAGAATGGCATTTGCTGAAAGCTGGGTCCAGATTAGAAATAAACCTACAGTAATCCCAAGAAGAAATTCAGACAAAAGTAGGCTACGTAGAATGCAGTTATTATAAACCAAAGGCCTCTATTTTGAAGCTCAGTCAAGGCTCTTTCTGATTTTGCCAAAGAAACCATTTCCATGGATACCGATTATAAAGTAGTTCCAGCTGTTAGTATGGGTTGTAAATTAATGATTGGTGTTAGTGGAAGGCAGGTGACAGCAGCAACACAAGATTTACGAGATTCACCGGAAAGCACGAACAAAAGAAGACCTGGCCTTCTTGTTCTTCAGTGCCTCCTGTTTTTTGGTAGGCCAACCATCAGTATAGACAAAGGTTTATTTTTTTTATTTTTGTAGAATAAGAGTTTACTAGAGGCCATTTAAAACCCTACAGTATATACAGCTCATTAATATTAAAGCAATATTCCAATATTCCACGCATTTTGTATTTTGCAAAATCCTCAAATACATGCAGAAAGGGATTTTCCAAAATGTTGTTCCACTTTGTGTAGTTAGGGATGTGAATAACTTATCTTTTTCATGGTTGAATAATCAGTGGGTGGTATGAACGAATAATCTATTATTCGATGTGTGCCGACATTCACAAAGGCAGCCATGGATCATCGGCAAGAAATCACTTAATTTCTTAAACGCAAAAAAAACAACTACCTGCTAATTGTCAAACAGTCAAATTGTCTGTTGTGAAAAATAAATTCAACTGTAATCAGAAAACGCGGTTATATGTATAGACCCTATAGTATCTGTGGTATAAAGGCTGGGACGAATTTGAAATTATAAATATGTACACTTTATGTTTAAAGGATAGACCGTCGCGATTCCCATTGAAGCGAATGGCGCCGTGATTCGGTCTTCAAGACGAGAGCTGGTCAATTGTGAAAAATGAATTAAACTGTAATCAGACAACGTGGTTATATGCTATCGACCCTTGAGTATCTGTAGAGTATTTTGACCCTCTGGAACGAATAATAGAATAATCAAATATTCTGACACATCCCTAATTTCAACCCATTAATATTAATCATCATAAGAGCTGTAGCACTTTTTGACCCTACATTCACTTGCATTAAGCAGGCAAAAAAAAAAATTATATATAAAATGCCTAGATTCATTTGTACGATTTCTTTTAAACTTTTTTGATACTGCTGACAATTCACTGAACAGATTAAGTCAATGGATGACTCATCAGTACTTCGGCTCGGTGAACGAGTTGATAGTGGAAGGTCTGTCTCTTGATGAGAAAAGTACTCTGGTAATGAGTAGTAGGCAAATGGAGAAATCTGACTCAAGCGTACAATCTTTAAGGGGCCCTTTGCGCACATTTGAGTATTGTATTACTTGAGTATTATAAGTTACAGTATTGTGCATGATAACTATACTTACATTAAAATATTAAAAACAATCCTGGCATAGACAACACAACACAAAGCATACCTTACTACACACTTTTGTAGTTGTATCCATACACATGTGCATCATTCACATTTATTTTCAAGGAGTGAAATCACGTAAAACATTTTTTTATTTCTTAATCTGTCTCAACAGCTATACGGCTTGTACAGCAGAATGAATAATGGGATTTTATGCCATTTTGTGTTGCCTCGAGAGAGTTATCTTATGTAAAATAACTGTAAACACACGGCTAATCAAAATGTAGTTTTGCCATGTCTCACATCATGAGAAACACTGTTGCAGCTTCAAAAAAAGCAATGATGATGAAATTGTTAATTGTATAATTGTCATTGTTATTTTCACAATTTAAGTCGTGTTTACGCCAAAACCGACCCTCGGGTTACTCTCACGAGTTTGACGAGTTTTAATTAGGTTGGGTGAAACACAAAGTATACACGTCCTTCTTTAGAGGAAGAGGAGTGAAGATTTTACATGTTTTTGCATTGACTTTCCATGATATTGTGCCGCCCCAGAAATATGCTTATCTTTTGGTGTGGACACACCTTAAAGTTTAACAATGAGTAGACATAAGTCCACATTCCTATTCTCCTATATTTCCGAAATTGAGGCAGTTTTGTGATGTGATTTCACAATGTTCAACCCCTATTGTGTCAAATCTGTCCTATACTAAAGTGTGTTAGAATTCTAGTCATTCTACATCGTTCAATACTGAATTAAAGAGAACATTTGTGAAATGAATTATACACAATGTACTTCTGACAAAGTGAGTTGATTGATCAAGAGGCATTCCATTCCGAGTGTTGATTTAGGCCCTGAACAAACAGTGAGTTTTGCAAAATGTGAGGAAAAAGCAAAAAAAAAAGCAGCTAGCATCTTTGTAAACATATATATTTGATCTAAACATCTTCATAAAAAATAGACAGGTGCGCTAGGTTCTCCTCCAGGTTGTTTTCACGTGTTGTCGTTACAACCACAGAAGGGCCGCCACTCGATTGGACGCTTGAAAGAACTGCGAATGACGTTGGGCGCATTTCGGCTCTGAGTTAAAGTTGTTCATCTCGAGGCGAAAGCGAGGCACACGGAGCAGAAAACGGTGAGGTGTTTCGTAAGGCGAAAGCAGTGAGCAAAACGCGACACTTTCATTGAAAACAATACCAAAAAGCCACCCTGGGCTGCTAAAACGCACTATGTCTGATCAGGGCCATTGAATACAAATGCACTAGGTCTTTAATATGCACCACTTGCTGTACAGGTATTTCTTATAACCGATTCAAACCCCCATCAACAGTCAACAGACACTTATTTCACTGGTTGCACAATAAGTGTACAGATACAGACAAACATGATGCAAAGCAGCTGGCCAGCTTGTAGACCTACACAAAGCATCACGTTAATGTGTAGGAAAATGTTTATGAGTGGCCACAGTCCATTCAAAGCGCAGTTGCAGAACAATTTGTGTTGGCGGAGCCAAACAAATGATCGATAAAACAAGCAAATCATCATCTGTTGTCGCTTATTACTGTTGACTAATGAACGGGGCTAGTTAAACCGTGGTACACAGGCAACATCACGTTCAAGGTTGTGCTGTAATGCTGAACATCAGCATGACTTTGATTTTGTCGTGGGTACCGGGCTGCAGGCCACGCCGTGCTGACATTCACTTTTACAGCAAGCACAACCTCGAGTGTGATGTTGTTTAAAGACTGCAAAATAAATTGCCTTAGAAGTAAACACTTTATTTACCACATTTTGATTTTAATTATTTTGGGTTGATCTTCAGAAGGGCAAATATCATGTTCAGGTAAATTGGTGCTGAAATTATGGAAGGCAGACTTAGAGTCAAACAGACAAATATAAGATATGGGATGATATACGAATGAAAGCTTTTACAACTGCAGTTTCATGGATTGAAATTGTAATGTACATGGGTTCTACATATCAGTCAAGGCAATTAGAATATTATACGTTAAACTGGAAATCAATATTCAACTACAATTTGATGAAACAGGTCCACTGTGCTATGGTTACAGTGTGAGATACCTGATATCCTAAAACATAAAATAGCTAATTGTGTGTGTGTGACTGAGTGGGTGAGTGGATGCGTGCATGCGTGTGTATGTCTGCGCGTATGTGTGTGTGTCTGTGTGTATGTTGGTGTGATACAGCAAACAGAATGCAATGGATAGCCAAACATACTTGCTGTCATTTCGAGAACACATTACATGTGAACATGACTTGTTCTATCATCTGTGACTCATGCTGATATTACAAGGTTGAACAACAAGCTTACCGTCAAGAAAAAAGCACACAAGGTAGATTTGCCACTAAAAGGAGAAAAATAATAATGTATCCACATGAAACAGAATTGTTTTCAATGTTCCCCTGTGGGCTAGAAAAATAATAATATGATTATGACATTGAAGTCACAATGAACACTAGCATTAACTGTCATTGTCATCGTCAACAATAACTTATTCACGTTTAGCTTTGATTTTCCAGTGCAAGTGAGTGAGCCAAGGCCACCATGAAGTGAGCTCTACTGTAAGTGAGATGATATTACCCACACGCACGTAGTAATAGCCATTTGTTTCATAAAGGCAGGAGAGTGCAGCAGGCAGCTTGCACAGTGGGCGTGTGTGGGCTCGCCTTTCTCCGCTTTCCAACAGATGCTCCCCTCTCATTAACTCCACTCAGAGTAGTGAGGAGTGCAGTGGTACAACTACATACGTGCCACTGCTACCACTTCCCTCCCTGACACTCTGCTGTTTGCTCTAAACATCCTCAAGAAGCGATCGCAGTGCTGTATTTTGGCTAGCCCCCCAATGGCACTGGTGCACACAAATGAGGCACTGCTCCGGGACAGTCACCGTTTTTTGTCTTCAGTCCCTTGCGTTGTACTCACGCCCTGCAGTGCTACGGACGCTGTCTCTCTGGGTTAGGCTCGTGGTAGGACCTACAACTGTGTTTGGTGGGTGCGAGACACGTATTTGGCTGAGCTGATGGCACGCTTCAGTGTCGTCAGCAACCATCATAGCAATAATAAACATGGGAAAGGATAGAAAATGTATTTATTTTTTATCTATATATTTCTTGGGTGAATGTAAGACATTAAGGACACGGTCTGACCTCATTACCGGTGGAGACATACCGAGGAGGAAAGGATATTCTTAGAGATTTCTAGTCAGCCTTTGCCGGGGCAAAAATATGGGCTTCTCACACTGTTGTTTGCATGTTGAATATTTTCTCATGGACAGTGTAAGGGCCTCATTAGGGAGCCACATCTACATGTGAGGCGTATTCCATATTTTTGCACAATATAAACAAGGACCCATTCACCAGATGACGGGATTGAGGTTAGGTTAGGTTATTAGGCTACATTAAACATGTTCTTTATATATTCTGCCAAATGTGGAATTTTACATGACATGTAGGTCATATTTCGTATTAACGATTAAAAATAATGGATGCTGAAAATGCCCCTAAGTTTAAATGTCTTGAGACATTAGCAAATTGCAAGGTTAAACATTATGCAATATCCACAGTCAATTATATAATAACAATAACAGAAGAGGCTATTGAGATCTATTTTTTTATTTTTTTATGTTTATGAGAATCGTGTTATATTAAGGAGGAAGAGGTTTCAGGATAACCTAGCGTATAACCTTATGTTTATGGCTGTTAGGAAGTCTGTTGGGTTCCATGCATGACTTGGGAATCATGAAGGCGGATCCGCGCCATATGCGTAATCTAATATGGATAAAAGAAAACGGAAAGCCGAGCCATCAAATAAACTAACCCCGCACACAACTCCAACCCCGCAAAGTACCGTTTGAAAAAGTTGAGGATGTGCGTAATGTAAAAATATAAGTAAAGCTGTGGATTTTGGACAATGCGCATGGCACGGAGGCACAACCTGCTAAAAGTTCCAAATGCAGGCTTGATGAAAGCATGGGGGGTTTGGAATGTCCTCAAAAACCACACACCTCTATCATTATAATAACAACAATAATAATATGAATAGGCAGAAAAATTAAATAATGATAAACGCCGTGAACGTTACCTTGTATGTGCTGGTTGACCACACTCTCGAGTCGATCCAGTCTCTCGATGATCCGGAGAGTGTCACCCCGTTTGTCGCCATCCAACTTTTTCTCCGCTATCGGCATCGGCACTTTGATGTATATGTTAGCGATATAATTAGTCACCCATCCGACATAGAGCAAACACACGATATTGGTCATGCCACTCAGTATCACGCATGTGGACACCAAAGTTTTGGTTCTCCTGGTGCAAGCCATGCCGACATCCCGACATGCAGCGTGTGTCTGACTGTCTCCCAGCGCAAGACAAGGCAGCAGTTACCTTCCCAAACCTGGAATGTAGGCTACTTCAGTGCACTGCACACGTCACTTTGGACCAACCGCATACAATCATCCCTCTGTCCCTATACGGCAATGCAATCCGGTACAGTGTTGAGTTTCGTTTCATCCAAGGGAGGTATCATATGATAAATTCACGGTTGATTTGCCATTCCAAGCATGTTGCATTAACACTCACAGCAGCTCAGATCATGTTTCCATATTAACAGATTACGCGGAACAAGGTGCAATAGGCTACTGCGGTCACGGGATTTGATAGTGGGGGTCTTCGGTATGCAGTCCCCTCATTAGCGAATAGAGGCTTACAAGTAATTTATTAATTATGACATATTGCACAAATATGTACTAGGCCTATTTATTATATTTATATGATTATTATTAATAGCTATTATTACTATTACTAGTATTTAGTATTATGATGATGATGCTGATGAAGTTGAGGATGATGTGATTATGTTTAGTATTATAGTAATTATTATGATTATTATCTCAACATCAATTAATATGTTTTTTGGTGACTGTTTTATACTCAGTGACAGAGTAAGGATAATATATGACATTTACTTAGTTTATCCCGTGGGTAATCATTGTGCAATAGCTGCAATACGATATAAGAGAAAAATGGCAAAAGAGTATCAGTATGTGCAATAACCATGTGTGTAGAGCTAAAAATGTGACCGGTAACGCTAGGTATCATAAATAAAATGTAAACTAGTTATGTTAGCATAAGAAAATGCTCAGGTGTAATCCAAATATACAATGTCCAACTATCCCAGTTTAACACAGTAAATGTCACAGAGTTGAATGAGAGTTTCAGAAAAACCTATGCACGTACAGAATTGATGATGGTGATGTTCATGGTTCGATTTCCGGGCCTCAGCTGTCCCTCTTTTGGGCTGGGGAAATTGAGCTGTAGAGTTGGATTGCCCCAGGGAGAAAGGATTTCCTGTGGTGTTCTGTGGGACATCGTGGTGGTATCAGTCTGCGGTAGAAGGTGCTCCTGTGTCCGACCAGAACAACACGGAGAGGATGATAGTCCTTATCCATGTTGGTCCGCCATTTGCATAGCTTCCTCCTCGCTGACACCACCGCCAGATAATCAAACTTCTCCCCCTAGGACAGAGCCAGCCTTCCTGATGAGCCTATTGATTCTGCTGGCTTCGATTGAGCTCACCTTGGTTCCCCAGTACACAATGGCAAAGACAATAGCACCGGCTTACAAAGACTGGTAGAACATGGAACTGCAGACATGGATTGTCCGAAAGCCTCCGCAAAAAGTAGAGTCGGCTCTGGCCCTCCTTCTACACAGCCTATGTATTCTTCACCCAGTCCTGTTTAATGGCCAGGTGTACTCTGACGTACCTGCACAGTATCCACATCCATCCCTTGGATGGTGACGGATGTAGTGTGTTCTTTCCCCCCTGCAGAAGACCCCATCAACTCCTTCGTCTTGCCAGTGTCGTGCTGCTGGTGGTTCAGTCCACATCATTCAATGAAGGAGTCCACAACGCCTCGGTATTCGGCCTCCTACCCCACGATGATGCAACCCACAATCGCAGAGTAAGTGAAATTTGAGTTGCAGAGTGAACAGAAAAGGTGACAGGACCCTCCCCTCTGGGGCACCTATAAAGCAGGGTTACACCGTTGAAGCGGGTCTTTGATGGTTTCATCCACATTTGCGCAAAACTGATGGGGGTCCAGTGATGGTTTAGCCAGGGGCTGAAGGGATACCAGGACCAGTCTATCAAGGTTTTTCATCAAATGAAAAGACAGCACCACTGGTCTATAGTCTTTGTAGGTACTAGGGCACACCTCTCATTTGGAAGGGAATAAGGCAGGATGTCTTCTAAAGCCCAGGGAGCCTTTCAATACTCAGGCTCATGTTGAAGATGTGCTGGAGTACTCTGCACAGCTGGACGCCACAAGCATTGAGTACCCACGTGATGACACCATCAGGATCCACTGCCTTGCCTGGATGTGGTGGTTTTTCGATAAGGACAGCTAGACACTGGCCCAACCGTTTTATTTTTCTGAAATGTTTGGGGAAACTCGGACGAGTTCGGGAACAAATCTGTTCCGTGTGTTCAGCTGTGTTGGAAGCTTTTGGAACCGTGCGGACGGTGTCCGGTCCGGTTCAACATTGCAAAGTCTGAAAGTGTTGGTGTCTGAGCAACGGAGTGGCCGGATGAAGGCAGTTGGTCGTTGGTTAAATCTGGGCTGTGTGTTGGCCCCTTAAGGATGGAGAGAACGGTTGGAGGATTTGAATTGTTGTGCAGGAGCTTGTGTTCCAGCTTCGTCAGGTAGCTGCCCTTGCCTTGCTGGACCCTCTCCTTGAGTTGTCTCTGATTCCTCTCCATCTCCTCTCCCTCTCCGTTCTTGAAGGCTCCCTTTTTCTCATTCAAGGAGACCTTTTTGTCTCTGGTGACACAGGGTTTGTTGTTGGGGAAACAGCATACAGTCTCTGTTGGAACAACATGTCCTTGCATAAGTTCCCTGTTAAACAATCTGTGAAACCATGAATGTCCTCGCCATGTGAATTGCAGAGGAAACTCCAGTCTGTGAATATCCCAGCAGCCTTGCAGAGCCTCATTATTCTCCTGTGACTGAGACCACTGAGGTCTCAGTCCTATAATAGAAGATGGACGTGAGGCTTTTACAGGAGCAGGAGGTGTATCAGGTTGTGGTCAGATCCAAAGATGAGGGAGGGCTATTTTGCTGTATGCCTCATTAACATTAGCCTACAACAGATCCAGCGGTGATGTAGTTGAAGCAATTTCGCCAGTAAGGTACTGTTTATTTGAAGTTATATAACTGTAGAATATAAATACAGTAGCTTGATGTAATCTCAACATACAGCATGTCACTGTAATATTACACTAATCTACTGGCAGCTAAATGATAAGGCTTGTACCTAGACTCCTTGGAGTCTTAGCTTTTATATGAATTAGTTTGTGTAGATAGCATGATGTGAAAAGATCATTTTCAAGCATGTTAGCATTTAGCTTCTACTGGAAGTTAACCGGATATATAGGAAGCACCTAGCCTCGTCTAGCCATATAAGTGTTGGTACCAACTCACAAATGCCTTATATGGAACAATGACATTTCCATTGTAATTGATTTGTGCTCTTGCTCCCCTTACACTGCCTGACTACGACAGCAGCCTTTTATTTCATCTCCCAGATCACACAACCATCACAGAGGTTATCCCACCACCCTAAGAATCTCGGTGGCGGTGCCCGATTTCCCTCAACTGCACCAAGGCCAACGTTATTTTCCCAAGATTCTTTTCTACTTGCAGTATATGGCTGTACATTTACACATTGAGACTCCCAAAATGTTTTCACAGCATTCTACTGTAAAAACCTAAATATAGTAGATTACTGTTATAATTTCTCTGTAAATGTACATATAAGTCTTACAGTGTGGATATCGCGATGAATGCGTTAGATGAGTTCAGATACACTTATTAAGAAACAGGTAGGGTTAGGGTTAGGAGGGCATCCTGCTCTAGTCTAGGTAGGCTAAAGGTTGCTGTGTATCGAACCCAGTGCCTTTTTGCTAGGAGAATAACAAAACATCCCCAATACAGTATCTTGGCCGATGTGGCATGTTATGAATATACCTTTACTGATTATGGTTTACGCGCTCTAGGTCTTTTTCATTCCTAACTTGATTGTGGAATTTGTACAGATGACACATTCATAATTTATCGGAAAATAAATCAAATCCTGTGGAATTACTGTGTGGCAGCAATTTAATAATACATCATAGCTCTGGGTTTGACACCACACTTTGATTGGAACAAAAGAACAGGTAGTTTGCCACATGCTATCATTTTACTCCCCTAATGGGTTCTGAAGGGCTCATCCCAGTTTCTCCTGCTCAACGACTTGGTTTATTTAGTCATAACTGAAATATAAACGTTAGTAACATCTAGGACAGGCTGCTTGCCATCCCATCATCTAAACTTCAATTAAATTAACTTTTTCCAATAAATTGACCCTGTGTCAATGGTTTTTCCCTGATATAATATCCAATTTAAAATTTGTAATTCTAACAGGGACAACTCAAGTGGTCTTCAGCCAAGACTTAAATTAATGAATTCAATTAAGCAAACTTTTGGGAAGGCAGGCTCACAATGTAATCAGCGTAGAAAAGTTTTTTTGCTCCTGCAGCCTCTTCAATGTGTTCCAATTATAGAATATGATCATGTGTGTGTGTGTGTGTTTGCTGGTGTGTGTGCGTGCGTTTGCGTTCATCCGTGAGTGTGTGTGTGTGTGTGTGTGTGCGTATGTGTGTCAAATCCATACATATTCAATGTTAACTTGCATTCTTTGATAAAATGTACATGAATGTACTGTGATGTTTACCCTTTTCAAGTCAAATGTCCTCCAAATGGATCAACACAGCTTGCTGCCATTCTGTGAAAATTTTCTTTGTCTCTTCCCTTCTCAATTATTTGCTGCTGACAAGCCTATCTTAAAGGGCACCAATAACTCGATTTGTAGTGTATTTTCATTCTGTAAATAAATTGGTTTATGTTTTTGGCATTGGACCTCTGTGTGCGACCACCGGTCTTTCTGTTTACCATCTAGACTACCACTTTTATGCTACTCTGATCACATGCTCCAAAGGGTCGGCCAAAGCCAAAGTCAAAGTTTGAAGGTGCGCGGATGGTGGGTTGGAAACAAATATTTTTATATCCAAAGTTTCCTGATAATATTCGGATGCATGAAATATTTAAGTGCAGCAGAAAAATGGTCGATCCGGTGCTCTGTGTGGTTTTGCTGCGGGAGCTGGGGACGGAGAAAACATTGCATTCCCCTCTCTCACAGCCTTCCCCTCTCTCACACACACACACGCACACACACACACACACACACACACACACACGCACGCACCACACACCACGTATACACACGCACGCACGCACGCACGCACGCACGCTACCGCACGCACGCCCCGCACGCACGCACGCACGCACGCACGCCCGCACAGCACGCACGCACGCCACACACACACACACACACACACACACACACACCACAACACACAACACACACACACACCACACACACACACACCACACACACACACACACACACACACACACACACACACAGCAGTCTCTGTTTATGGTCACTGAAAATACTATCTCTTGACTCCACTACCACTACCACTGCACAGGCAATGCATTCTTCTGAAGAGATATCATAGGGAGGGTGAAAGTGAGCTTCTATTGTAGTTTTCTCTGCTGCAAGTGAATGCCTAACGTCTAATCTAATGTCTCAAATGAGAGCTGCTGTATGCAAAGCCACACTGTCCGCGACATCGCCACTGTTCCGTCCCACAAACTCATGCACACAACCTTGCCTCTCAACTGGTTCAGCCTAGCATCAGAAACCTAATGGCCCAAATGGCTCATTCCCCATTCACAGTAGAACGGTTACAGCACAGGTTATAGGCCAAAACATACTATTAACCTGACATAAATTGCATTTGCTGCAGCATATGTAGTTAATTTAGTATTATAATCCTTGTAAAGCATCGAATTTCCCTGTATTCTTATTAAATACATTCATTAATTTGATCTCTTAATTTGATCTCTCTGTAATACTTCCGAATTCCAGATGATTGTGTCTAATTTGGAACTGGTAGTGAGTTTGCAATGTCCAGAAGTGATTATCATCTGGGAGCTGGCTCCCTGAAACAGATCCATATACCAGCGTTCTTATAATTATTCTGGTGTAATTTATTGAGACAACTGAGAACAGAATCAATGCTGACTGGTGATTTACTTTGCCTACCTGGTCAGTGGCTGAATAATGCCTGGGTCTGCTTGTGAGGGAGTTGTGAAATAATACTGTTCTCCATATTGAGAGGTAAATTCCTTAGGGACTGTAGGTTATATTGGTATATCGTGTCAAAGCCCCGTATATTATGGTTAATGAAGTGGGATAGCATTTGATTGATGACATTAGAAAACCTGGAGGAGATTAAGGTTGTTCCCAAATTACACTAAATCAATTCAAACACCACGGGATCCTGTCAATGAAGTATGACAAACAGCACCATTTGTGGCCAGGGTTTAATCAACTCTAAAAACAATAAATCTCATGATTTGTACCGATGTGAAATTGAAGTAGAAGCCAACTCATCAACTAATGTGTGTGTCCCACTAGGGGACAGCATCAGAGAGATTCCCTTTAGAAGGAAGGGGCTACATGCTGTTTGATTGTCTCTTGTTCTAAATTATGTCATGGGAAAACGCTTTTTAAATCCACAGTGTAGCAGCTTTTAGAATCATCCTACACAAATACTGAACAATACTGTATAATATTGTATATTATTCTTGTTGCTGTTGCTTCATATCAGACTCAACAGAAGCAAATGTTGTGTTTGGAATTAAAAGAAGGATACAATGTATATCAGGAAAGCTGGATGTTGCTGCTGGATGACATTTTTCACAATGTAATTCCTCGTTTTAAAATACAGAATAACAGTACAGTCAAGTTTTGACATTTATGACCTAATACCCATTTGAATGACTAGGACTAGGTCTATACACAT
This sequence comes from Gadus chalcogrammus, assembly GCF_026213295.1. Lineage (NCBI taxonomy): Eukaryota > Metazoa > Chordata > Actinopteri > Gadiformes > Gadidae > Gadus > Gadus chalcogrammus. The sequence goes on along the minus strand of NC_079425.1, from coordinate 9,934,467 downwards.
AAAGGATGAAATAGAAGATTTGCATTAACATCAAACCTATATATATATTAAGCGCTTTGAGTGTGAGAAAAGCGCAACATAAATTGAATCTATTATTATTATTATTATTATAAAGCCATGACATTGATTTAAATTGGTATGCCTCACATTGAACCATGCACACATTATTTCACAGGCTGGTCCCCAATGCAGAAAGAGTTCAAGGACGCTTTAACACTTGATTCATGAGGATCAAACTAGCATGCAGCTCCTGTTGCCAGACAGCTGTCATCTGCTCTGCTTTTGACATGGTATTCAGACACTACTTCCACAATCCAGAAGATGCTTCTTGTTGTCTTTTCAGTCACGTAACAACAGAAAAATGCTTGGTGCTAAACAAGATGGTTTGCGGTCTGGGGATTGTTTTAAATAAACAGAAGGTTGTGTCAACCACTCCTACCGAAAATATCTTCTCTCAAGAAAGCATGCAGAGTCTGTTTTGTTAGCAAAGGAATAATAAAATAACGAGGTGTGAATGCAGTCTTACACCTTGGTGGATGTTCGATTGACTAACTGGGAATCAATATTATGAATATTAATTTGGAGCACCCACCCATGTAAGATTTTTTATTATTGTTTATTATGGTAAATCCTTGCCACATGCTCTGGGGGGAGTTGTCGTGTTGTCTTGTCACTGAATAAATAGTCTACTTTTGGGCTGATTAATTACTGTGTGGGGAGGGTTATCCTGTAATCATCACTGTGAGATTCAGTTGGCAAAGACACCGCTAGGTTCCAAGAACGAGACAGCAACCATTAATCAACCAATCAACTATTGAAGTGCACAGGCTCTTTAGAAGCTGCAAGGGAGCTGTTTTTAGAGGGTTGCCGATTCCATTGAGTCTTATATCAGGGAATTTTGTTGTTTAGAAAAATATAGATACTTTACAGGGAGAATATATTTGCAAATCATTAAAACAAGGAATGCCAACTTATTTGTTCCGCTATGAGCATATAATTATCAAAGATAAGGCGAGTGCGGCATTTTTTTATGTCAATGATGTTTAAATACACTATCCTACCCGGCTATTAAATGGAATTTACTGTCGATGGGCAAAGTAAGGAAGAGACAGCAGTAAATTATTACTAGCTTTGGCGATACTTCTTTGTATCACTGACCCTCTGCTCTGGCTATAAAAGCTCCTTGCGGGGAAAACTATCCAGAGATGGATTTCCCCCTCGTGGGTCAATAAGATCCCGAGGATGGATGTTTAACCCCTGATGCTGCACTGCAGTAGTAGCTCAAGTCAATGGACCCATTTTGAGGAGCTCAATTTGATGGGAGGCAGTGGCTCAGAAAGTAAAGCGGGTTGACTGTCAGCCGCTAGATCTCTGGTTTGAACCCCACCATCTCCTCGAGTGTCATGGTGTCCCTGAGCAAGAACCCAAACCTTAACGGCTCCCGATGAGCTGGCTGCTGCAATGCATGATGGACACCGCCGGCAGTTTGTGAATGTGTGCATGGATAGGAGAATGTTAGGCAATATTGTATGCGGTTTGAGTGGCCACTGGTTAGAAAAGTGCTGTATGAATGCAGAAATATCTATGATATCTAATGTACTTAATACAGAATTCATGCTTTTTTATTATATAAATACATCAATACAGGTTTGTATTGTGTTGTATTGTATTAATCAAAATGCTATAGCGCTGATAACTATTATTTTTTTGTATATTTCAAGAAAGGTATCAATTTCTGATAGGTCTGAATTTGACTTTGATATATATATTCAAAAAATATATCATTCCCTGGCACAAGTTCCCTCTGAACTGATACTGAAAACCAATTAACTGATAAGTTTGGAGAGGAACAGAAAGGGCCCAAAGATGGTTTTCTGTTGGGGAGGTATATATCTATTTATATATATATATATATATATATAGTATATATATATATATATTTAAGCAATAGATCACGCCAGGCTGTGGTATGTGCTCATTATACCACTGTTAAGGGGCGTTGTCCGGCCCCGACGCGCAGCGGAGAAATCTCGAATAGGCCATAGACTAGTGTCATGTTAAAAAAGTGCTCTGGCTCCTTATCAGGTGAGTGCTTTTTTAGAGCCAACTTCCCTGTGGTGTGCACACTTTGAAAAGACAAATGGCTCTGATACAACAAGTGACACAATCATGCGCTTATCTTTTAAAGTGCACAAAGCCTCACATTTCTGCAGTTATTATTTTTGGAGAGTGCATTGTAGACATTGTCCATAGCCTGAACTGTACAAAAACGTGTTGGGCCCACGATTCAACAGGCTGCATAAAAAGTTGTTGTTTTTGTTTGAACACTCATTTTCCAATCGCAGGTGTACTGTAGCCAGACAGCCCCTGAATCAGTGCCAAAATATGGACCAAAGGAAAATAACTCTGTAGCCCACGTGCTAAATGAACACAATAAGCCCTTTCTCAAGTATTTCAGACACGACTTCTCTTTTCTGCAATTCCCGTGTCAATATGGAGAAATAACTTGTGGCTCTCAGATGCAGTTTCCTTTTGGGCCAGTAATTCAAGCCGCATCCACATGATTCATGCGGCAGGAAAGAAGGTTATAACTTTTTGGCACTAACAGATCCTAGCCGAGCACCAGGATCAAGAGAGGAGGCAGTAGGAGGACTGTACCGGAACACAAGAGGCGTCTTCCAATAAACACGCTGTAGAGTCAAGTATGAAGAACCCTGGAAAACATTGAATAAATAAGTAACTCCTGCTAAGTTCACCCCTCATGTTCTCTTGAACAACACGACAAGGCCAGAAGCCTGATATGAATCAGTTGTGGATTTAGCAAATGCGTTCAAATAGCAGAAATCTCATAATTGTTCAGAAATCACACTAATCCGAGAGCGCAGTTTTGTTACTTGATTCATGCAGGGGAGAAACAATTATCCCTGAGTACTGCAAAGTACAAGCAGCAAGTCAGACAGTCGATTTGAGACTCAGAATGAACACACAGATATCTACAGAGAATGTAGACATCTGACGTGTATTTTCTCACTTGCTGCAAACCTCAAAGCCATAGTCATTTGAGTGAGCAGTAGTGATTAGCTAGCGATGTTAGATAAGGTTCAGAGGGCGACTGCACTGCAGGAAGCAGACACTCACCCGGGGGTACTGGAGCAGGGTCTATTACTCTGTTCCTTCAGACTCGATGGGCAGTTTGCTTGGATGTACTTTGGAATAAAAGCAGAATGCGAAATGAGAATCAGAAAAGGAAAACGGAGGAAGAGAGACAGACGATAGAGCAGCAACCAGGCCACGGGCCTGACAGCGAGCCAACTATGACAGGGGATTTGACTGAGGATTACAAAAAACTGGGTTACAGCAGCTACAACTGTACTTATAACTGCACTGGACTGCATCATATTGCATGAATGGAAATGCCAAGCCACAAGCCTGAACTGAATTTAATGAAGCTGCCAGTATGTGTGTACGTGTGCGTGTGCGTGTGTGTGCGTGTGTGTGTGTGTGTGTGTGTGTGTGTGTGTGTGTGTGTGTGTGTGCGTGTGTGTGTGTGCCTGTGTGTGTGTGTGTGTCTGCGGCTGTGCAAATACGTACTTAACATCCGTTACTCTTTGGCTGAGAGGCCAGATTTATTTTATTTTATTATACTAGCATGAAAGAAAAAAATAAAACTGCTGCCACGGTCTATTGCCCTCTTCCTCAGCTACTGATGACAGAGATGAGCATATTACAAAGCTCATTATAAAGCTAGGCTCCTGGTCTGAAGCTCAGCGTAAACCTTGCTCTGTCCCACTTAACCATCTTTTCTTCTCCTTCTACTTGCATTTCTGTGAAAATTCAATAATGTGGCCTGATCCACCCACCCAAATACAAACACGCACTTGTAATCAAAAACGGACAAGCACGCAAACACACACACACACACACACACACACACACACACACACACACACACACACACACACACACACACACACACACACACACACACACACACACACACACACACACACACACACACACACACACAAACACAAAGGGATGATCAGAAAGAGAGACAGACAGGCAGAAATTGTGGATGCACTTTCCAATCTACCATAACAGCCTTAACAACCAATTACATGGTGACTGAGCATAATTTGCGTCCTGCTGTACATCTGAGTAAGAGATGCTATGATGCATCTTAATAATAAATTAGTAATAAAAACTTGATAACTTCCTACTTTTGGTAGGATTTAGGAACACATTCACAATTTTAATGTATGATTGATCAATAACAGAAGTTCTGATGAATCTAAAAGGGAGGGGTTGAAAAAAAGTGGTTGGGTTTGGAAAACCATTTCTTTTTGCAACTGAAACGGGTTCGTTGATTGTTCAGTCAATCAAGTTTTTGTAGAGAACCTTAAATGGGCTTGACTTGTGACAAGGTTCTCAGTTTTGCCAACATTAAGGTCGACTTTGTATCTTCATGTGCTTAGGACGAAATGTGGAATATTACCATTTTAGAAAAGGATAATATGACGTGCTATATTTTAAAATGAATTCCAAACTTTGTTGCTGTGGCAGGTTCTACACAGCAATAAATCCTCGAGCAGGATCTAGAAGCAGAGATAGGGTTGGCTGATATGACCTTGCCTCTCACTCTGGCTGACAGTTTTATAAGACTATCCACTGGTGTGACTGCAGCAGAGAGACCTTGGCAGATACATGGCTTTGATAAAGCAAGCACACAATAAAGAGCACCACCGTAAATGACATGGGGCTGCCAACACTTGTTGATTAAATATTTAATACTTTGAAATTGCACCTTAATCTCTAGCTTTCGACATATCGTCTGAAACATTAGAGATCATCTAGTAGCCTCTCACATAACAATTTAAACAGACACCATTTAAAAAGACCAGATTAAAGAAACTGAATAAAGTTATTGAAGATGGATTCAATGATACTAATCAATGTTCTGTCAAAACAGTTGTATTAATACATTTTTATTACATTACTTAGGGATAATATTTGATGACCACTGTAATATAATTATGTTTCATTATTTTCTAATGGTATTGTTGACATCCATTTCCTTGGCTGTCATATCCGTTTCTTTGTCTGTCTTCAGCAAAACCCAATGGGATTCAAAATGAGCACATCCCAGGGTGTTTATGCCTTTTGTGTGTCCACATTCTTTGGAAGCGAATAAAATCAAAGTCATAGAACCAAACCAAATCGATGAAATATAATTGTCTCTCTGAATGATAAACAAATCCTCAACTCTAAAATAATATTTATTTGATTGTTGGTCCATGTGTGAACATGACCTGAAAAGTAATGGCAACATTGCAGTAAATTTGGTAGAACTGTTGGTCATTTCTCAAGGAAGAACAGATAAACTTATTTCCTTTAAACCTCAGTAAATGTCTCCCATAGGAACAAGAAATACATGGATTTACACCAACTTTGGTGGGGACATTAGTCATTGGCTGAGGATTTTTGATTAAAGGGGCTATAGATAAGTTTCAAGAAAGAGAGAGCAGATGAGAGCAAAACCTCCATACATTCCTCCGCCATTGAGTAGGGTTGCTTTTCATACAACGCTTCTCCAAAGCTATTTCATGCAAATAGTCTCACACAGATACAGGTGAAGTCACCTAGTGACGACATTTTCACAGCGCATTTCACTCGTGAATAGCTGATGGACGGCTATGCCATTTCTAAGAAATGATACTCAAATAATAGCTCAAAAATCTTTCCTACAGCACGTTCAACTTTTCACTACAATTAGGAAAAGAAGGTGTGGTGTATCACACAAATACACATAAGGTCTGAACGGATGGACAAAAGCTTGGCAATGAGCTGGGGACAGACCAATTTTCACACCAATTTTTCTAAAAGTGGTGTTGCAGTGGGCGTGGCCTAGCAAAAAAATGCAAGTCGCTTATAAACAAACAAATGTCACACCCCAAATGTGCTGCAAATGTTGGCAAAGGGCAGAGGAGCAGCTATTGAATATCTTTCAGCGATTTTCTGTAAAAGGGATGCGGTAGGGTGTGACATGTCACAATATAGCAGGTAACTCCTAACCCTTCCCAGGCCATGCGCCCTAAGGGGCTCTGAGGGGGGGGGGGGGGGGGCTTCGCTGGGCTCGGCGTAGGTTGATGCTCCACTGAGCCCATGTTTTAGGTATTGAGCATTGTGTTACTGCGGGCAGGTCATGCAGTCGACTGAAATCAGTGATGTGATTATATTGTCAATGTTCTGTTTCCCTGTCTCTGTTCTGTAACCCTGGGGGTGTGGGGGGTTCTTGCTGGCTTGCTGCCCGTTGGAGCATGGCTGCTCGGACAGGCAGAGAGATTTTTCTCATATAATAAATAAGGAATAGACCACGACAGTGTCTTGTTATTGGAAAATAAAGTATGATGGGGTGGCTTTCCCCCATCAATATTTTCAAATAACTTGACCCACCAGAGTGGTTTATTCATACCACAGTTACCTAGATATTACTTTCATCTCCAAGTCAAAATATTGAGCATCGTTGTTGATGTTGGGTTTGTAGCAAACAGCAGCGGCGCCAGAACATTCTGCCCTGGGGTGCTATGGTGGACCTGGATTATTTATAGCAGGTGCTAACGAATTTGACGAAAATAAACGTCAGAAGATCTTTAATTCATCGACCTGATACATAATTGACATGCATAACGCTACATTATGTTTTGCGTAAGGCTATCTGACATCAAGCACGAAATAACTAACCTTCACAATCCGAATCTTAGTCAGCCCAGAAAATATCAGTGGATTTAAATAATATTGTGGCGGTGAGCAGAAACAACTGGAGAAGTGCTGGCGTGGAGTTGAATATGGTAAAGGCTTGTTCACTTGAGACGCTGTTTGATACCGTGTGCAACCCACTCCTCCATTGTTTTCTCATGGAGAAAGTGCCAGCCTCGCGGCACGTTTCAGCGGAGGGGAACTCGCTTCAAAGATTAAATTATTTCAGTTCTCCAGTTCTCTAGCGCTCCAGCTTTATTCCAGTTTTCTCCCAAAACACGTCATGCACATGCATGGCTACCGCTAGGGCTAAACATTGATTCTGGTTCCCGTTTAGATCAACTCAAGCAAACGTTGAAAAGTAATTTCAACTAGCCGGTCCCCAAACGCCAGTGTACTCAACCATCACAGAATAACCACTACAGCCAGTTGTTATAACTTGGAACAAAGTGGTAAATCCCTGCATTTAAGTTGGCAAACCACTGTTAAAGAGTCAAAGTCAACCTACTCCAGGTGTTCACACCATATTTCAGCACCATTCAACCATGCATAGATAAAAAAATAATATTCCAAACCTGTACAGACACTACGTCGTCGCACGCTTCTATCCTGCAAGCAATCACATTTGCAAGGATACGTACTCAAATCAAGAGTATGTCTGAAAACATATCCCAAATGTGTATGTGTGTGTGTGTGTGTGTGTGTGTGTGTGTGTGTGTGTGTGTGTGTGTGTGTGTGTGTGTGTGTGTGTGTGTGTGTGTGTGTGTGTGTGTAAGAAAACACTAGGAGAGCTGTGATGACCCACAGAGTTTTAATTGCGATTCCGTTATTAATGCTTATGTTTTTAAGCCATCAGGAGTTAGACAAGTCAAAGGTTGTGTGGCCACTTGCCAGACTGCTTGCTTAATAAGTTGATTTATACACTTGTAATGAGGCCCTATGCTACTACTCTTTTGCAGTCAATTCCCTCTTTTTCAAACTTGGCAGATGGCCCCAAGGTCACAAAAACAATATGGCAAAGTCCAAAAAATATAGTAAAAACCTTATTTGGGTAAAACAACTGCAAAATAGAACTCTACAGGTACCGTGAGGATCAGAAAATCAATAACATCAAGATAACAAGACTAGGGTTAGCGAGAATCCAAACTAAATCTCCCTTAAGCCTTTATTCAACTCATTAAACGAGGTTGTGTAGTTGAGATGGATGCAGTTATATCAGACACGTCATTCAATGTTTCGCCTTCCCTTCGCTTGTCATTTATACCTTGCAAGCGCAAATCTCAAGCAAACCGACCATTATTTATTTAGCGTTTTAGGATAGAGGTATAGCACCTGTGAGAGCAGCACACGGTATACCCTTTGTATTGGCCTTTAGGTCAGTCAAAAATGATGAACTAACCCAGGTTATACCCTGAATCAAATTGGTTTCAAACGGCCCCTAGTCTGCTGTCTGATCGCTGCTTGCTTTATTCAGCACAGCACTGTGATTTGCACTTCAAAAGGACCCAAGAGAAAGTCAACAGGAGAGAAAAAAAGAGGGGAGAGAGAGAGACTGGGACAGAGGGAGGGAGAGAGAGAGAGGGAGGGAGGGAGGGAGAGAGAGGGAGGGAGGGAGGGAGAGAGAGGGAGGGAGGGAGAGAGAGGGAGGGAGGGAGAGAGAGAGAGGGAGACAGGGTAAGAAGAGTCACTGTACTAAAACAAAATGGTAGGTGAAAGCAGGCCAACTGACCTCTGCCATGGGAGTGGCAAGACAAGTGCTCTTTAGTGCTGTCTTATACGTGCACATTCATCACCGGCTTTGATCAACCACGAGGATCAACCAGGAGGCTTCTTAACTTCTCCTGACATTCCCGTTTGTCTACATCTCCTCTCTTTGTTCCTGTGAGAAGCACTGGCATCAATATCCACCATCCTGCTTTAGTCTGCTACGGCCAAGGCTGTGAGGCGTTGAATTCCTGATCGTTAATCTAAACATGCTACTAGACTCCATGTGTGTGTTTTCAATTAGATTTCTGCTAATAAGGTCTAATAAAATACACCCGGATGCATTGTTACAGTAGAAGTCATCACTTATCATGCAATGGTCCATAAACCAAGCACCACCTCAATAGAACACATATGAATAATATATATATGTATATAAATATATATATTATAACTGATGATCCCCTACATCAAAACAAAACAAAGGCCTTATTAGAGATGCATGGTAATGTTTCTAAATTTTGTCATCTAAAAAGCAACAACAGTGCATGCCTTAACCTGAGGTATTCTAGATTGACTTTCTGACATTCGCACCATAAAAAGAGCTCATTAATTGCAAAAATGACACCATCGCATTGCGCATAAATGCAGTGTTTGTTAAAACATTGACCATGGCCTTCTGGGAAAAACCTTCCTTTAAAATGCATTTTTTCCGTAATGTGTTGAATAGTATGAAACCATTGCACAGAGGCAGATTGAAGACATGGAAAAGAAGAGATGAAGATGAAAAATGAACAGATTTGAATGAAGTTATTTTGAACAGACCACCGAAAGCTGATCAAAGGCCTTCTGGTGACTTTCAGTAAACAGGTAGCAATATGAGGTCTTTCATCTAGATGATTCATTTACATAATTACAACACTATCCGTGTTCATCATTTCAATGTAGGAGAATGTTGCACTATCATTAGCTCAGAGTGTTCAGATATGGTTTGTTTTGATGGATCTATTTAAGACAAGATATACTATCTATCTATCTTACATCGATCTATATATACAAATATTTTACATTCATTTGTTTATTTTGGGTGCCCATTGTTATTTTCCCACTCAGAATTACACTCAATTATTTGCGTCACCCCTTGTACAGTGATATGATAAAATTTCTAAAGAAGTAAACAGATATCAAGTTCAGGAGACCATATCCACAGTTTCTTTACACATTCATTTACAGAAATCATTACGTAAAATGTAAAGTAACCAGCCCAAAATACTCAAAGTGACATTTCCTTTCCCCCCTCTGGCACAGCCACAGCCATATGTCAGGGTTATACATTAGTACTTTGACAACACCTGCCACTCAGTCACCTGTCTACTAATTGGGCCCCGAGAGCCACGCCCCCTTCTATCTCTCCCCCTACAGACTCATGCATCCCCACCCCAACAACCAATTACCATCAGCAAATACATTATTCATCCATGGTTCATAGAATTTAAAGATGCTGGGTTTATCTTTATACCTGTTGTCTTGAGTCCTTCTATGTCTGGTGAAAACCCACAACTGATTTTTATTCTTATAACTATTGCTAATTATTTAGCACGGTTTTGACTGACAATCTATCCTGTGGGATTACTTAATAAATTCAGGAGAGAAAATATGTAAGCTAATGAAGCCCATAGCTTTGCCGGACCAGGAGCCACAGTTTTAACTGTCCTTTTAGCCTAGGCTTCTGTATTGCCAATTTGTATAATGAGAACATTTGTTTGCGTCTGTGACTTGATCCAAGCCTACAAGATAATTTAATTTATGAATGTCTTTAAAATCAGATTTGAATCCAAGTTGGTGACATTTTGATACGACTTTGCAAAGTACAAGTAGGACAACATTGGCACTGTTGGCTAATTTTGTGTTAACAACTTTGTAAAAAATAAAAAACATGGCTTGAAAAGGGAGGGGACTCATCAGAGAACCCATTCATGTTGACACAAATAAACAACATTGTCCTTGAAGCGTACAACGCCATAAAACTAAATTGGCACGATAACATCAAAAAGCCATGGCAGTATATGAGCTTAGTGCCAAGAGGGCGTTACACTGTGCACTGGGTGTTCATGCTGGGTGTCCATGCTGAGCCAGTTGAAGCCAGCTGAAGTGTGCCGGTAAGCACCCTGCTGGGTCACCCCATGTCGCACCAGAAGCTTTTGCACTCATGACATCCCATTATAGAGAGAAGCCACAGGCAATGTATTTTATCCTTCTCCTGCCTCTCCAATGCCCCTCACATCCCCATGATTATAGCCGCTGCATAGGACACCATGGCTCAGGGACAGAGACACAGTGAGACGGTGATGTGACCTGGGACTGAACAATGACATTTCTGAAGTGCTGTCTAATTGTTCCCAACGGTGAAAGTAGCTAGCAGATAATGGTCTCACTTCAAACAACCTTGAAAGATCCTGGTTAATGTAAGTATACCTACCATGGGCATTTTTAGAAAATGTATCCCCAATTGTAATTGTCAAGAGACTAGATTGCATTTAGCACATGGATGCTAGCCCAGAAATGTTTGTTAATCTACTTCAAGTTGGCTTAATATTATAATTATAGAACTCTGCTTATCTTCATTTAAATGCATGACATGAAGATGGAACAAGATGAGTGTTATGTTTTGGGTTAGTGAAGTGACAAGGGGTATGCCTTTGGAAACAAGGCAGGAGCCTTTCAGTCCCAGATCTGTCTCTCTGGGATATTAAAGGTTAACAAGACACATAAGTGGCTGGTTCTCTCAACTGGACTCTACCAGAAGCTTGGTAGCTTAACACAAATCCTCCTCATCCTCAGAATAGCACACAACGGTGTTTAGCGTTATACAATACATTATAGGAATATTTGATGTTACTATATAAAAAAAGATATAATCTATTGAAAACACTAATAACATTTGATTTGCTGGCCTTAACAAACAACGAAACCACAGTTTCTAGAAGAGTGCACATGTGAAATGTTTGAATGGAGACAATGCATGACCAGACTGCCAACCATCTGAGTACCTGAGCCAAATAATGGCTCCAGAGGAAAAAAAACACGGAGCAGAAGATCCCAGTGTACAGCCTTCTTCAAAACAGGTTATTTAGAGACAATATAAGAAAAGATAATACACTTTATTGATCCCTGAGGGGAAATTCAGGTGGCATAACAATAAACCAAGAAAATCTATACTACATTGACGATAAATATAAAAATAAGAGTAAAACACGTAGGGTGCTCTCTTTTATTTGCCTTATTCTCAGTCTTGGCATGGTACGAACAGTTTCCCGTACTTAAAGTAAACATTACCATTCACAGCATGTAAGAAGAGAATTTAAATGGCATTGCTTTCTGGCGACATCTGTTTGGATCTCCTATTACCCATGTTCCCATGCACATCGATACTGCTGCTGCTTGGCTTCTCGGGTGATACAACCCTGCCCACTACCCTGTGTTTGACTGCTCACATCTTTGTTCCAGGGTTGACCTTGGCCAACCTACTCGGGGTGTCTTACTGGCCCGCTCCCATACCCAACTCTTGTTTTCTAGATAAAGTGTAGTGTTATCAAATCCTCAACAAAGCTGTCCTTTAGATGTCCCACTGAATAGGTGGCACCTTGCAGCCTTCAGTTGGATGGGTATCTGAGTGATCAACTCACTGTGTGAGTGGTTTCTGTTCAACACAGTGGATAGCTTTTCGGAAGGGTTTGTTTGTATTTCGGTATGGGCATTTTTGACAAGAAAGGTAATTTTTGCTTTGGTGTGGTTAATATTGAATAGGTTGCACTAACTGAATTAATAACAAATTTCTAATTATATACAAATTTCTGCCATGGGACCATTTGTTACAAACCACCATCCCATTTTTTTTCCACCATATGATTGCTGCATTTAATGTAGATGGAGGAATAGGGTTTTTACATTGCAAATATGCTATTCCGAGGGTGAAACGGAGTGCTGCTGGTTTTGTAAGGTGTTCATTATGTTACGTATATCCAGCCTAGCTACATTATAATTTTAACAAAAGTTGAACGACAGCGTAGCTCACCAGCGGCAAAGGCAAGGCTTTGTTTTTTATCAGCTCTGTGAAGTCCCTTCTCTCTGTGTGAACAAGAGGATCTTTTGAAGCAGGACATTCTTTTTTCATGGCATGGGGATCTAATTCTTTTGCATAATTTGATTCAGAAATTCCTTTGTCGGCCTAGTTTCTCACCACATTTTCCCTGCACAACACATGCTCCTTGATGCCACACAGGGAGGCAAGCAAATTCAATGCTATTGAATTAATTAATTTGGGCGAGGGGATTTTTTTAAATAACAAAATTAATAAATAAAGCAAAGCTCTATTTGCAATCATGTGGAACATTTAATTTGACTTATTTAAAATATAATTTTTTAATTGCTCTTCATCCCAGGATTCATCATGGTTAATTAGCCTCTAGTCTAGACCAACGATCACACAACTTTGAATAGTAAATGTACAAGCCTTTCCATTTTGCATGACTATTCAGCCAGGATGATCATTCAAATGCCCCATTTACTTAGCCTTCAAAACTTCCTCTTTATCATTACAGAAATGTATAGATTCACTATATTACAATAAAGTGTAATTAAATGTCTTCCAGGGATTAGTTGTGTAAAGGAATCAATAACTTCAGTGATTAGTGAAGAATATGACTATTATATAAAAGTAATATTACAACAATATCATAATATTATAATGATTATAGTGACTCATATGTAAGCATTTGTGGCCATCCCTACCTATGGTTATTTTTTGGTCACAGGATCATTACCTCATTGTGTATATTGCTTTGCTGTGATCTTGCTTTGCTACATCTCTCCAGTCTTAAACAACTGCTCTGCAGTTCACGTGAACGTGATGAGATGGCGATGAGTGTTTCGAGAATTCCAGGTGAGATATGTCTCACCTGGAGATAACTTTTCTTTAAAACATGTAACACTACGATGGACTAATCATCTATGCATCCATGCTTCTAGTTATCTGTATCCTGAAAAACAAAAAACAGCAGGCTTTCAGATGGTTTCATGAAATAAATCTGAATCTGTTGTCTAATATGGTTTAGTTTTAGGGATTGAACTATTTAGAGTTTTTTTGTAGCATTATAGTATATTTTGGTTTGTTGATTTTGAACAGGCTCTTTTTGAGATAATGATTACATCTTATAGTTGTTCTTAGCTACTGTCTCTGTCTAATAAATAAATATATGTAAGCACCCATGGATTTTGGCCGCACAAACCCCAATTACTAAAATGCTTTCCAATAATTATTCGAACGTAAATGAATCAGTCAGTTAAAATGCAAGGTAATTACAGGCTTGATGAAAAATTGCATTGAAATATTACTTCAGAATTATATTCCCTTTGAATAAAAATTCCATTGTTAATATACTTTTTTTTTTTTTTATCAAAAGAAGGAAAAAAACAGGGGATGTGAAATCCGCTAAGAATATCACAATGGAGGGTGTTTAGTTGCAAAGTAAACTTTTTTCTTTACTAGAACATTGTTATGCCTGGATTTCATGGACCTAAGGGTATGTCCCACATCTGTCTGTGTGCTGCTATGGCAACTATTTCAAACAGGACATTTCATGGAAATGCAGAGCTCATAAATGATGCAGGTGAAAATAATGTAGTCGGTTTTCGGTTGTTAGTTAAGAACTATTATTTTTATTCTCTAATCTGACACAAAATGTCCCAATATAAGCAAGCACTTTTTATTATAATTACTACTGGAAACCCTGTTTTTTTCCTTCTTGTTTTGGCATACGATTGTGGGACCAGACTCCGTGTACTGTGTCGTCATGGCATAATAAAGCTTGGAGACTTTAAAAGACAGGTTGAAAGGACACAAAGGCAGACGGTTACCGGTTGAAAGGGTGGCAAATTGACAGCTGTGCAGAGGAGCATCCCAAAACAGCTGTGTCCGCAAGTTGAGGGTTGTTTGGGGCAATGAATGCTATCTCTCTCTCTCTCTCTCTCTCTCTCTCTCTCTCTCTCTCTCTCTCTCTCTCTCTCTCTCTCTCTCTCTCTCTCTCTCTCTCTCTCTCTCTCTCTCTCTCTCTCCCTCTCCCTCTCTCTCCCTCTCACTCTCTTTTTCTCTCTCACACTGTATCTCTCTCTCTCTTTCTCTCTCTCTCTCTCTCTTGGCTCTCTCCATTCATAGGTCAAGACACCATGAAGGCAAGCAGCCAAATTGCCTAGAGAGGACCAGCTAAGAAGACAGCAGGACCCTTGCTTTCTTATCCAGCTCCAAAGATATGAGCAGCATAGCATGCACGTGTTGGGAGATGAACCATGATAGTACCAAGCCCAAAAATCGGCATAAGAGCACTCACTAAACCGGTTCTTCCATGCTTGAAGAGGAGAGCTGGATCCTTGTAAATGGCCAATGTTCTTACATGTGAGGTCGTCATTGGCATGAATTATACGATTGTGTTTTGTGGAGGCAGACAAAATAGGGACAACTAATTCACATCGTGATACTGCACCTGCACTGAATGAGTTTGATGGAGAGCAGCTACCTCTTGCGTATCTCTGGGAAGTCTGGTAGGCCAGCAGAGAACAGAGAGTGGGTCTGTGTGCATTTGGGAGACACAGCTGTCCGTCCACACAGGAGAAAATTGCCATTCCTATCTGTAGAAAAAAAGTATCACATGTTTGAGGTATGGAAAGAAGGTCTCTCAATATTACGGTAACTGGAATATATTGACTTTTTTTTATTATGTCTGGCATAAAGCATCTAAAAACATCTCATGAATCAACATGATTATGTCTTCTTTTATGTATGCTCTGCGGCAGTATGGTGGGGCCCTGGGACCATTTGAAATGTACAAAAAATAGCTTGTGATATTGAATGTTCCTACAATTGATTTGTGCCTCATAGTTTGTATGCCTTTATGAACTTCATTAAGGTCATGGTGTACCTGAAGTGTAATTTGCGAGGTGACTAATGTTGTGATGTAATTATTTGGTTCTTTCTACTCTGTTAAGCTATTCCTTGCCATCGCTTCCAAATGATTTATGTATCCTCCTGTAATGGCTATGTATTAGAAAATCCATACATTGCCATAATGTACTACCTTTGTTCCTGATTACACTACACCATTATAATGTGTTTCTTATTCCATTCATGCATTAGCCACATCAGCAACCACACCATTAAACAACTTATTTTATCCATAGTATGCTCATTACCTGTTAATGTTGGCTAAATTAGTTCATTACTTTATGATAGACACTTCAATGGGGACATTTTTCTTATCTCCATTCCATGGACTCAAATCTATTGTACTGTGACTAATTAGTTTTGTTAACAAAATAATTGTTGCCATCATCTTTTTTTTTACGTTCGTAACAATTTGTTATAGACCTAGCTGCTGAGTATGGTGTATTTGATGTATATGTATCTATATCATAAATATATGTGTATATGCTGGAAAATACTTTTATAGATTAATGTTAATTAATCTGTGTTCGACAATTAATGTTAATTAATGTTAATAAGAAATGCTTTTTGGAAACATTTTCATCAAA
Source organism: Gadus chalcogrammus (assembly GCF_026213295.1). NCBI lineage: Eukaryota > Metazoa > Chordata > Actinopteri > Gadiformes > Gadidae > Gadus > Gadus chalcogrammus. The sequence continues at coordinate 9,918,423 of NC_079425.1, read as the reverse complement.
GAGAGCTGTACTGAACGGGCGATGGAGGAGCATTAGAAGAAGTTTGTATTTATTAAATGATTAACTTAAATCATACTTATGTACCAAGTATTGCTAAAGTTTTTTTTTAATTTATTTGTATGTCTTTAAAAGCGTACCGTCATCTATAGCCTATAAGGTTGCGACCATCTTTCTGAGACTTAACCCTTCACAGGAATGGACTTGGTATTAAAACAGTTCACACTGGCACTTTTGAGTCAAAAGCAGTCCTAGCAGTTCAATACCTAGGTCTATAGGTATCCGCAGGTACGATTCAAGAGCTATTGTTTGACTCTAATTTGTGATAAATCCTATCTTTCAACTATTTTTGAGTGAAATGCTTTGTTTGAATATCTGTTCAGGTTGACTGTGCATTAGCCGTTTAGGTATATAACTTTGACTTTGGATTGCTCCTGGCTCATTTCTGCGGGGTTCCTTTTCCTGGATTGTTTCAGGGAATCCATCTTGTCGTCAATCACAGATGCTTAAATGCAACACTTCTTGTTATATCACAATGTTGGCATTATCTGCTGGAGGACATCATACATTATGTGCTCTGGCCTTGTTCCACACAATGTTTGCATTGTGCCCTGGCATGGGTCATAATAATATCATTGTTGTGGAACAGAACCATACTAACCAAACAAATACCTGTTATCAATATATGCATAGTCTCTTGCAAAGGATGACACATTATGCAATAGCAACACTTACAGCATGTTGACAAGTACCCAGTGGGGGCTATTTTGTCCATTAGCTGTCGGAGTGTACCCTGATACAAAATATCATGACAAACCCCAAAAAACCTTTTGGAAGTCAGCCGCTCATTAATTTTCTTAATGATAATAAAGTCACAATGAGCTCCACCTCAGCCTGCGGACTGTGGAGAGAGCTTGTGTCTTTGGTGTCCCACAGTGTGTACTATAGCACCATATAATAAGAGTCCCTGGAGGAAGCTGGAAATAGCAATAATAATGAGCAGTTTGATAGGCGTTATGAATGCTCAGAATTGTGTAGGGCTGCACACACAGCACTTTTCAACTCAATAATGTCCAGGTCCATTCTCTCAGCGGGAAAAAGAAAATGAGGAGGATTTCTGATTGGGTGTTATACCACAAAAGCGATAAGAGAGGGCTAGTCTGGCCTGGGAGAGAGAGAACGATGAGGCCTTTGAACCTGTGCCGGCTTTTAAGAGTTATTAGTTTCACCTGGCGTGAATTGGGCCTTTGCTGTGGACCTTGGTTATGGCTCACAGAGTGGCCACCATTATGAAGGCAGCAGTCGGTGACGCGTATCGACTCTGGGCTGAAAAGCAGCTATGGTGTTTCATCTCAGGTTTCACTTTAAAAACATGACTTGATGCCTCCCATCACCCCCCCCCCCGCAGAAAAAGTAAAGGCTAAATGATGAGGGATGTGGGGATGAAAGAAAAATGGAATTCTGGAGCAATCAGGCTAGAAGTTATTTCTGGGCTGCAGTGCCCACTAGCTACCTCATCATCCAGCACATAGTTATTTATAGTTTTGGGGAGAAACTGGTAAATATGTAAGGGACATTTCTACAAAATAACAAAAATAATAATAATAATAAAAAATATATTTACATAATAAGCCATTTTTGAAGCTTCAGAGTACTATCAATCATCCATGCTGTATGCCAGATGTGGTATGTGGTATATTCAAGAGGCAATTCAATAACAATGTTCATCAGTTAGGGTGACTAACTGTGGAGAGCTTGTCTGGCTCTGAGTTAATGATAGTAAAGCTTAGTTTGTATCCTACCAATTAAAAACAAAAAAGTTGCACGTAACATTGTGGCTGCACTTATTTTCTTTTCTTAGTCCTGCATGGATGATTGATATCAATTAAAAAGAGAGAATGCAATCGTTGAGGGTGAACTCAATAGACAGCTGTCAAATAGAAGCATATTGACGGCAATGTGGCTGGCAAGGAAACAGAAACGGGTTTTGTGACATCTCACTCTGTGTGGCTGTGGTGAACAGATATAGCAGATCTAAGACATATTATTACCAAGGCTCCCCTCCCCTGTCACACTGTGTGACACCATGCATCAGAGATAACGGGCCCCGAGAGACAGCGTGACTATGCACAACAACAAAATAATTTGTACCTCATGTGAATGTGTAATCTACCTTGGAGCCCCCTGCGAACAGTTACAAGGTGACACCAATTTAGTTTTGACAAATCTATCCTAAAGGAGCATGTTGACTTAAAAGATTGACCATTTCTCTATAATAATTTCCCTTCCAATTGCCGCCACCCACTGACGCCTACAGAACATGTTTAGTGGGAGGGCAGGAAGGGGCCAGTAAACATCTTGGGGTGGCAGACTAAAATCCTGACAGCCGTGTCCCAATGATTCCAGTGGCTCCAAATAAAAAGGCAAAGAAAATAATCCTCTTATGATTTTTTCAATAGGCCTGCTCTAATCATTCTCACTAAAAGGGTTGACCGGAGAGAAGTAGCTCTATCCAAAAAGAGCCATTATTATTTCTTAGGGAAGCAGCCATTATTCCAAGATTAGATATTTTCCAAAATAACCCTTATAAGGTTTGTTGTACAAAGATTATATCTGATTTGAATCATCAACGAGAAACTTATATCTCTTTTTTAAATTTCTGCCATGCCATTCAGAGTTTACTTTTATATAGTCGGAATACATTTTTTATACCCTGTGTTTCCAATGGTTCCTTTGAGGTCAGAAAAATTGCACTCATGTATCAATATTTTAATAATATGGAATCCATATTGATTTAGAAAAAAACGTTTAATACGTAGCAGGGTCTCTGAGATGTCTTCATTAACATGTATTTAGTAACACTCTGATGGGATGAAAGTAATTTACTTATGGCATTGTTAATCATGAATTTGTTTAGATAGAACATATGTCCCATAGGTAAACAACCAGCTCTGCCAATTAAGATACGGAGTGTTTAGCAATAACCAATGGGACGTTCAAACTTGTCCTTCAATTTAATACACAACCACAAAATCCAAACAAATATAGGGAGTAGCTTACATATGGCCCTAATTTGGTGTATTTAATATGCTTGAAAATATGCGAAAATATAGGCATCAGCATTGCCAATACAGATGTAAATATCTTCTATGGAAAAAAATAATTATGCGCATTTTGCGTTCTTTTTTTTCAAATAAATTCTAGCCATAGATTTGAATGAGATAACATGTTCATTTTTTAAATAGAGAAATAGAACCAAATATTTTAATGAGGTGTCCCTTGATCAAAAATACATCAAAGTTATCCAACTAATGCATATTACTATCACTGTTCATCAAATAGAATAGGCTATATCATTTTGACAGTGGAGACAGCATTGCTCAGCAAACTTTCAGAGAGGATTTATACCCAACAACCATCTGGAATTATAGTTTTATTATCTCATCATCTGCACTGTAGGCCTGTTCAACAAGCAGGCGTCAACAAGACACACACAACATGCCATTATCCCTTTTTTTTCTCTCTCTATCTGTACAACTTTATCTGTCTATCTTTGTTTGTCTGTCTTTATTTACACTTTATTTGTAAATAATTTTGCCTTTAATTGGAGGGAATGATTTGAGTAATTGCAGGAAAGGAAGTGTTCACCAAGAGAAGTATGCTGTATCTCTGATTGACCAGTTTGAATTAATGTAATTGAGTTTGTATTCAACCAAATGGATGAATACAATTGGTGGAATGCTTAACCTAAACTTAAAAGCCTTCAATTACTTGCTAAAATGTTTTGTATTGTATTTTGTTTTAAAACTATATATATATAATATACATATATATATATATCAATGAATCAATTATTTAGAAATTTCAGGATTTAGGATTTACATTATTGTGTCTTATCTTTTCAGCCATCTAAACTGACACAATAACAAAGGATTAAGCAACAAGATGGATAAAAAATCAATAAGAGAGTAAATTGTTTCCAAAAGGCGAACATTGTGATCACATTTAATTAAAGCCAGCATCTACCTGTACATTTTACCTTTGGTTTCCGTCCTTTGGCCAGGGAGTGTGAGTAAGTTGGAAAGGAAATCAATATGCAATTAATACCTGCTACGGAGGGCCCACATAAGCAGACCCTTGGTGTTTGTTAAGGAGGATGCACAGCAAGCAACCTCATGTTTGTGTAACATTGTCGGTAAAATAATTTATTTTCTTTCCATATTTATGAACACACATACTTACACAGTATATCAATAGGAGTAGTTGCTGTGTTACGAGTTAAATATAGGGTTAGCCAGTGTGTGGTGAGTTTTCTGTCGTATACTGGCAGCCGGGCATCACCCAAGGGTGCTCCACACTGGTAGTTGATGAGGTGCAGGTGTCATTTCCCACCCCTCCTACATACACACACACACACACACACACACACACACACACACACACACACACACACACACACACACACACACACACACACACACACACACACACACACACACACACACACACACACACACACACACACACACAGAAAAACATACACACATAAACACACACATATACACAAACATACTCACTATGTAAAGCACTTTGGGTACCTAGAAAGGAGCTATATAAATGCAATCAATTATATATTATGGCAATATGGCATAATAAAAGCAAAGCTTGTTAGAGCGTTTCATCCAACCAATGCTTCCATTGCTTGTTGTCGAACACCAAAATAGAAGTATGCATAAGTATGCATAGTATGTATACACCTAATATTAGTAACTAATGCTATTTGGTAGGCAATTTACTTAAGATAATTTTTTTGGCATATTTCTTTGGACTGGAGCGAGGCCTGGAGGGAAGAGTGGGATTTCTTCAGTTGGAAACCTTCAGTACATAGATTATTCTGGCTAATTTATCAAAATTGCCTACTACCCTAGCTCGAATACCAACCACTAACAACTTTCTGTAAAGTAATGTCAGGCTAAGTATTTGCTTGTTTGTTTTTTTCTTTGCTGAACACTTCTTTACTGTAAGGTGTTTTTCTCTAAGTATGTAGGATTGATGATTTTCCTAATTAGCGGAAAAAATTGGCAAACTAAACTGATTAGAAACATCAATGAGCCTTGCACATTCTTCTGATAATTATATCTTACACAACATGAACCAGCATCTTGTTGTGCATAGGCTTACTGCAGATTGTTTTGCAAGAGAAGATGTGCATTCAAATGTGGATAAAACATGGATTCAATCTGCAGCCCATCTGCTCACACACTTTTTTTTCGCTGCAATGTTTCTATCGGGTTTTGAAATTGCATCAAAGTATATGTGGTGGTCTATGGCAATGAGATCAATGAATGCTTTCGGAGGGGGCCATTGCAGTCTTCTGGGTGACCAGTCCTTGTTTCACCCAGCGAATAGCGTTGTCTAACTTCATCACATCCAGCAAAACAGTGTGAATCGCAATGAGCTGCAATGTCAGAAGGTTCACTCGGAAATAGATTTGTATTAGGAGATTATATTGCAGGCTTTCAAACCACACTTGGAATCTTTGACTCCTAATATATATTCAATCTTTTCCAATTAAGTCACAACCTGCATTGAATATCCTTATTTTAGCTGTTTCTACTTTTCCTTTGGCCTTCAGATAACAATTGTACTTTGTTTTTCTAAAGAAAATGTTGATTTGAGGGCTATATATATGCACATATGGATGCCATATCAGGGTTAGTTCAAGTGTCATGGTAGCAGCTGGACATTTCATCTTGCGTCTTCGCATCACGGTTGGATTTCACTTCCTTCCTACACAAAGCGATAGATCAATCTTATTGCTCCTAAATAGCCTTGACAAATTGAACAAAACATTTGCTAAATAAATTAAAGGAAGCATCCAAATATTTTCCTTTAAACATTTTATTGATAAAATTCTGAAGTCTCAGGTGTAGGTAGATTACACTGCATTTGACAGTTCATCACTCCAGCTGCTTTGGACTGCTTTGCCTTTCATCAAAGCAACATATATTGTACTGGTTTTAGTCGTGTTTTAATGACCTGAATGGAAATGAGGGATGGTAACGCTTATTCCCTTGTTATTACCTTGTTATATTTGTGTAATAGTTTATTACCATATATTCATGAAAAAACCCTCCCAGGTAGGAGTGGGCGATCCCAAACAGGTGGTCCACAGTAAATAAGACCAGAGGCTGATGTGGCAAATGGTAATATTTTATCTGACACTGTATCTTGAGTCTGGATAAGCACAATAACAATAAAGAACAAATAAAACAGGGCTTAATGGTGGAAGGAAGGAGATCTGGGACTGGCAAGGGGAAACACAGGGGGCTAGGCCTACTATGAGCATGGAACCAACATAATAAATAAACCAGGAGTAAAACAAATCAAACTAAGGATGTATATAAATCAAGTCAAAACAACATTTACAAATCAAGGACCAGAACATACAGAGAGCAACCAGCCAGCCAGTGTGTCTAATAAGTTAAGCGCTTGGCTATAGTTACGATATAATGTAGCACAGCCTAAAAAAGGGGGGATAAAACATTTGCTTATTAATGAGCTGTTTCTTCCTGTGGTAGAATATATAAATACAGTTTAACAGTTTAATATAAAAGTGTGTTGCCTAATTATTAATCAAGTAAAGTGGAATTCAATAGTTATGGTAAAATGTTAATCACGCATTGCAAAGCTACTTTGTTTTGTTCTGGTACAGCTTCCTAGGATGTCTGCCTTTAACGTCAGACAGAGCTTGGTCTAGTAATATATAAGCTACATTTAAATACGTCATCATTTATTTCAAAATGGATTAAAATACAGTATTTTGGCAAATGTTAAAATCACATAATTGCAGCTACTTCCTCTAGTTGTTCTTTGAAGCGGGTCAGGATATCTGTCCCAACCAACAGTCAAACCAGGCTTGCTCTAAAAAAGAATGTCCAAGCCTTGTGTTCCCCTAGTTATGCCCTCTCCTGATCCTCTGGCTCCTTGAGGCTTAGTGAAATAATAAGTTATGTTTATCGCCCATAATAGATGACATCATACCCAAATACACTTATTACTGGGAAATATTACCCCGCTCACAAAGCCAAGAGACATGCAGTCTGGCCTGTTATTGTTGCTTGGAGAAACAACCCAATTATGGGAGGGAATATTTTATTTTGTAGCACTTGCCTGGAAGATGTTTTCCAGGATAAATCCATTCCAAAACACATTTGTTCTATTACAGCTTAGGGGCCTTGTGGTATTCTTCTGTGCATGTTATACGGCAAGGTACTGCCACCACAATTGTTCTGTGCATATTTCAATTCATTTATCACTATGTAGAATCAATGCCCACCATTGTGTCTTTGCCCTGACAGTATAACTTCCCTTCAGCAGCAACTTGAAAAATACTGACATTAGCTTGCAAATTATGATACTCACATAAACACATCCATTATAAGTGCATCAGGTATACTGGACTGTAGAACACATACCCTAGTTATTGGCAAATTGCAGCAACAGTATCATCACATTTGCAGCAATGTACTTCATAGTTCAACAGATGATGTGGGATCACAATCTGCAGTGCTTGGTTTTTTGATAATTGGATAATTTTGTATTCAACATTCATTATCTGCAGATCCATAGCATACTTATCAATAGCATTTTGGCATACACATTAACGAACATTAGTAGTTATCAAAAAGCAATCACCACTTGATGCTTCTGATTAAATAAGAAATGAGGTCAAACAGAGAAGGGGATTATATTTGATCAAATCCATTTAATAATATGCTTGAACCGAACCCAACCTTGCTCAATAGATGCTTGATGCTATCATTAGTTTGTTAAATTAACGCTCAAACATTGTTTTGATGGACTAAATATGTAATTCCTTTAAAATCCAGTTCCTTTGAGATGTAAGTACATTTTCACATTCACAGAATGACATGGGTTATATGGCAAGGTTAGAGTACATAGAGTGCATTTATGAACTTGGCACCTTCCTGCTGCTGAAGCCCAAAAGGTACAACTTTTATCCATGATCTCTTTAGGATGGGTGTTATAAAAGTTACTTAAGCATAGAATTTAGCTGTGTAACTTAATCATTTTTAGATAACATGGACTCAAGTGAATTCCCCGTCGGCTGCACACTCAAATTAAAAATCTTAGGTCAACAAAATGTATAGGTCTTAAGTCAAAAAAACAATTATATTTCTATTTTTAAACTGTGGTTCTGTGGAAATCGTTTGGCCCACATGATGCTCTCTGTATTGCCTGTGTTCCTTTTGCACAAGGGCTATATTCCTCTTCTTTGTTGATTTAGCATCACATTCCACGTTTGTCAGATGGGTTATTTCTATTGTGTGACTTAATCTTTATTATCATGACATATACAGCATCTTCACAGGCTGCATTTTTTGGTGGCATAATTCCTCTAGCTCCCTTTACCTTTAACAATACAATATATTCTAAGTTAATATTCACAGCAGTTTTGTTCTGATAATAGTGAGAAAGGTTGTCTTCTTTGATTCTATGTTCTATGATTACGATATGTAGAAGGCTTAGGAAAATGTAAATTCAGAACTCAATACGGCCATACAAATAATGCCATGATATTTAGAATGTTTGTTCTATTTAGCCTACCTATACAGATGTTTATTTATCCCACAAAAGAATCTTCTAGTAGGAATCAAATTAATAAATTCACTAGAGAGTCTCCCTATCGTGGCATGGGTCCCCGTTATTGTCCTTATTAACATTATATTCTGAAAAGATGTATGAATTATCAAATGCATAATTGATAACTTGAGAGGACGAAGAATGAATGAATGGAGTGTGCTGTTGATGGCAACACAGTGCCCTCTTGTGGACAAACGCTACATCAATGATGAACTGCCAAAGGCCTCGCGATCAGTTGATTGAAGAACCGTGTGAAAAAAATTGGATGGCCAATAGCAGGATTCCAAAATTGTATTCTCTCAAACCTTACTAATACCAAAAACCACCATATGCATGATAATAGCAATGTTGTGGCTCCAAGTTTTTGGAGTATTTGAGGGAAATATGTGTTATTTTGCAGTACAAATCAAATATCTGACCTTGAGACGTCAGTGTAAACTGTAAATGCATAATCTACGATTATAACCTGAATATCTGCATTCAAATTATTTAGATGGGTTTAAACGTAACAAGTTAGAGACCACTAACGTGGCACATGTTAAACACATAACATTTCTAATGATGATCATACTTTCTAATGGTGTTTGCATATTCACTTGGTGTGGGTTCCAGTTTCTTATCCTGAATATACATAAACGCGGACCGCTCATGCCATAAATAAATGAAGCAATGAATGGAATTATCAAAGACAACATGCACATTATAATAATTCATAATAATTCTACACTGGGTTATACAAACACAGACAAATATACAATTTATTAATAAAAGCCACAATTCTTTGAAGACTCAGAGAGTTAAAATATAGACACATCGGACCAAAATCACTCAAAAATAGGACAAACATTCATTATCCTGGTTGGAAATGGGCACCCTGGAGGCAACGAATACAGGCCGATAGACAAAGGTACAAAAGAGTATTTGAAGTGCGCTTAGGTATATCTCTGGGATTAGCCTGAGGCTTAAGGTTCCATGGATCTGCTTTATCTTTCATACAGAGGGTGAGCTGATAAAATTCAGACGATCAACTCCTACTGCCGATAGCTCAAGCATGATCGACAAGACAATTATTTTCTGTTGCAAAAAAGAATCCTTTAGGAATGGACTCTGCTACTCTAGGAAATAAGAGGGCAGTGCAAGTACTGGTTCAAGACAATGTTGAGACCACTCTATCCAGCAGTCTTTCTCTGTCTGTCTGTCTCTGTATTTTCTGCCTTTGTCTATTTACTATTCCCTGGTTGGATATTATACTTTCCTTTCAACCAATTGTTCCCCAAGATCCTCTTGGTACAGCATATTGGACTGCTTTGCCTTTCATCAAAGCAACATTTTCCCATGCATACTTTTGTAGAAGAAAGTTCAGCTCCCTGAAGAAGAAAATAATCTGTCAATTCATTAGTCTGCCATTCCTCCCCCAAATATAAGAGCACATGCAATGGGGCTTAGATGGTAGCATAACCAGTTAACTCCAACCAACTTCCTGGACCAAATGAAAGGATTATTGTCTATATGCCATTCACTCCATTAAAAGGTCATTCATCATAGAGATGGCATGATGCTGTACAACAACAGCTGTCCAATTACAATCCCAATTCAAAAATTGAAATTACCTGACACTACAGGTTTCTCATCAAGCCCTGTGTGCGTGGTAGGTCTGACCTTAGCTAACCTAGTCAACCGAACATAGACCCCACCGCTGCTGTGGGCTTCTAAACCTGCAGTAAATGTCACTTTCTGATTGCATCACTTTTGTTAAGACCTATTTTCAACTTTTCACCACAGCCCTCACCTTTGAGCAAAGCTATGTCAACCATTATGAGCAAATCTAACCGCGACAGTGCATCCAAGGATTGATTAGCTTGAAAATCGATTTGTGGCTGGAGTGATGAAGTTAGAGGGCAGGTTTCAAATTGTATTTATTATTACAATGCTGACGATGTGCAAACGATTCACAGTGACTTTGGAGTCTATAAAGAGCAATAGATAGGCTGTTGTTCCTTGTAACATGAAGTTGACAATTTTATTGTTTTGTTTTTACATCATCAAACATAACGTTCATTGTAGTCGGCTAACTTTGTTGTCAGCAGATGCCGTACTTGATGTGCTCAGCACAGAAATGACACCACAACTAACATGACACCACAACCACCTGTGCTGGGTAGTCAGATGGCCAAAGCAATACTATGTGTGATAGATTGATGTTGGTTGGGGTGTCTGCATTAGATGACAGGGATGTTTGCTTGGCCTATCGCTGTGTCAAAGCCGTCTCATTCTGCAGGAAGGGAGTCATGACACAAGCATGCAGCAACACATTGTGATTATGTATTGCTTTTTACGGCATCAACACCCAATGAATCCAACAATGCGTTGCTGTCCAAATGGTCAGCGTAATGGGCTCTCTGTTTGTCTTATAGCACAAAGAAAGAAGAGATGATGAAGACAAGCTAAATATATCTCATTCTGCTACATGATATCTTAAAGTGGAGTGACCTCATTCATGAAAAAAGTAACTCCATATTTAGATTTCAAGGAAAGCATTGCATAGCCATGCGCCCTTCCATACCTTGGAACATACAATGCAGAGGTTAGAGCAATATATCTATCCCATTCCCATCTATCTAGCTATTGGCAGCGCGACTACCACATCCCTAACATGGACAAGAAAGATGAATAAATCAACATGCATACTGTACATTTGTACCCGAACCAAAGAGACGGGTCAAGCAAAAAAAAACATACCTAGGTAATTTTGTTCATTAAGTTCAAAAGATGTTTGTGTGCATTTTTCAAATTCTGAAGAACTGGTGACCCAAGTTAATGATTTGTATGCATGGACCACATTAGTCTCTGTCAAGTTGCTCTGCACACCACCAGCATACCATATTTGAGATGCTTTACATTGTGACCGCATGAGGCTATGAGACCAGCATTCAGAACACTCTAGTTAAGTATACAACACGTGTTCAAGCCTATTTGCCCGGTTGAATCCTCATGTCGAAAAGTGTGCTAGCATGCACGACGGAGAGTTCTGATAATTCGATAAGTCAGCAGTGGACATCGACCACACTCAACACTAAATGTAAATGTATTTCAATGTCCTATGGATAACACGTAACATGCATTACTTATGCTTCAGTATTTCACAACCTTGCACCTTCTTGCACTACTATTCATCTGTAATCATAATTATAGGCATGCTACAGAGGCAATCCAAATATAACATAGATTGTCAAAAGTATGTAATAAGTAAAGTGTAAAGTGAATAGTGTTGTTACATATAAATTCTGACAATGAAATTACATGGAAGATAATTGAATATCTTGATTATGGAATGCAAGGCCACAATAAACCATACAAAGAATCCCAAGTCCCAAGCCATGTCCATCTCTTTGCTTTGACACAATTAATTGTGTCAAAGCAAACACAAGAAAAGATCTGAGGTGTAAACAATGTATACACGTAATGTCTAATTCTGCCCTCTTTATGACAGTAAGGTGTAGGTCCGTGTGTGGGACCAGTTCTTTTAGACATTGCATAGCCATTCCAGGGCCACATTTAGAAAACATCTTTCGTGGTTACCTAATGTGTCATGTGACACAATGACAAGGTTAGGCACTACTTTATGCAACATGTTAAGCTACGCTTAACTGGAGAGCTGTAATGTACAGATAAGCAAAAATGAAATCTCATGGTGCATTGATGAAAAGTAGTCATTAAACCAAATTTGGTGTTTTTGTCAAAGTGTGATACAGTGTATCTTGCAAAAATGTGATCATGTCATATAGTTAATTTTCCACAAAGACAACAATTGTTGTATTGCCATTTTGCCAAAAGAGCAGGAACGCTTTGTTGCTGCGGTTGCACAAATGCAGTGATGATGAGGCCTCCATGTTGGATACATAGAATCTGCATGCTCTCCTTCTTTATTGAAGAACGAAAAACGAACATTTCATTCTAACATGATTCAATGGCAAATGTCCTTCCATTTTATAATTATATAACCAAATTTGCTTTAGTAGCATTTATATATTCATTTTGCTTTTTGGTCTCTTGCATGGTTCCTATAACTATACTATACAAAATATCATTAATCACTTTGGTTCATATGACAGATATTAACTAACAAAATCTGAGCTTAGAGCTTAGTTGTGTTTGCACAGAGAATATATATATATATATATATATATATATATATAGATAGAGATATATAGATATAGATATATGTATAGATGTATATATATATATATATATATATATATATATATATATATATATATATGCATATATATGTATAATCACCAATAACATTTATACTACGAACAAATAGTATACTTTTTTTTCAACAATAAACTAAAAGTAAACTCTAGACTAATATGGCATACCCAACGAAGATGCACGTATTCTAACAAATGTTATTTTTCATTATGAAAATGGAACAAGTTCAAAAGCCGGGTGAGAATCAGGGTTACTGACCGAGGTGTTGAAAGATGAATTAGCAGTGAGTGGTGGCGGAGGTGCCGTCATGCAGATGCCTGTCCACATGGAAGCATTGGAAAGTGACATCACCATCAATTATGAAGGTGGCTCATTGATGACCTGGGCTGGGATATACTGCATAAAAAGGAGGCTCAGTGGCCCTGCGCTGAAACGCTGATCAACAAGTTTGACTTGACTCCCATAGCAATCCATTGCAATACTATCAGAACCTGAACCCCCTGTGACTTTGGGAAGGACAGGACAAGAAATCAGTAAGTGTAATTTACAATACTTCAATTTGCTTTTTTTTCTGGCATACTGTGTCAAGAGAAATTATTAATCCACACTCCACAGAAACTAAAATAAAACTTTTCTGTATAATATTGCAGGTGACTATGCAGCTTTCCATAGGACATAGGGTGGTTGCTGTTGTTCTTATACTCTTCCTCTGCAGTCTTCACATTATGGCTAAACCAGTGAGAAGGTACACTCTGTTTATTTCAACAAGATATACTCCATTATATTGTTCAATACGAAGGTGGCAATGCTTGCTAGATGCCGGTTTTATCATTATATTAATTATGTTTTTATTGTATTTGCCTGTAGCAAGCGCACCATCAGCGAGGTCCAGCTAATGCATAATGTTCAGGAACACAAGCAAGTGAGCCAGAGACAAGATTGGCTTCAGGCAAAGTTAAGGGACATAACTGTTCCTACGCATGACAAAGGACAACACCATGGACAAACCAGGAAGATCAGAGATATTTTTCAACATTTGTATGCAGAACCACAAAAGTGATTTAAAAATAAACTAAACATATTTATTATACGATTGGCCTAATACTAGAAGATTGCGTTTATAGTAACCATTTTTCTCTATTGGATTGTATAAAGGTCAATAAATTTAAATGTAGAAATGTACGTATTTTTTATTTGTATTTATGATTAATTTGTATGGTTTATTTGATGTATTTTCTTTGTAAAATCTGTTATATGTTTTTTTATGTATTATGTTTTTTTCAAAAAAGAACAGAGCCGTCGTATTGTTAATTCGTCAAAAAAGATTACAAAACAAGAGTTGATATAACCATCATAATGTATTTGCCCAAAATAGTTATTTCATCACAAATTGTGTGTGATTACCAAACTTGAGCTGAAATCCCAACCTACTGTTTTATTATTTTATAAATATGGACCAACAAAGCTGCCAGTCTTAAAAACAAAACATAATCAATGGATATATTTATATCAGTCTTGCTTCATATTGCCCTCTGAAAAGGAACAAATAAAGAAAGACAAAGCTACAAATTGTATTTTTTGAAGGCTATAGGGTACAACTCTTGGCTGCCTTCCCATCATAGGGCTCCATCAAATCACAAACCGGTTTGCAATACATTAATATTCAATTGAAAATAATACATTAATATGAATACTTTTTAAAATAACTTTCTCCTTTTGAGCTACAAAATTGCAATACCTGGCTGAAATATATTTTTGTGTTGTGAGCAAGTAGCAAAAGGTATTAAATACGTGCTATTTGCATGTAGTCGCGCAAGGGTAGCATGCTCAAGAGTTTGAAATGTTAAACATTCTTCTCCAAGCTAATGAATGTCAGACATATGCAAGACAGTAACTCGTGCCAAGTACATGAAAGCAAGTAGCTGTTAAAGTTTATCAGGGTCATCAAGTTTTGAAATGCATAAAGACAATCTTTAGATGGATATAGAAGTTCAATATTATTTGCTGATAAGATACCTAAATTGAATTTATCTTAAATTATCTCCATTGATGTTAACATTAGTGATTGTTGTCTGAAAAAGGATGACTCCTTGATGATATTTTATGGCTCATTTGGGCTCATGAGTCAATCTGGAAAGATGATAATAAATAAGGTTGTGTGCCCTTTGAAAGTGCCCAATCATGATTGTCCAACTAGACTTACTATACACTCTGCTACCTGTATTGAGCTGAGAACCCAATCCTATCAAAAACACATAATAACATTAATTATCTTCAATTAAGTAATCAATACTTATATTTACAATATTTTGTTTTTTTACTTTGTGAATTCAATTATGTCAACATGTTCTTATTCACTAATGAGTAATTGATTCAGAAATCCTCTATCTCTTTGTAAATGTGTGTAAATATATACATTTGCATGTAATTATGTTTAATTTATTAAATCTGAACTAAACACAATAAATCAATCATATTGAATATGTGTTTATATATTAGTGATGCGGTAGTCATATGTTATCAAAATATTGCAGTCAAACCTTTGATATTCTAACCTCCTCTTTTTTTACTTCAGTGTCTAGGGAGTTTTGTTTGCATACTATCTTATGAGTCACTCAGGCCATTGTGTTGAGTCTCGGTGTCCTATTCATATGATATGATGTTGTTATCAGTGAAAAAATTTTGGTCTTCAAAATTCAACAACAAAAACCTTTTAATAACCAGAGAAAAGTATGTGTACATGTTTGATTGAAAGGATTTGATATGTGATATTTTTTCTCAGTCACTTTGGTACATTTCTCAGATCAGAATGGACATTCTCAAAACTACTTGTTCAATCTTCAAATCATTGTGTCATTTTTGCACATCAAATAAACAGTTTCTCATTTCTTTGAAAAAGTTGCAAATGCTTTGTACATCCATGCAACGATTATGTACAATTCTCTGCTCTTTCCTGCATTATCAATTGCTTGTGTCATGTTGATCAAAATATATTATAAAGGGTCTCTGTCGAATAGTCTCACCCCCACAACATTTAGGCATTAGTTCATCGTTGCATAAGCCTTTACATGCAAAATGGTTGAACAAGTTGTCATAATAAGTCAAGCATATTTCTACACATTTCCATAAGACTTTTTTCTAAATCTATCCTGAATTGGTTGATTGCTCCCAGGTGAATCTTGACTTTCTCTAACAAAGGGAAGTGTGGGAAGCGTTAGATCAACCAGTTGAACTGAAGTAGCTCAAAGGTGCATCTCATGAACCATCAACTGGCAAGTAAATATATAGCTGGAGCACAACACAATATTACAATGTCTGACAATGGAAGGACAAGGAATTGGACGGTGTCAACAGCCAGAGAGAAGAAGAGGAAGAGGAGTGAGGCTGTGTGAGAATGAGAATTTGTTGCCCAACAGACAGGAATGTCAGGTGGTGTAGGAAGACTGCGCTGTAATTCCTACAGCCCTGCATGGACAGTTTTCCCTAAGGAGATCGTCCTATGTTCACATTTTTTGTTTCTTTCTTTGTGATATGCAGTGCTGTCTTTTCCTTTCTGTATCACAACGAAATGGTCTGTCAACAAATTACAGTACAAACAGTAAAAGGGTAAATGTGAATCTTGTCCAGTCCCTTGCAATCAATCTCACACATACACTAAGGTGTAACTTTACAATTTACAATAACTGTCTTCAAAACTTTAGCCATAGTTTACATCAGAAAATCCCTTCAGAGTAGAATGTTATATTGACAACATGACTAAGCAATTTGACTGTCATATTCATGCACATTGACATAAGGACTTGTCATTCTTTGGCACTGACGCGTTCATTGACACAGATTTTGCTTTTGAGAGATTAACTAAATATTTTGAGCAAGAGACTGGATTTTGCAGGTAATCCATGCTGTTTTGCAATTAGTACGAATTGTTTTGAGAAATGTACCAAAGCGAGTGAGAAAAACTGTAATGCTCTAAATTGTTAAACGCCTTCGGAAAAAAGGGGTGAGTGTGGTTATTATTTTTGGACATTTGATTTGATTCAAATCTTTGGTGTCCACTGTAGTCGACATACGTATTTGCGGATATTGTTCTTCACCTGTTTTCCAAAAGTAAAAGGATGGCTCATGTAGGGTCAGACCATAAAGACAGTAGACAGACAGATGGACAGGCAGACCGACAGACAGATACAAAAACAGACAGAAAGACGGACAGAGGGACAGACGGGTCGACAGAAATAGATGCTGTGCATCTGCCAAGGATGATGGAAGTAGCCCATGTTTTCCTGTGCATCAACCTGCTTTATGCAGTACCACTCATAATACATTCAAATGAGTTTGGTTAAACAATGCATTTTGATTTAATCATAGAGAAATGGTATCCTAATGTCTGCCAGCGGCGATTCTAGGTTTCATAAACATCCTGGGCTTAGCCCAGAGGGAAAAGAAAATTATTCCTCTGGGCATACAAAAAGATTATTTTATTTTTTGTCTGCTTTATTGTGCATGCACATTATTTCATAATGCTTTACCTAAATAAAAAAATAAATACGCAGTTTATTATAGCTTTAAATAGCTACCTGACTGCTGGGCTGCTTATCCCCAAACATCTAAAGTTCCATTGAAGTTATTTCAGAGTAAAATGAATACAAGTGAGACAGACTATATATATATATATATATATATATATATACATGGATTGATGGATGGATGGATAGATCTGACTGGATGGATCTGACTGGGGATATGATAGGTTAATTCACTTGAGGTGGTAAACAGTCTGGTAATGTTTTTAAACTGTTTATTATCTTTCCAGAAGGACTAGGCTACTTTATTTTGAGATGTCCCTGGAATCCCCATGTTTCTTTCTAAATAACTAACTACCATTAGTGACTAGAATCATTGTATCACTTCTACACTGAATTGAATAAATGCAGTCCATCTGACCTTTAAAATTGGCTGACATTTTTAAATATTTATCATTGTTTTTAAATTCTTAAACATTCTATGTATTCATTTCTTTAAAAAAAAACATTTTTAAAAAAATCACTTATTTTGAGAGCCTCTACCCCAATTTCGTTGCACTTTGTATTCTGATTCTTATTCATAGTTACCAGTATATATACCAATAAATATCGAAAATATATATGTATATATTTTTAAATGTACACACAAATTATATTCGAGGCTAATTAAATAATAACCGGTGCTTTAGCCCCGGATATTATTTTTAATGTTTGGGTTCACCCCAGACACTTGGGTGTAAGGCATTTCCACTTCACTCCAGGGCGCTAGATGGCGAACATGCGCCTGTATAGTAACTTCAAGGTGTTTGTCATGGTCACAAAGAAGAACGAACCAGCTCTATTTCCTTAATAGGGAAAATCCAAGAATCGCTCAACGGTTGATATTGCAAATAACGTTGTCTGTTGATATTACTACGAGGTGACTATATATCCTAGCCAAAACATCAGGATCAGAAAGTAGACGTCAACGGTCATTCGTTCCGTACATGGATTATGTTAGACTGGGTGAGTGTTTAAGAGACGTCTTTCTAGCTAAAGAAAGGGTTAAGCTAACGTTACCGCTCCGTGGTGTAGACGTTAAGATGTCATTAGATTGGGAAAAGGAAATGGCATTGTGTTTGGAGTACTTCGACAGGTTGATGTCGTAATATAATTCAAACGGCTAGTCAGTAACTTCGGTGTAATGTCCACACTTTCATCAGTTCATTTTAGCCTTAATTTAGATAATGCTTGGATTATAGGCGTAAAATGACATCAAACAACATAGAAGGAATGGATGTTACTTTACCCTGGTACTGGTAGTATGAATAATCAGGGTTAACCAATGCAGTGTTCCATATCTTTAACGTTGGTATGTTGGGTTAACTATCATAGAGATACAAAGCATATCTAATTCACTACAATCAATTAGGCATTGTTTTTTTTGTATTCACAGAAGATTATGATGACAATTGAAAGATCCAGATCCTCCCCTGTGTTTGGGTGATGGCAGCTCGTTCACAGTCATATGACAGTAACTCCAGTGACACTGACAACTGGGAATACAGAACAACAGTGGACCTCGCTAGCTCTGCAGAAGTCCGAGGTAAACACCTGGCTCCACACCTCATCTCTGACATCCGGTCACCTTTGGTATAACCAGCGTATACATTATCCTTATTAACTCTTCCAATGTTAAGAAGCATGTAGCTTTCCATTTTTGTATTTGGTGATCTTTGGTGATGATAGACTTAGTTTCTTCCTTGATCATCTTATGATACACTTACACTTCACAACATAGTAAAAGAAGATGTAACTTATATTGTATATTGTATATTGTTGTTTTATATCCCGGAATTGCTCACTAGTAACTGTAAGTGAGGAGATTTGTGACTGTATTTTTCACAGTTGGAACAAACCTTTGCTCGTTAACCTTAACCCTGGGGCTAATGTTTTAGATTCCTGGTCTGAGAACAGTCAACATTGTTATAGTAAAATCCTTTTGCAAATCCTGACGTTCCGGGCATATTATCATAGGATATTCATTTGCTTAGTGTTATGTTTGTCCTACTTTTTTATCACTTTTCACTATTTTGATGGTGCCCTGCCAGCCTCCATTGCTTTCCAGCTTTGTCCTGCATCTGTCCAAAACCAGTTTCTATGTATACAAATGACGAGGTTGCATACGATACTATTTGGATGATTCGGAAACTAATAGACACTACAGCCATTTGATTACAAGGCCAGACAATATCTGTCTATTTTTATTTGAATATAAAGCCTGCTAGCAGCAGGCGTAGTTTGTGAGCTTAATTTTCATGATACCATTCTATTCTGTTACTTCAAGACCATAGTCCTATACTTAAGGTTTGGATTAGGGATGTTCCTTACAACTAATTGACATTTAGTCGACCTAACAAAAAATAGAACATGCCTAGAAATCAGTGAGAATTGATGACGTTAAATGATGCCGCAATGTGGGATTTTTAGCAATTTACCTTATTGCCGTCGGCTCTAATGGAATATGGTGCCAATTAGTTAGAGGTTGTCGAGGTTTAGAAGTTTAAATCTAAATAATCATTTAAAATTAATCATTGTCCGTCAAGAGACGTGATAACAGTGATTGATTGGGTCTTTTTTGCTCTCCTCCTAAACGTTACCGATCTGCTTTTTGAGTGAGCAAGCCGTTCACGTGAGCATTCGTTGGCTCAAACTCCCTGAGACATGAGTTAATATATCCGGCGTGTCATGGTTTCTTTACTGTAGGGAAACAGACTGAATTGATTGACATTTAAATGATGTGTCTCCAGAGTGACCAGAACAGCTGAGCGCCGCCGTGTGTGCTCAGCAGAGAGCAATCGTTCAGCGGCAGACCGAGCTGCATGCATGCATAGTTAATCTTCCTTATCTAATTAAAAACGTCTATTAAATTAAGTCATTAAAAAGGCCAACGTATTGTTATAGGCAGCGAACCTGAGCGCAATTACTGATTGGTATAAAGAGCGCTGTGGACAATTGTGAACCGTGTTAAATTACATTTATAAAATGAATGATAAGATGTTATGGGGCACTAACGTTGGTTAATAGGGCCTAGTAAAGCATGGTCTCATTCTTTTATGCAGTCTTAATTGTTGTTGGCCATCAAGTAGTTTCTTCAACCCAGGGAATGACTGATGGTGTGTGTGTAGATGTGGTATGCGCAGTAGTAAGGTCAGTGTTTCTCCACCTACACAGGCACGTGCAATTGACCGCAGGCTGATCAGCAGACAATGAACTCTCATGGAGCCAGCGGCGGCTCGGAGCGCTCGCGTGGCTCTGAGCGCTCACGGGACCAGCGGCGCTCCAGCGACCGCTCCCGCGACTCCTCGCACGAGAGGGAGAGCCAGCTGACCCCCTGCATCCGCAACGTCACCTCCCCCACGCGACAACACAACAGTGGTGAGGACTTGGACGCAAATTAATCTTTTTTCCAACCAGGGGGTGCTTTTAAATATGGAGATTTTGCTTGGTTATATCTACAAACAAAAATGAGTATGCAAGATATATTAATGTGATGCATTTTTGTTGATATATAGATGTTGTTGGTGTCTGATCAATAAGGTAAAGGTTAAAGGGGAAACGTCACTTTCGGCTATGTTGTAATATTGAGTGTAAAGAGTGATTAGTATACTCGTGTTGTTAAAATATCGCTGTCTGCAAAAAACATTGTGCCACGATAAGTGTTTTTTAAAACCCGTACATGAAGCAGAGCTCCTAATACAAGTTGACGTTTCCCCTTCAAGACCAGAAATAGAATACGCCTCAACTTCTTCTAATTCACCCACCCCAGGCCGCTACAATATTAACAAGGACGTGAAATGATAACCGGGCTTGTACATCAGAACGCATTCTGGGATTACTTTGACGTCACGATGTACAAGCCCCAAACCAAGAACAACACTCACTCAACACACATTAGAACATTATTTGTGAAGGGGGGTGCGTGAGTCGTACTGGAGGAGGGGCCATGTGTGAGTACATCAAACGGCAAAGCGTTTGGAAAACACCGCTCCACAGTCTGTCTATAAAACGCATCGGACGAGTCATCGGCAGTCCACCCGTCTTGTCCCCCCCCCCCAGAGCGCGAGCCCGGCCCCTCCTCCTCCTCCCGGCCGGGTAGCCCACGGCCCCAGAGGGTGTCGCCCAGCGGCTCCAGCAGCAGCGGGCTGCTGAGCAGCCGCAACAGCAGCCTGTCCAGCACCGAGGGGGCCTTCAAGAGCCTGGGCGTGGGCGAGATGGTGTACGTCTACGAGAACGCCAAGGAGGCCGCCGCCGCCGCCGCCGCCGTCGCCGGCCCGGGTGCCCGCGGCGGCGTCAGGGGGTCCGAGAGGGTCACCCTCATCGTGGACAACACGCGCTTCGTGGTGGACCCCACCCTCTTCATCGCACAGCCAAACACCATGCTGGGCAGGTGAGGCAACGCCGCGGAGCTCAAGCAGGTCACTGTGTAGACCATCGGGGCGGGGAAACGTAGAGGGAGTCAACCTTCTGGGGGTTTTGCACCCTGCGGTTAGCCGAGAGGCTTTGATTATTTTAATATATTTGTGTCGTATTACATAGATGATGTTACATTACATAGCTGGCTAGTTTTTTTTCCCCCCCGTTCAGTTATCCATTGTTAATCCCCTTGAGTATATAGTTTCACCACTAATTACCTATGGGAGAAAACGAGTCCAGTAGTGGTAATTGTTAGTTCTATACAAAAGAGAGTGGAAAATGATAGCAACAATAAACTCAAAACCTGCTTCTTCCAGGATGTTTGGCTCGGGAAGGGAACATAACTTCACGAGACCCAATGAAAAGGGGGAATACGAGGTCGCCGAGGGGATAAGCTCAACGGTGTTCCGGGCCATCTTGGTAGGTCCTTCCGCTGGGTATTCTCACTGTCTTCCACATGAACCGGTCCCTCGGATCGCCTTACTGCACTTGCGTTTGAAGTGACATGTCATTGCACATTCTGAACCCTTTTCTGTGAATTGTATGATTGGCAGGATTACTACAAATCCGGGATCATCCGGTGCCCTGATGGAATCTCCATTCCTGAGCTGCGCGAGGCGTGTGACTATCTGTGCATATCTTTTGACTACGGCACCATCAAGTGCAGAGACCTCAGTGAGTATGCTTTCATGGTGGGGTTTATTCCCACTTGCCGCTTAGACATTTAGTTTTGAACGAGACTGCCAACTTTTCATATAATAAAGAGTCAAATTCATATAATATATAATACAATATTTATCATGTTTGTATAGCTGCATGAAAAAAATCGATGTAACAAATGATTCCAATCTCTCCGACGCAACCAAAAAAACCGCACTCAACAGATCAAATTGCTAACACATAGTTGGATCCCAATCAACTATAGCTGGGCTCATGTTACCAGTCCTATGTGCAGGGAAACGCAACGCGTTAGTTTCCCCGTTTTTGAGCACGTTTTGAGCAACACGGTGTGCGCCTGATTATTGATTCCTGCTGGCCCCCTTCTCCATTGGCAGGTGCGTTGATGCACGAGCTGTCCAATGACGGCGCGCGGGGCCAGTTTGAGTTCTACCTGGAGGAGATGGTTCTGCCCCTAATGGTGGCCAGCGCCCAGAGTGGCGAGAGAGAATGCCACATCGTGGTGCTGACCGATGATGACGTGGTCGACTGGGATGAAGAGTACCCGCCACAAATGGGAGAGGAGTATTCACAAAGTGAGTGTGTAGCCCTGTTGGTCAATTATGATAAATCATATTCTTTATATAATGTATTAATTAAAAGTTCGGAACACGTTTTGATCAATGCTGTTTTACTGTAACCTTCAATTTTAATTTTATTTTTCAGTCATTTACAGTACAAAACTGTACAGGTTTTTTAAGTATATCGAGAACAGAGATGTTGCCAAATCAGTGTTGAAGGATCGGGGCTTGAAGAAAATCCGATTGGGTATTGAAGGTACGTTGATCTAAGTTTTTCTCTTGCCATCATAAACCACTACTGTGTGTTGGTTTAAACATCCTCTCCTATTGAAAATGTTTTATTACACATTTAGAAATGACTTGTGTGTAATTGTAAATGCAGCAGATTTTTTTCTTTTTCTGACAACTTTACAGTAGTTAAAAAAGAATATTTCCCAAAAGCTAATTATGCATTTTTTTGGTTGCCCTACAGTATCGCAAACCTTTCTTATACCAAAGACTGCTCCACTGATGAAGCTGGTTATTGGTTACCTTCCTAGCGAGCTTTAATGCAGTCCAGTGGGGCAGCCAAGACCATAGCAAAGAGTGAATGGTTAACAGTTTCTTACCGAACAGCATCCGGCTGGCTTTGTATTACTTTCTTTGACACTCAGTTCCTCAAGTGCAAAAGTGTAGTTGAAAAAGTGCTGACCCCGAATATTCCGATATTTGTTCTTCAGGTAGGTATCCGAATCTCATTCAGTATTTGAATGCTTCAGGGGTTATTTTGGCAGGCAGGGAAAGATATGCAATATGAATGACCTTGTTTTCATTATACTTTTTCTTCTCAAAGAATATTTAAATAATTATTCACAAAACCTAAGGAATATTCAAATTTGTATTCGGGGGCCGGCCCTTAATAGGAGTAGGATTGGCAGGTCTTCCTAAGCAGCAGTAGAGTATGTCATTGAGCCGGTAATGACCTCTAGTGTTTTTGCTGTTCCCAGGCTACCCCACCTACAAGGAGAAGGTGAAGAAGCGTCCGGGGGGCCGCCCGGAGGTGATCTACAACTACGTCCAGAGGCCCTTCATCCGCATGTCCTGGGAGAAGGAGGAGGGCAAGAGCCGCCACGTGGACTTCCAGTGCGTCAAGTCCAAGTCCATCACCAACCTGGCGGCGGCGGCGGCCGACTTCCCGCAGGACCAGATGGTGGTGCTGCACCCGGGGCCCCAGGTGGACGAGCTGGACAACCTGCCCAACCAGCCGCCCAACGGGAACCACTACAGCCACAACTACAACAACGAGCCCGAGCCCGACGCCCCTTCACCGGCACTCTGAGGAGAGGAGCCACGCCCTCTGCCTGTCCCTGGGTCCCTCTCCCTATCCCTGTGTCCCTCTCCCTATACCTGTGTCCCTCTCCCTATACCTCTCTCCCGATCCCTGTGTCTCTCTCCCTATACCTCTCTCCCTATCCCTGCGTCTCTCTCCCTATATCTCTCTCCCGATCCCTGTGTCTCTCTCCCTATACCTCTCTCCCTATGCCTGTGTCTCTCTCCCTTTCCCTGTGTCCCTCTCCCTATACCTGTGTCTCTCTCCCTATACCTCTCTCCCCATCCCTGTGTCTCTCCCTTTCCCTGTGTCTCTCTCCCTGTCCTTTTGTCTCTCTCCCTATCCCCGTGTCTGTCTCCCCCCCCTCTCCCCCCCAAATTCCTCTCCTCTGCCCCAGCATGCTGCAACATGGAGGGCCAGGGGCACCATAACCATATTGCCTTGACGCCTCCTCAGCAGCCTTAGAGCCTCAAGAACCCGTTGGACTGTAAACAAGAGAATCCCTTCAAGGATGGGAGGGAGATGAGACTGGTGAAAGGAGGAGTTCTGGTTTTGTTTGTTGGTGTTTTGTTTTTTTACTTGACCAAAGGAATTTATTTTCAGTTTTGAAGTGAGCTCAGAAAATGGTTATTAATATAATTGTGATTTTAGTACTTAACAGTGTTTGATACTTTTTTTTTGGAAGGGGGTGGGAGGGGGGGGGGTGTGATGTGCACCCAGTTTGGTTTTTATGATCTTATTTCCCTGGGTTTGTTATGGTTTTCATTATAATTGTATTATTATTATTATAATTTTTTACCTCATCCTGGAAGGCCTAACTACTAGTGAATGTGCTTTGGGGAACAGTGCCAGCTTGTGGTTGCTGGATATGGAGTACATATATTGCGTTCACCTCTCAGTCATTATTTCCAGTTCAACACACCAAAGGTGTCTTACGTATCTAGTGATGGAGTAGGTATGGATTGGCTGAGTTTGATTATGCAACGCGATGCTCTTCCCATAGCCAACAGATACAGCAAGGATGCAGGCTGTTAGTGGTAAAAAAAACAACATTTTATTCAAAGCTTGAATTCATTGACAAATAAGTCGTTAAATAAAAACATTGTAATCACTTTCCCTGTGTTGTACTTGACCAGTATTTTAAAGTGAATTATATAGGAATTAACTCCCAATATCTGGGAGAAAGGATTGTCTTACATAATGTTATTTTCAGTTTTGTGTCTGCTTAGGGTTTCATTACATTTTAACTGTATTAAAATGTCATGGATTTACCTAACTGTATACGAGAATATGATGTGGTGCGTGTTTGTTAGTCTGGCCGTCTTGACTCGTGCGGGTGTAAATAATACGCTCACGTGGGCTCCTCCTCCCCTCCTCTCACACGGTACTCCGGTGGCAATCTCTCAGGACAGTCGCTCCTTGTCTTTGCGAAGGCCAGATGATGCAGGGCAGCCAACAGATTCCCGATGTCCCCGGAGG